>NW_020698220.1:0-14944 GCF_002925995.2 Terrapene triunguis | reverse complement strand
CCCCCCCCCGCACTCCCCACTTCCCCCCCCTCCGTGAGGCAGCAAAGAGCCTGGCCTGGTGCCCGGGGGGGGGACTCAGACAAGCTGGGCCCCGTTCCCAGCCCAGTAGCGCTGTGAGGCTCAGGCCGTTGGGGTTAATGGGGCTGAAGGAGACTCTCTGCACCTGCTGCATGGGGGGGAGGGGGAAGAGACCCCAGGGACCCTCCCCCTCCAGAGACCCCCCTCCCAGTGACCCCTTCCCCAAGAGACTCCTCCCCGACCCCCTCCCCCACCCATGCCCAGCCTACAGCCCCACTCCTGGTCCTCCAGGAGTCACCCTCTGCTTCAGTGTGTTTATTGTAGGGTCTCTCCCGGGGCGAAGGGGGGCGTGTGTTATTGTCGGGTCTCTCTGGGGGGGCGTGTGTTATTGTAGGGGCTCTCTGTGGATGGGCAGTGCATTGTTGTGGGGTCTCTCCGGGGGTGGGGCTGGTGTGTTATTGTAGGGTCTCTCTGGGGGGGCGGTGCGTTATTGTAGGGTCTCTCTGGGGGGGCGGTGTGTTATTGTAGGGTCTCCCCGCCCCCAGGAAGATCTGCCAGCACTGCAAGTGCCCTCGGGAGGAGCACGCAGTGCGGGCAGTGCCCGTCGACCTGGAGCGCATGATGTGCCGGCTCATCTCAGACTTCCAGCGCCACTCGATCTCCGACGATGACTCGGGCTGCGCCTCCGAGGAGTATGCCTGGGTGCCGCCCGGCCTCAAGCCGGAGCAGGTGAGCCCCGCCCCCTGGGGGTCCCAAAGCCCCGCCCCCTGGGGAGCCCCGCCCCTGTAGTCAAAGCCCTGTCTCATGCCCCACCCCTGTGGTCGTAGCCCTGCCTCCTGTAGGGAGGTGTCCCATAGCCCCACCCCTTTATTCCTGGAGGTGGAAGCCACGCCCACATAGGTGGGATCCTAGATCCGCCCCCAAGGGGGCCGAAGCCACGCCCGCATAGGGGCCAGAGATACCCTACTGGGGGGGAGAGGGATCAAAGGCACGGCGCCGCCCTTCCAGCTCCTCCCCCTGTGGCCTCTCAGCCATCCCAGCCCCAACCCTGCTTTGTGACCCCCCCCCCTGGGGGGGCCCGGCCCCCCCCCCCGGGCCCCGCCCCCCCCCCCCCCCCCCCCCCCCGGCCCTTCTCCCCACGCCAGGTGTATCAGTTCTTCAGCTGCCTCCCTGAGGACAAGGTGCCCTATGTGAACAGTCCTGGAGAGCGGTACCGGATCCGCCAGCTCCTGCACCAGCTGCCCCCCCACGACAGCGAGGTGAGGGGCCAGGCTCTGGGAGCGGGGAGCGGGTTGGGGGGCTGGGCGGGGGGGCGCCCTCCTCTGGCAGGCTGGCTCCATGCGGCAGGAGGTGGCCCTAAATGAGATCCTGATCTCCTAAAAGTTCCCCTGGCATGTTTTCCCCAAGAGACCAGGAGCGAACCCCGGCATCCGGGCCAAATCCCAGTTCAAGGGATTCCAGTCGGCCTCCCTCGGTCTCTCTTTCTGCCCCAGACTGGTCTGTGGTGTCTCTGTGCGGCTGTTCCCCAGCTGCCTCACCCCAGAGCTGGCTGCATCTCAGTGCCGGGCGAGCCGTCCCCATGCGACGTTATATGCGGCTGTTCCCCAGCTGCCCCGCCCCAGAGCTGGCTGCATTTTGGTGCTGGCTCAGTCGGTCTCTCTGTGTCCCAGGCTCAGTACTGCAGCCCTCTGGAGGAGGAAGAGAAGAAGGAGCTGAAGCTTTTCTCCCAGCAGCGGAAGCGGGAGAATCTCGGACGAGGGACGGTCCGGCTGTTCCCGGTCACCATTACTGGTGCCATCTGTGAGCAGGTACCCAGCACGTCCCCCCGCCTGTGCCCCCTCTCGCCCCTCCCACCTCACACTCCGCTACCCCTAGTGGGATTTTGGGAGCAAAAACCCACCCCCGTGGGCTGTGCAAAGCATTGTGGGAGCCGGGACGCCACCCTCGGCCAGGCAGGGAGTTGTGGGTGCTGATTGGGAGTTCTGAGAGGGGAGTGGTGTCTAGTGGTTAGAGCAGGGGGGCTGGGAGCCCGGACTCCTGGGTTCTCTCGCTGGCTCTGGGAGGGGAGTGGGGGCTAGTGGTTAGAACAGCTGGGGGGGGGCTGGGAGCCCGGACGCCTGGGTTCTCTCCCCGGCTCTGGGAGGGGAGTGGGGGCTAGTGGTTAGAGCAGGGGGGCTGGGAGCCCGGACGCCTGAGTTCTCTCCCCGGCTCTGAGAGGGAAGAAGGGTCTAGTGGTTAGAGCAGGGGGGCTGGGAGCCCGGACGCCTGGGTTCTCTCCCCGGCTCTGAGAGGGAAGAAGGGTCTAGTGGTTAGAGGAGGGGGGCTGGGAGCCCGGACGCCTGGGTTCTCTCTCTGGCTCACGTGCTGGCAGCTCTAATCCCATGCTGAGGGCTCAGTCCGGGCCATGCTGCCCAGAGTCATCTGTCGGGTGGGGAGGGGCGGGGCCTGCGCCCAAAGCCCCGCCCAGAGCTCGGGCTCCCCTCCCCCTGCCCTTGGAGGCACCAGTCAGCGAGTAGCTGAGCAGTGACACCTACAGGCCAGAGGGGGCATTGCAGCATCTGACAGTATCCTACCCTATTCCCTGCCCCCCATGCTAGCCAGCCCCCTACCCCGGGGCCAGATGGGAGCCGGCGCCCCCCAGAGGGGACAGGCCCCGCCCCATTCCCCGCCCCCCGAGCCAGCCAGTCCCTGCCCTGGGGCAGATGGGAGCCGGCGCCCCCCAGAGGGGACAGACCCCTGCCCCATTCCCCGCCCCCTGAGCCAGCCAGTCCCTGCCCTGGGGCAGATGGGAGCCGGCGCCCCCCAGAGGGGACAGACCCCCGCCCCATTCCCCGCCCCCCGAGCCAGCCAGTCCCTGCCCTGGGGCCGATGGGAGCCGGTGCCCCCCAGAGGGGACAGGCCCCAGACCCCGTTCCCACCCCCCTGAGCCAGCCAGTCCCCGCCCTGGGGCCGATGGGAGCCGGCGCCCCCCAGAGGGGACAGGCCCGGTGCCTGGCTCCCTGTGACCGGTCTCTCTCTCTCTGCGGGGCAGTGCGGGAAGCAGATCCGTGGCGGGGACATCGCGGTGTTTGCCAGCCGGGCGGGGCACGGGGCCTGCTGGCACCCCCAGTGCTTCCAGTGCACGACCTGCCAGGAACTGCTGGTAGATCTCATCTACTTCTACCAGGAGGGGAAGATCTACTGCGGGCGGCACCACGCCGAGCACCTCAAACCCCGCTGCCAGGCCTGTGACGAGGTGAGGGGCGGGGGGCCGGCGGGGGGGCCAAGATGGGGGGCTCTGGAGGGGGCAGGAGCGTGGGGGGGGGGGGGGGGGGGGGGGGGGGGGGGGTCTGATGGTCCAGACGGGTTTTCTGGGGATGGGATTGTGGGGTCCGGGAGGGTGGCCTGGGGGGGAATCTGAGGGGGTCCCCACAGGGGGTCAGAGGGACATGCCTCCATCTCCCCCCAGATCATCTTCGCCGACGAGTGCACGGAGGCCGAGGGCCGTCACTGGCACATGCGCCATTTCTGCTGCTTCGAGTGCGAGGAGGCGCTGGGCGGGCAGCGTTACGTCATGCGCCAGAGCCGCCCCTACTGCTGCCGCTGCTACCAGGCCCTCTACGCCGAGTACTGCGACGCCTGCGGGGAGCCCATCGGTACGGGGACCCCGGCGTCCGGGCAGCGGGGGGACCTGGGGTCTGGGGACCGTGGAGAGCGGGGGGACCTGGGGTCTGGAGACCGTGGAGAGCAGGGGGACCCGGGGTCTGGGGCAGCGGGGGGACCCGGGGTCTGGGGACCGTGGAGAGCGGGGGGACCCTGGCGTCCGGGCAGTGGGGGGAGCTGGGGTCTGGGGACTGTGGAGAGTGGGGGGACCCCGGCATCCGGGCAGCGGGGGGACCCGGGGTCTGGGGACCGTGGAGAGCGGGGGGACCCCAGTGTCCGGGCAGCGGGGGGACCTGGGTTCTGGGGATCGTGGAGAGCGGGGTTACCTCAGCATCCAGCCAGTGGGGGGACCCAGCAGGTGGGGACCGTGGAGAACAGGTAGACGCCGGCGTCCAGGCAGCAGGGGGAGCTGGTGTCTGGGATCCATGGAGAGTGGGGAGACCCCAGCGTCTGGGCAGTGGGGGGACCTGGGGACCGTGGAGAACAGGCGGACCCCGGCGTCCGATGTTAACCTGATTATATAGGGCTGATTTATCATAGGCTCGCCAGTGATCTGACCAGCAGATACTGTCCCAAAATCAGGCTACAGAATTAGTGAAGCGAGTTCAGTCCATTCAACCAAACGAGCGAGTAACCAAAGCTCCGAATCACAGCGCCCCAAAGACGCTCTAGAGCGTCTGGCGTTCGCTCCCTTACAGCGTCCTGGCACTATCCAGAATATTCGAACCCATGCCCGGCCGTCCATGCCCAAATCTGAGCCGGATAGGGGACGCTTACTCCATGGGCTGGCACGTTCTCACATAGTCCTGCGTATTCATCTCGATTAGCTCGTTCTCGAAAGCGTTTCCTTTGGCCTGAGCCGTTACTTCCATGCCCTTGCGGTTACCGGTCCGTCCCAGAGTTTGGGTAAACACATTTGGTTCCCCATTCAGAGTCACAAGGGGTAACCGGTGGGCCCTGGCTATCTAGGCCAAAGATTACAGACACGTGTGCTAACTCGCTCTAGCTAATCAGACAGGATACAGGCCTGCAGGTTCCTTGCGTTACTGCCGAGTAGAACGAGATAATGGCTGCTGAAATGGAAAAACCGAAATCATATAATTGATCAAACCGATTAAAAAACCCACACAGATTATATAATATAGGAAGCTAGGAAAGTAACCCCATGGGCTACACCGGGCAGTGGGGGGACCTGGTGTACGGGAACCGTGGAGAGCGGGGGGACCTGGTGTCTAGGCAGCAGAAGGACTCGGCATCTGGGGACCATGAAGAGCGGGGGGACCCCGGCATCTGGGCAGCAGGGGGTCCTGCTGTCTGGGGACCTGGAGAGCAGGGCACTCCAGTGTCCAGGCAGCAGGGGGGCGTGGCATCCAGGGACCGTGGAGAGTGGGGAGACTTGGTATCTGGGGACAATAAAGAGTGGAGGACCCAGGCGTCCGAGCAGCAGGGGGTCCCCGGCCTCCAGGCAATGGAAAAGGAGGGAGGACCTAGGCAGCAGAGGGACCCAGGTGTCCGGGGACTCATGAAGCAGGAGAGCAGGTGCCCGGGAAGTGGGGGGTGGGGGGTGTAGGGAGCACCCAGGCATCAGAATAGAATCGAGGAGTCCTGGCTCCCAGCCCCCCCACCCCCCCCTGTTCCAGCCCCCTCTCCCCTCCCAGAGCCGGAATAGAACCCCGGAGTCCTGGGTGACGTTGTGCCCCCATCTCTGCCCCCCGCAGGCATCAACCAGGGCCAGATGACCTACGAGGGCCAGCACTGGCACGCCACCGACGCCTGCTTCTGCTGCACCCGCTGCCGGCTGCCGCTGCTGGGCAAACCCTTCCTCCCCAAGGGGGGGCAGATCTTCTGCTCCCGGGGCTGCAGCCTGGGGGGGGACGAGGCCAGCGCCTCGGACTCCTGCGACTCGGCCCTCCACGGCCCCCGCCCCCAGGACGGCCGCCGGGCCCCCCTCCGCCGCCCGCCTGTCGCCCGCTCCATCTCCTTCGCTGGCCGCCCTGCCCCAGCCCGGGGCTCGGACCCTGGCGGGCGGCGCAGCTGGAGCGGGACCCCCGGGGCGGAGGAGGGGGGCGAGCCGGCCGGATGCACCTCGCGGGGCACCTCCACCTGCCCGCGACCCCCGGAGGAGGAGGAAGGAGGTGAGACTGGGGAGGAATCCCAGTGGGGGGGGGGGGGGGGGGGCGGCGGGGGGTGCACAGATGGGGTGGGATCCCAGCGGTGGGGGGGGAGGTGGGCGGCATGGCAGCTCCTGTCTCTAACCCCCACCCCGTCTCTCCCCCGCAGGTTCCAAGTCCCATTTCCACCGCGGCATCCCCCACCGACACTCCATGCCCGAGCTAGGCCTGGCCCCGGCCAAGGGGGCCGACTGGACCAGCAGCTCCGCCTCCAAGCTCTCGGTGTCCCCCCGGCTCAGCCAGGGCCCCCCCCTGGAGGGCGGGGGTGCGGCAGCGGGGGAGGGAGGCTTCCCCCGGGGTACCGCCCCCCGAGTGAGCTTCCGCGAGCCCCTGGTGGCGGGCGAGCCGGGGGGGCCCCGCAGCGCCCAGCTGCATCGGCGCCGGCCCCGCGCCCGGCCCTGCTCCTCCTCCGACAACGCCCTGCACCTGGCGGGGGAGGAGGAGCCCGAGGGGGGGCTCCCCCCGGAGGAGCAGGGCCGGGGGGGGCGGCGCTTGGTCTATTCGGCCTCGGAGGGGGCCTTCCCCCCCAGCCACCGGCGCCGCTACCTCCGGGGCCGCGGCGGCCCCTGGCACGACTCCTCCTCCTCCTCTTCCTCCTCGGACTCGGAGGAGGAAGGCTACTTCCTCGGGGAGCCCATCCCCCTGCCTCCCCACCTGCGGGGCGGGGCTGGCCCCCCTCCGGCCGCTGAGGCGGGACCCCCCCGGCAGGGAGGGGGCAAAGGGCGCCAGGGGCTGCGGGGGGCTCGGGACAGGAGCTGCGTGGTGGCCTGAGTCAACCTTTGAACTTTGACCCTCCTGCTGTCAACGACCTCTCCAGTGTGACCTGTCCACGGCGGCCTCTGACCTGCACTTGTGACCTTTGAACTCTGACCCCCCGTCAGCGACCTTTGACCTCTGCTTGCAGCCTTTGGTCACTCCTTTTGAGCTTTGACCTCTCCAGTGTGGCCTCTGACCTTTGCTTGTGACCTTTAGACTTTGACCTCTCCGCTGTGAGTTCTGACCTTTAGTGGTCACCTTCCATGGAGGACCTTTGAACGTCGACCTTTTCTGGTGTCACCCCTGACCTTTCACCTGGGACTCTCAGCGATTGGCTTCTGCATTGGAATCTCTGACCTTTGATCTGTGACCTTTCCACATCTATGACCTTTGTGACCTTTTGTCTGGAATCCTTAGCCATTGGCCTCTGTGGTGACCTCTGACCTTTGCTGTGAATGCTCGGCGGTTGATCTTTCCACTATGACCTTAACTCATCACGTTTCACTGGGGACCTTTGGACTTTGACCTTTCCGCTGTGACCTTTGACCTTGTTGACCTGGGACTTTGCGCTGTGATCTTTCAACTTTAACCTCTGGCCAAGGATCCTGGGGCAATGACCTCTCAACAGCGACCTTGCCCCTTGTCTTTGCCCTGGGGCTGTGGATGGTTGGACCTCGCCCTTGTGATTTTTGACCTCTCCTCAGGGACCTATGAACACTGACCTGCCCATTGTGACCTTTGAACCCTACTCAGGATCTTTGCATCGGTGACCTTTGAACTCTGGTTGGCACCTTTCCACTGTGGCCGGTTAGATTTGGTGGCGACCTTTGACCTGCTGGTGGTGAGCTTTCCCTTGTGGCCTTTGACCTTTCCACTGTGCCCCTTGACTTTGGCTGGGAACTTTGACCTCTAACCCCTGAAAATGCCCTCCCACTCTGACCTTTGCCTTTTGGATGGGACCTTTGCACTGTGACTTTGGGGCCCTTGACCTGTTGACTTTTGTGCTTTGACCTTTCATCCCTCTCACATGGTCTTTGGGGGATCATCACTGACCTGTGACTTGTCCATTGTGACCTTTGAACTTTGACCTGGGAGGGGGTCAGCAGGATTTTGGCTTTTTTTTTTTTTTGGTGTGTTCCCCCATTTAGATCACGTTTTTTTGATTGTTTAATAGTGGAACAATTGGGGGGTTCAGTTCCCACCCTCCAGACCCTCTTGGGGGCTGCGCTGGGGGGAAGGGGGGGGGGGGTTGCAGAGAATGGGGGTACAGTTATGTATGGGGGTACACCCTGTACTGGCCCCAGTACAGAATTGGGGTCCCCGTTGTGTCTGGAATTTAACCTTCCAATTTGTTTTTCTATTAAAGGGTTAATTTAAAGAAAAAAAAGCAACCTTTTTAATAAAAGAGTCCTTTAAAACCTGGATCCGAGTCTGAGCTGTCCCCTTGTGGCGTTATATGCCACTGTTCCCCAGGTGCCCCGCCCCAGAGGTGGCTGCATCTCAGCACCGGGTGAGCAATGGAGGGGGTTATTCCTTTTCCTGGCAGTAGAGAGTGTCAGTGTCATTGTAATGTGATCATTTATAAGGCCGGATGTGACCTGTGTTTTAACAAGTATCAGGGGGTAGCCGTGTTAGTCTGTATCCACAAAAACAACAAGGAGTCCGGTGGCACCAGGGCCGGCTCCAGGGTTTTTGCCGCCCCAAGCAGCTCAAAAAAAAAAAAAAAAAGCCGCGATCGTGATCTGTGGCGGCAATTCGGCAGGAGGTCCTTCGCGCCGAGCGGGAGTAAGGGACCGTCCGCCGAATTGCCGCCGAATACCTGGACGTGCCGCCCCTCTCCAGAGTGGCCGCCCCAAGCACCTGCTTGGCAAGCTGGTGCCTGGAGCCGGCCCTGGGTGGCACCTTAAAGACTAACGGATTTATTTGGGCATAAGCTTTTGTGGGTAAAAAACCCGACTTCTTCAGATGCATGGAGTGAGAATTACAGATGCAGGCGTTGTTATACTGACACGTGAAGAGAAGGGAGTTACCTCACCAGTGGAGAACCAGTGTTGACAGGGCCAATTCAATCAGGGTGGATGTGGTCCACTCCCAACAATTGATGAGGAGGTGTCAATTCCAGGAGAGGGAAATTTGCTTCTGTAATGAGCCAGCCACTCCCAGTCCCCATTCAAGCCCAAATTAATGGTGTTACATTTGCAAATGAATTTTAGTTCTTCAGTTTCTCTTTGAAGTCTGTTTCTGAAGTTTTTTTGTTGCAGGATGGCTACTTTTAAATCTGTAATAGAATGACCAGGGAGATTGAAGTGTTCTCCTACTGGCTTTTGTATGTTACCATTCCTGATGTCCGATTTGTGTCCATTTATTCTTTTGCGTAGAGACTGTCCGGTTTGGCCAATGTACATGGCAGAGGGGCATTGCTGGCACATGATGGAATATATCACATTGGTAGATGTGCAGGTGAATGAGCCCTTGATGGTGTGGCTGATGTGGTTGGCTCCTCTGATGGTGTCGCTAGAGTAGATATGGGGACAGAGAAGGCAACAGGGTTTGTTATAGGGTTTGGTTCCTGGGTTGGTGTTTCTGTGGTGTGGTGTGTAGTTGCTGGTGAGTATTTGCTTCAGGTTGGGAGGCTGTCTGTAGGCGAGGACTGGCCTGTCTCCCAAGGTCTGGGAGAGTGAGGGATCGTTTTCCAGGATAGGTTGTAGATCGTTGATGATGCGCTGGAGAGGTTTTAGCTGGGGGCTGTACGTGATGGCCAGTGGTGTTCTGTTATTGTCCTTGTGGGGCCTGTCCTGTAGTAGGTGACTTCTGTCAATCTCTTTTCTCACTTCCCCAGGTGGGTATTGTAGTTTTAAGAACCCTTGATAGAGATCCTGTAGGTGTTTGTCTCTGTCTGAGGGATTGGAGCAAATGTGGTTGTATCTTCGGGCTTGGCTGTAGACAATGGATCGTGTGATGTGTCCTGGATGGAAGCTGGAGACATGTAAGTAAGTGTAGTGGTCAGTCGGTTTCCGGTATAGGGTGGTGTTTATGTGACCTTCGCTTATTTGCACTGTAGTATCCAGGAAGTGGATCTCTTGTGTGGACTGGTCCAGGCTGAGGTTGTTGGTGGGGTGAAAGTTGTTGAAATCCAGGTGGAATTCTTCAAGGGCCTCCTTCCCGTGGGTCCAGATGATGAAGATGTCCCCAGTGTAGCACAAGTAGAGGAGGGGCGCTAGGGGACGAGAGCTGAGGAAGCATTGTTCTAAGTCAGCCATAAAAATGTCGGCATACTGTGGGGCCATGGGGGGACCCATCGCAGTGCCGCTGACTTGAAGGTTGTGTTTTAACAGACCCTGGGGAGGGGGGATCCAGGCTGGCTGGGCCCATGGTTCTCATCTGGGGTGGATGGGCCCTCTGACCCCCCCCCCAGTTCAGAAACACCCCCCCCCCAACATCACTGGGACCAAACAAAACCATTTATCAGTATTTTTATTAACCCCTTTCCCCCCAAAATAAGCAGAAATTAACACAAGCCACATGCAGGACCGGGGAGTGTGTGGGGGGAACGTGAGGGGTTTGGGGGGGGGTCAGTGCCCTGAGCATCACCACACCAATCCCCCGTGTGCCATTCCCCACCCAGTCCCCCACCCTGGGGCCGGTTTCCTTGCATTAAGTTTAGTTCATTTAAAAAAAATCTCCTCCTTATATTAAAATGTATTTCCCTTGAAAACATCCCATGGGCTCCGGTTCTGGTAGGCCCTACGTAAACACATGGGTCCTTCTGCCCTGAACAGCTGGCAATGTAACACCCTATTAGCCCAGGGGAAACCGAGGCACAGAAAGAGTAAAGGCACTTGATAAGGGGACAGAGCCCACTAGACCCCGCTCCCTGCCCTGAGTTGGGGATAGAACCCAGGAGTCCTGGCTCCCAACCCTCCTCCCCCCCGGCCCACACCTGTTCTAACCACTAGACCCCACTGCCCTCATCCTCGCTCCAGCCAACCTAGGAAGGTGGGGGTGGCATTGCTGGGGTGGGCGGGTGGCTCCCCCCATGCGATCCCCATTGTCAAGGTTTCTAAGCATGGGTGGGGCCCTGAGGTCAGGGCAGGAATTGGGGATGGGGAGCTGGAGGGAGATTAGTTGGGGGGGGGGAATCTCTTCTTTGCCACCCCCCCCAGCAGTATGAACAAGAATCCTTAGAACAAGCGAGGTGGGGGGGGCGAAGGCAGCAAAGCGGGGGCCGGGGTCCTGCGACTCCTCAGACACCCTCCGGGGATTCTGTAAGGAGAGAGAGAGACCACAAGGGGGCGTTAGAGAGTCAGGGATCACCCCCTATCTTCCCTCGTCTAGCCCGCCCCCCACCAGCCCCATAGTGGGGCAGGGTCTCCCACTCCCATCTAAAAACACGCACCCCGGCCCCGTGGTGGGGCAGGGTCGCCCCCTCCCGTCTAGCCCACCCCCTCTGGCCCCGTGGTGGAGCAGGGTCGCCCCTCCCATCTAGCCCACCCCCCCTGGCCCCGTGGTGGGGCAGGGTTGCCCCCTCCCGTCTAGCCCCAGGGGGCTGGGGGCACTTACCAGTGGGGGCAGCTGTGTGGGTTTTCCGGAGGGTGGGGAATGTAATATAGGCATCATATGCAAACAGGATGCCGGCCAGGAGCCCAAAGACCTGGGGGGGATGGGACCAAGCGGGAGTTAATTGCTGTATCGGTTGATTGCTGGTAACGAGCAGAGGATTTGCAGTGGGGATTCAAGGCCCCCGGATCAAGAGGAGCAGAAGATCCCCCCTCCCCAATTTTGGGCAGTTCGCCTCATTTCTTCCCCCACCCCAACATTATGATGCAGCCACCTCTGGGGTCAGGCCTGGCAGCTGATTGCAAGGAATGAATGACAGACATGCTGCAGCACAGTGCCCCCATTGCCACGGCCAGCACTGACCGCTGAACAGTGTCCCCTGTTGAGCCCCACGGCGCCCCCCAGTGTCCGGCCCTGACTTGCAGGGGAGAGCGCCCCCTGCCGACCCCCGGCCCCGCTCCCCGCCCTCACGGTGCCCTCCAGCGCCCGTCCCTGACTTGCAGGGGAGAGCGCCCCCTGCCGAGCCCCGGCCCCGCTCCCCGCCCTCACGGTGCCCTCCAGCGCCCAGTCCTGGCTGCCAGGGAAGCCAGTTGCTTTACCCCAGCTGCGATCCCAGCGCCGTCCCTGTGGCCAATGACGACGATGAGGGAGGTGATGAGGAAGAGCAGAGCACCAATCAGAGCACGGACGAAATCCTGGGGAAGAAAGAAACGGAAGGTAAGAAGCAGAGAGATGCACCGACCTGGCTTTGGTACGATGCACTCGACCTACGTTAACGAAGTTTTTGGCACAGGAATTTCCTTGCATTTTAACTGGCTTTTTTTGGCATCAGAATGTGCTTGCATCTTAATATCGAAATGAAATTGTTTGCAGGAAATTGTCAGGTTAACAAAGCTTCCTGCATAGAAATTTCCTTGCATTTTGATGGAGTTGTTTCCATGGGAATTTCTATGCGTATGATACATTAATTAACTCGTCTGCACAGAAATTTCCTGGCAGATGAATAACTTGGCCCCTTTTTTAAATCAGAATTTCTTTGCATTTTAACAAATTTGCCATGGAAAATCCTTGTATATTAAGAAATTAATCAGGGTTTCGTGGGGGAATTTTCTCAGTATATTAACCCCTTTAATGGACTTTTTTTTTTCATTGGCATTTCTGGGTATGTTTGGTTTTAGATTAATATTTTTCCCCTGTGGCAATTTCTTCGTTTATTTATTCTAAATCAACCATTTGTGTGTGCAGCAATATTTTTGTGTGGTCACACATCAACCTTTAAGAATTGGATTGCATTTTAACTGTTTTCTTACTAATTCACGAAGTTCTTTTGCATAGCGATGTCTGTGCATTTTAACAAAGTTTTTTGCACATCTATTTCCATGGGTTTTAACAAAGTTTTTTGCATGGGAATTTCTTTGCATTTTAACATAGGTTTTTGTGCTGTTATTGTCTTGCATGTTAATAATTTAAAACAAGTTTGTTAGGGGATTTCCCCCCCCCCTTTTTAAGGGTTATTCAGAAGAGCGAATTGTACAGAAGATTCCAGACACCTGGCAAGTGGTATGCTATAGCTCCCCCCAATGGTATGAATAGAATAAAACTCCTTACACTCCAGCCCCAATGCACAAAAGACAGCTGCTTGTTTAATCCTAGCGTGTAGATGACGAAGAAGACGATTGAAAACACCATCTCGAAGATGGCCACACCCGTATAACCAGGGGTCCGAGAAGCACCGTAGCAGATCAGGATAACAATACAGAGGCCCTGTGTGGGGTGGAAATGGACAGTAGTTAGGAAAATTGTTCAGCCAGTGCTGAGATGCAGCCACCTCTGGGGTGGGGCACCTGGGGAACAGCCACACACAACGCCGCACAGGGATGGCTCTCCCGGTGTTCAGAGGCAGCTGCCTCTGGGGCAGGGCAGCTGGGAACCAGATGTACACCTTTGGGACAGGAAGTGAAAGAAAATCTTGTTTCCAGTGGCTGCTGCAGGGGGATGAAAGGAAACAGAATGGGAGTGTCCCTAAACTGGGATATGGGCCGGACACCGGGGTTCCCATCCTGAACATAAGGCGGAAAGAATAAAGCAGGTAATGAGCAGAGCAGGTGAGTCTCATGTTTAGATGTTTAAATAAGTACAGCGCCCCCCTGTGCCCGGCCCTGACTGCCGGGGAGAGCGCCCCCTGCACAGCCCGCCCCAGTGCCCGGCCCTGACTGCCAGGGGAGAGCGCCCCCTGCCCAGCCCCCCGGCTCCCCGCAGCACGACGCCCCCAGGAAGGGCAAGGGGGTGGTTGGAGAGTCTGAGTCACGCTGTAATATTCCATTAGCTGCAAGACGGGGCGTCTGCTTCTCTGCCAAGGGTCTGACTCACCCGCCGCTTTCCTGTACATGCCTGGGGAGAAGTGTCTCTTGAGAGAGGGGAGTGGGGGCTAGTGGTTAGAGCAGTGGGGGCTGGGAGCCAGGACTCCTGGGTTCTCTCCCCAGCTCTGGGAGGGGAGTGGGCCTAGTGGTTGGGGGGGGGAGTGGGAGCCCGGACTCCTGGGTCCCGCGTGGGCTGGGCGGGGCATTCGGGGCGCCTGGGGAATGTTCCAGCTCGAGTCACATCTGGAGGCTAAAAATACCAGCCCACGCTGGGCACACAAAGGGGCAAGTGTGTGGAGGGTTGGGGGTGGGGCCGGTCACCATGGCAACCGCTAAATTCAACCAGCTCCCCCCCTGCCAAATATTCAGAGGGGGCGTGGAGTCTGTCACAGGCGGAGGCACATGGGGGGGGTCTTAAAGAGGCAGTGCCTGCTACAGGTGGAGCGGGGGGGGGGGTGGAAAGGGGGGCGGTGCCTGCTACAGGCAGAGTGGGGAGGGGCTGTGAAAGGGGCAGTGCCCACTACAGGCGGAGCGGGGGGTTGTTACAGGGGTGGTGCCTGCTACAGGCGGAGCGGGAGGGCTGTTACAGGGGCAGTGCATTGAACAGGCAGAGGTGATGTGGGATGTTACAGGGAGGGAACCTGCAACAGGCGGAGGGGCCGTGGTGGTGGTGGGTCCTAAAGGGATGGGGTCCCCCCTGGCGAGCACTTAACGGGCCAGCCCACTGTGGCAGCGCCCTAGCAGCGGAGGGGTGGGGAAAGCGAGGCACCAGGAGACAGGTCTCGACAGGGCGCGGAACTGGGTGTATGTTCCCCACCCACCCGCACCTCGGTCCTGCCGGGACCTGCTGCTCCCACGCCCACCCCAAAAACGCCCTTTCTCCTTCCCCGGAGAACATGCCCCTGAGCCTTAAAGGAGCCCTGCCCCTTTCAGAAGGAAAATCAGGGCAGTGGGGTCTAGTGATTAGAGCACGGGGGGCTGGGAGCCAGGACTCCTGGGTTCTCTCCCCGGCTCTGGGAGGGGAGTGGGGTATAGTGGGTTGCAGCGTGGGGGGGAGGGAGCAGGCTGGGAGCCAGGACTCCTGGGTTCTCTCTTTGGCTCATTTCTCCCTTTGCAAGAGCTGGGCGGGGCGGCAGGGTGGTTAATAATTGATTCTGGGTGAGGTGCAGGGGGTGGGGGGCAGGGAACAGCCAGATCTGAGGGGCAGGCGGTGGGGTGGAGTCATGACTATAGTCCCCCCCACCCCCGCCCAAATAGACCCCAGCCCCTGGGGCCTGGAGAGGGAGCTGTCCTAGGCCCAGGATCACAGAGGCCCTAAAAGACCCCCCCCCCTGCAGACATGGGGACACTGCCCACACCTCCCCTTCCACAATGCAAACACACACACATCCCGCAGCCGCAGGAGATAGGCCCCACCCCTAATCTGCACACACCAACACA
>NW_020698219.1:0-3718 GCF_002925995.2 Terrapene triunguis | reverse complement strand
GCCCCAAATCCCAACACTGACACCCCCTTTTAACTAATAAACCCTAACACTGACATGCCCTAAACCCTGGTACCCCTAAATCCCAATCCTGACACCCCTAGCTCCAACAATGACCCTCCTTCCACTCCTAAACCCCGAACAACAACAAAACCAAAAATGATCTACCCCCAACAGAATGTTTACCCCCAACAAGGGAGAAGTGCCAAAGACTCCATGAAGTCCACTACGGAGTAAATAGATACAATCTGGCCCATTGGGCCTGAATCTCCATTCACTGCTGCCCAGGTAACTGGACTGGGTTGTTCCACTGATGCGAGAGAGAGAGAGAGAGAGAGGAGATCAGTCCGCGTGAGCACAGACTTTGGGATGTAGCCCAGTAAGACGTCCCTTTGAATTATGAACCAACAAGTTGCTGTGATGATTGAGGTGGGTAGTGATTTGTGTGCAAAAGTCAAAGGAAACACGTACAACCATCTCTCCGTGGATTACAGGGGCATCTTCTTGGAAGACCCCATCCAGTTTCTGCTTTTTCAGGATCAGCCATTTCACCGCCCCGCAGATAACTTGGTTTTCAATGGGCACCAGTTTCTTAGCCATGGCAAAGACCTTCGCCACGTAAGCCGTCAGCCTGAGGGCAGAATCAATCACATCACGGTCACTCCTGCCTTCCCGGAATTGCCTTCAGTGTGAAAGCTGGACCGTCTGCACTCAGGTATCAGTTGAGACATTTCACAGCAGTAAATGGAGTGAGGTTCATGTGGGTCAGTTTATGGTAACCTGAGTGAGCAGGAGCTAGGGAAAATGTCACCGCTTATCCGGGAAAACGCATCCAGACACTGCTCCCTATTACGGCTGGCTCTACTTGAGATGTGCCGAGCTCTCGCCGCCTGCAGTGGTATGACCAGGATGGTGGGGTTGGGGGCCCGCTGTGGACAGCTGGCCACTGGGAACTGGACCGGAGAGTCACCAAACTCAACTTCACACAAGCCAGTGAACAGCCGTCAAGATGGTAACGGTTAGTTTGAGCCAGCTACAAACTAGCCAGCTAAAGTGAAAGGACCTCCATGACTTCCACAGCTGCAGGGGCTGGTGTGGCTGGCCCGAACATCAGTCCCGGGGGCGTCCCTGGGGACCGCCTGAGCAGCAACAGTCCCAGGGGCCACCCTGGGGGCAGTCTGAGCAGCGGCTGGAGCAGCAGCCAGGGGCCTTGGAGAGCAGTCCCCAGGGGCTTTGGAACAGTGGGCGACTGGATGCAGTCAGCCCCCACCGCCGGAGCAGGAGCCAGCTGTCAGCCCCCGGGAATCCCCCAGTGCAACGGCACCCTGGGGACCCCAGAGCAGGGGCACCCTAAAAGCAGCTAAGAATTAGTCAGGGGTGTGACACCCTGACGGGGTATTACTGGTAAAAGTCATGGACAGGTCATGGGCCGTGAATTTTTGTTTATTGCCTGTGGCCTGTCCATGACTTTTACTAAAAATACCCATGACTAAATCTTCTCCTTATTCATTCCCAATCCCTCAAGCCATCTGCTCGCCCACACTGAACTGTCACTGAAATCACTTGGGGGCCACATTTACAAGGTATTTAGGCACCTAAAGATGCAAATAGGTACCCAGCGGGATTTTCCAAAGTGACTAAGTGAGTTAGGCACCCAACTCCCATTGACTTTCAAAGGGAATTAAGCCCCTACTCTGCTTAGGTGCATTTGTAAATCCTGCCAGGTGCCTGTCTCATCTTTGGGCGTCTTTCCATTGCCATCTGTGGGAGTTGGATTGGGTACTTTTTTCCCGTTGTGTGTGTTAACCTTTGCCCTCTGGTTTTGGGCTGGAGACTGACTTGCTCTGGCTGACATATTGCATGTGTAGGGTCAGGCTAACGCTGATCAAGAGGGTGCAAAACCCACTGTCCTCACCAAGTGCTTGCTGGCCGGTCTTTGAAAGCGGCGTATGAGAAGTCGGGTTTTTTGTAAACCATCTGCTGCGTGTAACCTGAAACAGGGAGAGTAAGAAGGAGCTGTGCAATGTCTGGCGAGTGTCTAATGAGGACTTTACATGCGTAAGGCAAACAAAGTCAGAGCTGTGACCCATGCCGCGGCTGTCTGAGTTGTGTGCCTCTCCCTTTTTCTGCAGGCGTCTCTCAGGAGGGACACAGCACAGCAACTCAAGGGAAGCAAAGGCAGAAAGCTGTCTGGTGAGGAAGCCGATTGGCATGGGCACTGCCCCATTCCTCACTTCGGGGTGGGAGTGGGGCCAAGTGATTAGAGTGTATGGGAACTTGGGAGGCGGGATGCCTGGGTTCTATACCAGGCTCCAGGAGGGGAGGGTGGGTTACTGTTTGGAGCAAGGTACTGTGAGTCAGGACTTCTGGGTTCAGTTCTCACTTCTGTCACTCGCTGCATGATGTGCTGTTGTGCAAGTTACTGCCTGCCTCAGTTTCCCCATATTGTAAAAGCTTAATGGATGATGGGATGTTTGTAGTTTGGATTCTGTGCCTAATGTAGGCGGCCCACAAGGGGGCCTGCGGTGTAGTGACAGGGACACCTGTTCCTTCAGGAGCTAGGCTGAAACCTACCAAGTTCTCTCAATGGTCATGAGATTCTCTATCCTTCCTCGCTACCAACTGCCAACCTGAAATGGATTTGAACTGTGGGTGAATGGCCTCCACCCCATGATCATCCCATTCCCCACACAATAGCCATCGGTCAGCAATGGTTTAAAACAAATAGGCCGCAGATTTAAAACAAATAAAAGGAAGTATTTCTTCAGGCAATGCAGTCAACCTGTGGAACTGCTTGCCAGAGGATGTTGTGAAGGCCAAGACCATAACAGGGTTAAAAAAAGAACTAGATAAATTCATGGAGGATAGGTCCATCAATAGCTATTAGCCAGGATGGGCAGGAATGGTGTCCCTGGCCTCTGTTTGCCAGAAGTTGGAAATGAGTGACGGGGGATGGATCTCTTGATGATTACGTGTTCCGTTCGTTCCCTCTGGGGCACCTGGCACTGGCCACTGTTAGCAGACAGGATACTGGGCTAGATGGACCTTTGGTCTGACTCAGTAGGGCCATTCATACGTTCTTATGTTAATGAACAGGAGTCCAAAAGCCCAACAGGACTGAAAACGGGGTTGGGCATTTCTCTGCATAGGAAGGTCTATTCAGAGTTATCATGACTAATGCCAACGTACATTGGGGGAGGGATATTAAACTTCATGCTTCAGGTCTTAAACCAACCCCTAGAGGGAGTAAGAGACCTAAAGTGGGAGGCAGATTCTCTCTCTATTTTAGGGGCTTATCTGGCCTCCATTCCCATAGTACCGGGGTGCCTCACATTCTTCATTGTAACTACCAGGGGCACCGGAACAATGGGGGCCAGGGGGTCAAGGCCCCTCCCACTTTTTTCCTGCCTTATGGGTGACTGATGGGGGGAGGAGGAGGCGGGGGAGAGGAGTGAGTGGCAGAATAGGGGTGGGAAAAGGTGGAGGAAGGGCAAGACCTTGGGGGGGAAGAATCCTAGTGGGGTGGGGCCTCGGGGCAGAGCATGGGTGGACCCAGCAGGGGAGGGGCAGAGCAGGGGCGGAGCTTTGTGGGGAAGGGCAGAGTGGGCGCAGGGCCACGATCCGGGTGCCGGTGGGAGCTTGTGGAGCTCCTGCCGTCTACCCTCACAACCCCCCTGCCAGCAGGGCACTGCGACTCTCCCCGTTTGCAGGGGGGAAATGG
>NW_020698218.1:0-6582 GCF_002925995.2 Terrapene triunguis | reverse complement strand
CCTCATTAGCTTCTAGAGGTTTGCAAATTGTTTGCTTAATGATTTGCCCCGTTATCCTTCCGGGTTCAGAAGTTAAGCTGACTGGTCTGTAACTCCCTGGTTTGTCTTTATTTCCCGTTCTATGGATGGGCACTAGATTTGCCCTTTTCCAGGAGGGGAGCCAGCGCCCCCACGAGGGGACAGGCCCCGTGTCCCGACCCCCATCACTAACGGGGCAGCAGAGCAACGGAAGCCAGACCAACACCGGAGCCTCCCTCAGCACTGGCCCAACCGGCCCCAGGCCTGGGCCACGCTCAGCTCCTGGCCCCCAGGAGCAAGGGACAGACCCAGCCCAGGCGAGTCCCTCCCCACAGCATCAGCCTGTAACTGGGGGGGCCAGGGCACCAAACCAGAGCCCCGCTGGGCCCTCCAGCCCCACCGCCCCAGGGCAGGCTCCAGCGTCGAATAAGGGGTTCCCAGCAATCCCTGGCCGGGCCCTAGGGGAGATCCCAGAGCCTGGCAGAGGTGCAGTGGCTGGCAAGGGGAGCCCAGAGGGTCTCCACGGACGGTCTGGTCCCTCGGGGATACCAGGAGGTGGGTGTCATGCCCCCCGTGGGTGAGTGGTGACCCCGCCACGCCGGGTGCGGAGCCCCTTACCCTTGGCCGTGCTCAGCTTGCAGGTGTAGACACCGCTGTCGTCCTCGTGCACGGAGGTGAGCAGCAGCTTGCACTTGTGCCCGTCAAAGTGCATCTTGCACTTGAGCAGGGCGGGCTGCAGCAGCCGCCCCCGTGAGAGCCAGTCCACATCCAGGTCCGGCGGGCCCGTCACCAGGCACTCGAAGAGCGCCAGCTCCCCGGCCCCGACCGTCACGTCCTGCAGCGGTGCCACCACGGCCAGCGCCTGGCTCGCGGGGTGTGCTGGGGAGAGAGAAACGCACCTGAGCCACTGAACGGGGACGAGAGGGGGTGGGGGACAGGGCCCCAAGACATGCAGGGAGCAGGGGGAGGTGCAGGGCCCCCAGGGGAGGGTCAGGACCCCCAGGGGACACAGGAATGGGAGAGGGGCAGAGTGCGCTGGGAATGGGGGGATGGGCAGGGCTCCCTGGGACATGGAGGGAATGAAAGGGAGAGGGGCAGGGTGCCTGGGCAAGGGGGGGCAGGGCCCCCGGGGACACACCGGGAGTGGGGGGGCAGGCCCCTAAGGGCCCCGTGGAAGGGGTGCAGGACAGCGAGGAGGCAGCGGAGGGCAGGGGCCGCCGGCCCCACAGCAGAGGGTGACAAGGGCAGGAGGATCTGACAGGGCTTGGGGGTCAGTGCCACGAACAAACCACACAACGCTTTACCAAACACACTTTATTAGAGCTACAAAAAGGTCCCGGCCCCCAGCCCCAGCTCCCTGGGGCCGCTCCCCCCGCCAGGAGCCCCCAGGCCTGGGGACCCCCGGGGTGCCGCAGCGGGCCCTGCCAGCGCAGTGCATTGGGGGGAGCCATTTGTGCTACTTCACAGCCTGCGCCCGATGCTGGCTGGGCAGAGGCTGCTCTCCGGGGAGGGGTGGGGGGCAGTGGGTCTCCTGCCCCCGCCCCCAGGCGTGTTCGTCCAGGGCTGGCGCGGTCTCTGCAGAGAGGCTCCCCGCTCCTTGGCAGTGCTGAAGAGGAGCAGCGGGACACAGAGACGCGGACACACGGACAGACCGAGAGACAGACAGCATCACGCAGACGCCGGGCGCGGCCCGGCTGGGCCTGCAGCACCCCCTGGTGCCGTCACTGTGCTATGGCAGACTGGCCCCGCCCACGCCCCACGGCTCCGCCTTGGTTCCGCCTCCCCCGCCGGCCAGCAAGCCCCACGCCCCACAGTCCACGCGTTAGCCTTGGAGCCCAGAGTCCAGGAGGTGGCGGCGGGTCGGGGGCCAGGCCCGGGGCACCAGGCCCTGCCCCTTGGTCACTCCGTCCCTTTGGAGCAGAAGGCAAGAACGCAAGGCGAGGTCCGGTGCCTAAGAGGTGTGGTGCTAAAGAGCCCTGAGGCCGCGGCTCTGAGGGACGCGCCCCCTTATCGCACTCCCCCTGTGTACAGACAAAAACCGCAGTCAGCAAGCGGCAGGGTTAGTGAAGCCGAGACGGGCACAGGACACCGGCACACAACACGGGCACACGACACGGGCACAAACAACATCTCTGCCTGCAAAGGGGCTGGGCGTCTGCTGGGGCCTGGCCTGGGGCAGCAGGCTTCTAGTCTGCCCTAGGGGCCCAGGAGCTGCCCCAGCAGGACAGGGGCCCAGGAGCCGCCCCGGGGGTCTGGCAACCCAGCTCGGCCGTTGGCTACTAACTAAACTCCACCCCAGCAGGCATCAAACAGGCTCTGTCTCGCCTGGAGCTGCCGTGTGACCCGTGCTGGGTGGGAACGGGATGGGCCAGGCCAGCGCACAGGCAGCAGAACTGTCCCCCCCCCCCAGCCGGCCGCCTGAGAAGGCCCCAACAGGGAGGCCTGGGCCCGAGCCCTGCTGCTGGGCTCCCACTGTCCGTTTGCCGTCTGTAAGGAGGCAGCAGCTGGCATGGCCGGGAGGTGCCAGGTCTCCCAGGGATCGGTGCCACAGCATCCCGCAGGGCACTGCGGGGGCAGCGAAGGAAACGCACCAGAGCAGCAGGGCCAGGAGCCCCCGCCATGCTCAGGCCAGCACGGCCCAGCGAGCCACAGGCATCTTGTGCACGGCAAGGCACACGGGGACGGGGGGACAGAACCTGGCTGAGATGGAGCCACCCGTGTGCTCATGGGCACAGCTCTCCTCCCAGGAGGGACGCCACGAAACTCCAGCAGCAGGGACCAAACCCAAGGACACCACGCGTCCCGGCACTACAGGGCTGGGGTTGCAGGGGGCTGTGGCTCAGGATTGAGGGGGACCAGCAGAGCAGGGGGGAGCCCAGGGCTGGGACAGGAGGGGGCTGTGGGGTCAGGATTGAGGGGCACTGGCAGGGCTGTGGATGGGGAGCCCAGGGCTGGGGTTGCAGGGGCTGCGGGTCGGGATCGAGGGGTGTGACAAAGTGGGACTGTTCTTAATGTTGTCTCTGAATACTGTGTGGGTGCCTCAGTTTCCCCTATGCATTTCTTAAGTCTCTAGGTGGTGGGATAAGGGGGTCTGATTGTTGCAGAGCCCTAGGGTGCGAGTGTGATGGTGTCTGCACAGAGAATGGCCAACACCTTGTCTCCTGGCAACTGATAGCCTGGGCCCCTCCCCTGCAAGGTGCCAACTGAAGGTGTTGGAGAACAAAGAGATCAGGTGGCTTCCTGGCCCAGGAAAGGGACAAAGGCCAGAGAGGAGGGGCTGGGGGGAGTCTCTGTTTGGAGCTGGCTGGGGAAATGGAGGGAGGTCCAACACCGGCGTCTCGGCTCCCTGCCCCCCAAGATGGACTGGCCTGAGGGGTCCGGGTTTCTGTACCTACAAGCTCTGTTTTAGACCGTGTTCCTGTCGTCTAATAAACCTCTCTGTTACTGGCTGGCTGAGAGTCATGTCTGACTGCGAAGTGGGGGTGCAGGACCTCTGGCTTCCCCAGGACCCTGCCTGGGTGGACTCACTGTGGGAAGCGCACGGTGGGGCAGAGGATGCTGAATGCTCTGAGGTCAGACCCAAGAAGCTGAAGCCTTTGGGGGGAGGGATAGCTCAGTGGTTTGAGCATTGGCCTGCTAACCCCAGGGTTGTAGGTTCAATCCTTGAGGGGGCCACTTAGGGATTTGGGGCAAAATCAGTACTTGGTCCTGCTAGTGAAGGCAGCGGGCTGGACTCGATGACCTTTTGGGGTCCCTTCCAGCTCTATGAGATAGGTATATCTCCATATAAGCCATGTGAGCTTCTTGCCCTGGAGACCGTCTGCTCACAGAGAGGAGGTTCCCCCAGAGTCCTGGCTGGGTACTTAGGGAGCAGTTCCAGTGCATCGCCTGGGGACTCCGTGACAGGAGCACCGGCAGAGCTGTGTGTAGCGGGGAGCCCAGGGCTGG
This sequence comes from Terrapene triunguis, assembly GCF_002925995.2. Lineage (NCBI taxonomy): Eukaryota > Metazoa > Chordata > Testudines > Emydidae > Terrapene > Terrapene triunguis. Next base: position 2,616 of record NW_020698218.1, on the reverse strand, counting down.
GGCTGCGGGTCGGGACTGAGGGGCACCGGCAGAGCTGTGTGTCGGAGGGGGGAGCCCAGGGCTGGGGTTGCAGGGGGCTGGGGGGCACCGGCAGAGCTGGTGGGGGGGAGCCCAGGCCTGGGGTTGCAGGGGGCTGCGGGTCGGGAGTGAGGGGCACCGGCAGAGCTGGGGGGGAATGGCGGGAACAGGGGTCAGGACAGATCTGACTTTTCTCTCGGTTCTACAGAGCAGTTTGTCCATCTCCAGTGGATCCAACACCCCCCCACACCCCACCCGCGCCAGTGCCGCCCAGGCACCGGTCCCCGCCGAGGGCCGTGGAGACGCAGGGCCGGGCAGCAGCAGAGCCAGGCAGACGTGCCTCACCCTGTCCTGGGAGCAGCTCCTCTCTGGGGCCCCCCCGGCCCCCCAGCCCAGCGTGGAGGGGCGTGGCCAGGCCTGGGCGTTACCTCGGACCTGCAGCTTGGCCTCGCACTGCTTGGTGCCGTACTCGTTGATGGCTTTGCAGGCGTAGAAGCCGGCGTCCGCGCGCTCTGCTGCCAGGATGTGCAGGGTGCAGGCGCCGCCCTCCCCTTCCGCCACGGAGAGCCGCCGGCCCACCTTCACCGGCTGCCGGTTCCTCAGCCTGCGGGGGATGGGGGGGGGGGGACAGTCAGAGCCAGCCCCGACCCAGCGGGCGCGTCCCACCTGGCACTGACCGAACCCAGGACTCTCACCTGCCTCCTGCCTCACCCAGCCCCAAGGCCAGCCTCTGCTCCTGCCCTGGGCAGGATGGGAGCCAGCGCCCCCTAGAGGGGACAGGCCCCATGTCCCATTCCCTGCCCCCCCGGGCCAGCCAGTCGATGCCCCATTCCCTGCCCCAGCCAATCCCTGCCTTGTGCCCCATTCCCTGCCCTCCTGAGCCAGCCAGTCCCTGCCCCATATCCCATTCCCCGCCCCCCTGAGCCAGCCAGTCCCTGCCCTGTGTCCCGTTCCCATTCAGACTGTTGCTGTCCTGTTGCAGGAGAGTTCCGGCAGTAACACTAATGGCCCGGGGGCCCGGGACTCCCCCCTGCCCCTCCCCCCGTGCCGGAGGACTCACCAGTAGATGATGGGTTTGGGTTCGCCCCGGACCCGGATGCTCATGCTGACGTCCTGCCCCTCCAGCACCGACTGGTCACACAGAGCCAGCTGGGACGGGAAGCACATGGGGGCAGGGGTCAGACAGGGTGCACAGCGAGTGTCCAACTGCCCACGGGCACCAGAGCAGGGCGTGAGGGGCACCCCAGCAGGGCAAGACCAGCCAACAGGAGCCGCTGTCCCAGAGCCCATGGGGCAGGGCGGCCCAGGCGGTGTCCAGGCTACAGCAGGGCTCAGGGGGAGGGTGACCCCGGGGCACCAGGACCTGCGGGCAGACAGGTGGGGCTCCCACCCCGGGACCCGGGACCCACCCACTCACCTCAAAGGTGGGGGCAGCCTTGAAGTTGGTCTCCACGGGGCTGCGGGCGGCGCCGAGGTCGACTTTGTGCTGCAGCTTCCCGGCCAGCCGGTGCTGGGGGGTCCCGGACGCTGGGAATTCCTCCAGGGGGCTCAGGTACTCCTCGTCTGACGTGATGGGGCTGGCCAGGGCCAGGGGGGGCGGCAGGGACCCCTGGCTCTCCGCAGGGGGCGCTGGCTCAGGAGAGAGCAGGCAACAAAGCTGGTTAAGGGTGCCAGGTCCCCTGGGCATGGCAAGCCCCTGGCTGGGATGGCAGCACCAGGCGAGGTGCCAGGGACAGGACGGGCAGCAGGGCACCCAGGGGGGCAGCATGCACAGGGCAGAGCAGCCAGGGCACCGCTCAGCTCCATCACCCCCCCGGCCCTGCCGTCTCTCAGAGCCCAGGCTGGGGCAAGCCTCACCCTGACACCCCGGCCCGAGAGGAGGGGATGGATGGGACCCTGCAGCAGCGAGTGTGGGGTGCGGCTGCCCAGCCCAGCGTGGGGAGAAGGCCCGGCAGACGATAAGGGGTTGAGATAGGGGGCCAGGCTGGCTCACGAGGCAGCTGCCGTCCGTCCGCCCGCCTGGCTCTCCAGGGCTGAAGGTGACATTGGCAGCGGTGCTCACGCCAGCGGCGGGGTCCTGTCCCCTGGACCGTGCCGCAGAGGGGACCAGGCCCCGCGCAGGCCGGTGACCCCGGGACAGGGACCTGGGGCTCGTCTCCAAAGGCTGCCGGGGGCAGCAGATGCTGCTGACGAGGAGGCTGGGCCTGGCAGGCGAGCCCCCGGGCACACCTGTCAGGCACGGCCCCCGGGCACGGCCCCCGGGCACAGCCCCCGGGCTTGCCCAGAGCAGTTGCCCAGAGCAGTTGCAGCGGGATGCTGAGGGGCAGGGGCTGACTGAGCATCGCCTGTCCAGGGGCTCAGGGCTCAGGCCTGGCTGCCAGGGCGGCCCAGAGACAGGCCAGCAGCCAGCCCCCTGGGCTGGGAGCACAGACCCATCCCAGCCACTCGTGTGCCAGGGAGCCCTGGCCAGATACCAGGGTGACAGGCTCAGGCATCTACCCCACAGGACAGGCCACGTGCCCGTTGCTCTGGGGAGCCGGGTGGGGATGACAGATCAAGGGCGCCAGGCTGCCCTGCCCCCCACGTGCTCAACCCCCC
>NW_020698217.1:2612-7550 GCF_002925995.2 Terrapene triunguis | reverse complement strand
CTGAGTTGGCACTCTCAGTTGGGTTCCGCCAGAACCGCATCGTCACACCCTGCTCAGAGCAGGACCAATTCCCAACTAAATCATCCCAGCCAGGGCTTTGTTATTCTCAGCCAATACTTGTGCATAGGTCCTGTCAGGGAAGGGGCATTCTGGAGGCGGCTCTTGCTCTGGTTGTTGAAACCCTGGAGATGAAGCTAGAAGCGGAGGAGCTCTGAAAAGAAATCGCTCTGGCTAATTCCGAACTACCCCCCCGAGCATCACTTACCCGCTCTGGTTCGTTTCTTTAGGGCACTGTCCTGGGCATTAGAGCAAGACTCCTACATCATGTCAGTGACAGCACCGGTGTCTAGTGATGGGAGGGCGGACAGCCGTAGCCTTCAGTTGGGAAAGGTTAGAAAACGTCTCAAAAATACGATGAACTCCCCAAAGGTGCCATAGATCCATTGGGCAGATACGGGTCTGAGAGCATTCCATCAACTCCTTTTGGGGGGAAGGAGTGCGGCGGGGGGGTGCAGTCCGCAGCCTGGAGGAGGAAGAAGCCGCAGTATCCAGAGACCAGCAATCTACCCCCGTCCCCTCCCCAGGAAAGTCCAGCGAAGTAGCAGCCTGGGGTAGTGCAAGCCCAAGGCATGGCAGGGAGCGCCCACCAGGCGCAGAACGGGGGGTGCGAGCCAGGCAGCGGAGCCCCAGTCATGGGCTGTCGACAGCAAAGGAGCTCAGGGGATGGGCTGTGTGACTACACACACACACACACACACGGGGAGGGGCTGTGTGACTACACACACACGAGGAGGGGCTGTGTGACCACCCACACACACACACACGAGGAGGGGCTGTGTGACTACACACACACACACACACACACGGGGAGGGGCTGTGTGACTACACACACACACGGGGAGGGGCTGTGTGACTACACACACACACACACACACGGGGAGGGGCTGTGTGACTACACACACACACACACACACACGGGGAGGGGCTGTGTGACCACACACACACACACACACACACTGAGGCAGCTGGAGCCCAGCTCAAGGGCTCGCTCGATGGCCACGGGGGGGAGCCCTCAGCCCTTTAGCGAGACACTGCTAAATCCATTGGCAAACTTTGTACAATTATTCGTAAAATGATAACATGGTACACAACTCGGGGGGGGGAGAGGAGGTGCCCCGCCTTCCCTAAATGGCACCCCTCATCAACAGCCTTCTTGAATCGGGACCCCAGAACTGGCCACAGGATCCCAGCGGCAGTGGCACCAGTGCCGAATACAGAGGTCCAATAACCGCTTTGCTCCTGCTAGACACTGCCCTGGTCATGCAGCCAAGGCGCTTTTCCCCACAGCATCTCCCTGGGAGCTCCTGCTCAACAGCTTATCAAACCCCCCCCCCCCCCAAATCTTTGTCAGGGACACTGCGACTCAGGATACAGGCCCCCATCTGTGGGTCTGGCTACGTCCTTTCTTCCTAGATGGACACGTTTACATTGAGCCATATCCAAATGCATCTCGTTTGCTTGCGCCGAGTGTCCCAGACGACCCCGGCTGCCTTGAATCAGTGCCCCGGCCTCTTCATTATTTGCCACCCCCCCAGTTTGTGTGTCATCGGGACACTTCACCAGTGAGGATTTTGTTTTCTTCCAGGTCCTGGGGCACCCTGGCAGGGGCTGTGTGAAACGGGCCTCGCAGAACAGCCCCTGCACGTGCTAGCAGGGATCTACCCCGCCCGGGGCCTGCCCAAAGCCCACCCATCGGGGGCCAGCGTGGGGCAGAGGAATAGCAAAGGGAGCTGTGTCCAGCCGGGGCGCCAGCAAGGGCAGAGGGCCTGGCTTGCTGGATCGGTTCCTCGATTTGGGCTGGTTGCCCTGGCCCCAGTGGGAATCCTGGAATGCCCCCAGGGTGACAGTCCCTGACGGCAGTGGGAGCCGGCCCGGGGAACCCTTCACCTCATGTAACGGGCCCGTCACACCCTCCTCTGAGCCGGCCCAGCTGTCACGCTGTCCTGCAGGGCTCACGCGCACCCCCTCAGGGCAGGCTGGTGTGAGCCAGGGCACAAACCCCGACTGCTTGGGAGTTCGATGCACAGGCAGCAGGTATAAAAGGCCAGGGAAGGCGAAGCCTCCCCACACAGCCCGCCCGCTGCCCTTGGAGCGCGCCATCGCCGAAAGGGTGGGAGCCCCGACCGGGGTCCCGCTCGTGCTTCCCCCCCGAGAGCCCGGTCCCACTTGTCCTCTTCCCATCCCAGCTCTGCCCCGCATGGGAGCCTCGCGGGGGAGGGTGAAGAGGCGCGTGTGAGCGGCAGGCGGGCGGGCGAGGGGGCCAAGAGGTGCGAGCACATGAGTGGCTGGGCTGGGGGAGGGCCTAGGGAAGGGGGAAAAGAGGCTTGTGCGTGGCCGGCTGGCAGGCGAGGAGGGCTGGGGCGAGAGGAATGCCCGCGTGAGTGGCTGGCCGTCTGGCTGACGGCCGGTGGACGGGGAGGTCTGGGGGGAGGAGGTGCAGAGGCGTGAGCAGTGGGTGGAGGGGGTCTGGGGAAGGGGGTGAACAGGCGTGAGGCGTGGGCAAGGGGGCCAAGCGGGGCTGGGGGTGGAATGTGGGCAGGGCTTCTGGGGGAGGAGGCTGAGCGGGGTGTGGGCCTTGGGGGTCTGTATCAAGTATCATGTGTGAACGTCTCAGGCACTTTAACAGCCTTACCTTGGGCACTCCGTCTTTTTGCCACCCAGGTGAGCCCACCTTTGTCAGAGATGGGCCCCTACACCAAAGATCACAGCAATATTTAGGTTACTTCCAGTCTCAAAGGACTAGTAACTTACCCCAGGACAGTTGCACCTTAGATCTCACACCAAAGACAACGCTTGTAGCCAATCCTATAACAAACCATCTACAGAGTTCTTAACTAGGGGAAGGAAATGCGAGAGTCTTTACAAGATTAAAGCAGGTCAATAAACACACACATGAGTTACACTCTTAATTGGCAAAGGGTAACAAAGCTTCTATAATAAGCAAGCTGTATATGTCTCTTAGGGCTAACCCAGGCTAAACACTGGGGATCTCTTGCTTATGCCTAGAAACCCTGGTCCCCAGAGTCCAAGCAGCATCGAGATACAGTTTCCCCTTGTCAGGGAATAATTCATTAGCACATCTCCACTGCATGGGGTGAGAGCCATCAACAGTGTCTTTTGGCCTCTGATGTTCCCCGATAGTTGGTCTGGTGTCGCTGGGCCGGCTCGGCTGGGCAGAAGATCACACCTTTTGTTGGCAGCCAGCACTTCACACTCACTCACGTCTCTCTCCTGGCTGGTGACTCCCAGCAGGCAGCAACTCACAAGCGCTCGATGTCATTTAAACCCAACACTCGTTTTCATACTGCCGATGCCATTGACACACGGGTGAGCCGGAGTAATGCCTGCCTGGATTTGTCACTAGCCAAGTGAGGCATGGGCAGAGGCAGATTAGAGATCTGTGGGGCCCTGGGCCGGCTCTAGGCACCAGCAAATCAAGCAGGTGCTTGGGGCGGCACATTTTCAGGGGTGGCATTCCGGCCATCTTTTTTTTTTTTGCTTCCGGTGGCAAAAGCCTAGAACCGGCCCTGGCAGCAGCAGCGCGTCGTGCGCGGGGGGTGCCCTGGGGCCGCTGGGGTTCGCGCTGTGAGGGAGCAGCGCCCGCACCTTGTGGCTGGGCCGGGCAGGGTCCGAGCGGGGGACACTTGGGCTGGAGGCCGCCCTGTGGGGCACACGGAGCTGCCTGCAGGTGCCGCAGGACGGTTGCCCCCCAGCACCACAGCTGGGCCAAGCTGCCCAGGGACTGCGGCAGGGCGGCCAGAAGCAGCAGCAGGGCCACAGAGGGTGGGGCACTGCCGTGCGGGGCCCGCATCCCATTCTCTGGGCTCCGCTCCCTCTGGGGCTACCCTGCTCCGGCTCCTCAGCCTCCTGCCGGGCAGTCCCCCGGCTCTGCCCTCCCAGGTCCCGGACGGTCCTGGAGGCGGGAGCCCTGGCTGGAGGGACCCTGGGCTGAGGCGCGGCCCGGGAGCCACGCTACTTACCCCGACCCTGCCAGCGCCGGACCGGCTGGAGGCGAGGGGGGAGCGGGCGGAGTCAGCACTGGTGGGAGGGAGCCCAGGGCTGGGGCAGCAGGGGATGCGGGTGGGGAGGGCACTGGTGTGGGGGGGTGAGAGCCCAGGGCTGGAGTGGGGGGCAGCCAACAATTTTTTTGCTTGGGGCGGCAAAAAACCTAGAGCCGGCTCTGCCTGGGCCAGAGCAAGTGGGGGGCCCCTCTCACCCCTTCCACCAGCAGTCCCCCCCGCTCTGCCCTGACCCCGCTCCCTGGCAGGAGCGCCGGGTGGGTCAGGGCGTGGGGGTGCCCATTTTTCTGGGGCCCCCAAATTGGCCAAGGCCCCTGGGCACAGGCCCCATTGGCCCAGTGGCTAATCCGCCACTGGGCATGGGGCCTTTGGCATAAGCTGGTGCCTGCTTTGCCAGCGACGCACCAGGTCGCTGAGCGCTCAACCCCAGCAGAGCTGCCTCGGCCTTGAGAGTTCGCAGCCCCTGGGAAGAAGGCGCCACCACCACCTGTTCCCGCTGGCCAGCGTGAGACCCCCACAGGTGCACTGGACATGAGCCAGGGAAAACCAGCCCAACACCAAGGCTACTCTGACCTGTCCTGTGCCAGAGACGCTGCGCCACTCTCCACCTGCCAGGGGCCAAACCGGGGGCGGGGGGGTGTCCGAGTGAGCAGAGCTGTAACTGTCCTGGTGGACAAGCTCTGTGCTCGTGCCAGGACGATGTGCCAGGCCCAGGCAGGGCAGGGGCTGGCCAGGCTCCCCCATGCATGAGCCCTGCCCCAACACCCACAGACCTGCAGCTCTCCCTCGGTCCCAGCCCCCTGCTAGTCCAGCCCTGGAGCCCTCACGTCTCTGCCAACGCCCCTCGGACCCCCCCCCC
>NW_020698217.1:0-2512 GCF_002925995.2 Terrapene triunguis | reverse complement strand
CGCCCTGGGCGCCCTCACGTCTCTGCCAACGCCCCTCGGACCCCCCCTGCCCGCCCCCTGCTAGTCCAGCCCTGGCGCCCTCACGTCTCTGCCAACGCCCCTCGGACCCCCGCTGCCCGCCCCCTGCTAGTCCCGCCCTGGGCGCCCTCACGTCTCTGCCAACGCCCCTCGGACCCCCCCTGCCCGCCCCCTGCTAGTCCAGCCCTGGCGCCCTCACGTCTCTGCCAACGCCCCTCGGACCCCCCCCTGCCCACCCCCTGCTAGTCCATCCCTGGGCACCCCTGGTGAGACTCTGCCAGTCAGACCCCATGTGCCAAACTGAGGGCTAGGCTGAGACTCCACCAACTCATTTCGCGTGTCCCAACCCCCATGTGAGGTGGCAGGAGGGGTGGGGCTGGGACGGGGCAGCCTGCCGCCAGCTGTGGGTAGCTGCACGGTCTCCCCTGGACGCCCGCCCCCAGCCAGCCACCGCCTGCTCCTAGCAGCGCACAGAAGGCAGCGGGGGCAAGGAGACGCTATATTTGGCCTGTCGCTGTCAGCTCAAGGCCTGGGCGGAGCAGGTGGGGCAGACGCCCAGCCCTGCTCCGTGCGTGACTGGCGGTCACAGGGCGCCCAGCGGGTATAAAGCGTCTGGTTCTGGGCAGCCTGGCACAGCTGTGAGCACCGACCCAGCATGGCTTTCCTGCACGCGGCTCTCTGCCTGGCCCTCCTGGCAAGCGCCTCTGGTAAGCGATGCCCATCTGCGGGCGCTGCGGCTGGAGCCTGGCTGAGCGCAGGGGCAGTCCCTGGGGCAGAACCCTGCCGCTGGGCCTCTCCGGCTTGGACCTGGTGGAAGCTAAAGGAGATACTGGGAGCTGGGTGTAGCCACTGAGCAGGGACACCGGCCCTGGACTATGCGGGCAAACAGCCAGCGAACTGCCAGCCTGCCCCTTTGGGCTGTGTGGAGACAGCTCCGTGGGACCCCTGTACTGCTGCCCTGTTAGCGCCAGGGGCCTGTGCATCCCTGGGCAGAACCTGTTCACACAGACAGGGCACCCTCAGCCTGGCACTGCCTGGGTGACAGAGCCCCCTTCCCCTCCCCCCCGAGCTGCACTCCTGTCCAAGAGGAGACTGCCAGACCGGCTCCCTCGCTCTGCTCAGCCCGCTGCCAAGGGGACCAGCCTTCCTGGTGTGCCAGCAACGCCTCCTGTGCACTGAGCCCCATGGCTGGGGAGACTGGCACAGTCTCTCTGACCCAGCCAGGACCCCCACCACCCATGGGCAGCTCGCCCAGACCCCTCGGTGACCGCCAGCCCCACGGGCAGCTCGCCCAGACCCCTCGGAGACCGCCAGCCCCACGGGCAGCATGTCCAGACCCCTCGGTGACCACCAGCCCCACGGGCAGCTCGCCCAGACCCCTTGGTGACTGCCAGCCCCACGGGCAGCTCGCCCCTGCAGATTGGGCCTGGCGTGAGCCCTGCAGTGGTGCGGGGGACAGGGGCTGCTGAGTGCGCTCCCTGCACACTGAGCAGGGCTGGTTTTCCATTTCCAGGCTGTGGGGTCCCCGCGATCAGACCAGTCGTGAACAGCTTGCAGAGAATCGTCAATGGGGAGAATGCAGTGCCCGGCTCCTGGCCTTGGCAAGTGTCGCTGCAGGTAACGCTCGCTCCTCATGGCGGCCCTGGGGACGGGGGCCTGGGCGCCAGCTCAGAGCCCAGCTGCCCAGTCTGACGTGCTGCGCAGCACACACCTCGCCCAGGGCCCTGCTGGGCAGCGCTGGCTCGCAGGGGCTGGGCTGGGTCCGTGGGCAGGGAGCCCCCAGGCTGGGCTGCCCCGGCACTGTTCTAAGGGCATGGGCCAGCGGGGAGGGCCCGAGCCCCCCATCCTGCATGGGGCTGGCGTTGCTGCTTGCTTGAGCCCTGCCCCCCCCGCAGGGGCTGGTATCATCGCCCCCCCACATTCCTCTGCATCCCACGTGTTTGGCAAAAGTGCTGCCCAGGGCCCCTGGAGCAGGAGCAGCCCGTGCGTGGGGAATCCCCCAGCGTTTCGTCGCCCTGGCCGCGGCTCAGGAAGAAATCCTAAGCGATTTGGCTCGTGCAGATGCCCGAGCCTGGGAAGAGGCACCCCAAGGGCCATCGCTTGCAAAGCCCCAAGCGTGCGGGGCCGGGACCCGACTCGCGCGCCCATTGCATTGTGCACTACAGCTGGGCACGCCCAGCCAGGCTGGGACTGACGAGTGCTGAGCCGGCATGCGGCCCTGGGCCTGGCGGGGTCTGCGATGGCTGGAGTGGGATCCCCAGGGACCCCCCATGCCCTGAGGGCACCGGACTGTGATCCCAGGGACAGCCAGGAAGGAGGAATAATGGAGGGAGCCGGGCCCCACACCCAGGGGCCGGACGCTGCTCCCAGCCTGCGGATCAGGAGGGGGAGCAGGGCACAGAGTGCAGGAGGCTCTGGGTGGCATTTCGGCTTGTGGTGGTGTGACAATGCGGTTCTGGCGGAACCCAACTGAGAGTGCCAACTCAGGACAAAT
>NW_020698216.1:296-3661 GCF_002925995.2 Terrapene triunguis | reverse complement strand
GACAGAACTAAGGGACTTTGGAATGGGAAACCTGCATTGAAAACTCCATGCTAAACACATTTGTGAATCTATGGAAGACTAATGTCCAAGGTTATCAACCTAACCTCTTTCATGAGTTGCTGGACATTCACTGAAGAACAATGAAACAGCATTAATATAATAACTTACGCCTGAGGAGATGCACAAATGGTTTCATAAACCTCACTACGTATTCAAGTTCAGGCTTATGAACTCTGCCCAGCTGAATCAAATGATGTTCCAGGGGAATACTAGCCATCTCTTCCAGTTCCAGGTTGTTATATACCTGTCCTAATGAAATTACAAACAGAGCATATCCTTGGCACTTGGCTTTCAGAGATGCCTTCTTTAATATGTCTTTGTCCCACTGACTTGTTTCTCCAGCAGATATAACAATGATAGCCTTGTGTTGTCTGGAGTGGGGTGCAGTTAAGAAAACATTATCAATTGTCCACTGTATGGCATGGCCAAGAGCAGCTGCTCCATTCAGCTGTCGAACAGATTCTTGGATATGTCTTTTCATTGACTGTCTCTTCTTGTAGGAGACAAAGTCAAATTCTTTCTTTACAGGGTTCCGCCCCATTCGGGGTTTGAAACCTGGTGGAGCATGGCTCACCACAGCCACCCTATCACCTGTGGAAGAGGTCTCTGGCTCAGAGGAGATGTCAAAGTTATCAAGTACTCTGCTCAAGAAGTTTTTCACGTTCTCAAATTCGGCACCACTCATTTTCTGTGAACTATCCAAAATGAAAGCAGCATCCACATATGCCGGTGGTGATCGGAATCTGCGGCGTTCACAAAACTCATCTGGTTTACATTTGTCTGCAAATAAACAGAAAATTAGTTTGTACTTCTCTCTTTAAGAAACTGAAAGTGTGAAAAAAGAAACGGCATCTGAGCAGTCAGTTCCGGAGAGGATTAAAGAGCCTAAACTTAAAGTATTAACAACAATCTTCTACATCTGTGAAAGTTATGTATAATTAAAATCAGAAAGCTAAGGGACTGATCCTGTGAAATAATCCGCTCCTCACAAGATTAATCAACACCCTAGTAATAAGGGCTAATCAGAGTTAACTCACACGGTTGACTTAACTGCGATTAATCGCGATTAATTTTTTTTTTTTGGTCGCACTGTTAAACAATAGAATATCAATTGAAATTTATTAAATATTGTGGATGTTTTTCTACATTTTCATATATATTGTATTTTGTGTTATAATTTAAATCAGTGTATATTGTTGATTACAAATATTTGCACTGTAAAAATGATAAATGAAATAGTATTTTTCAGTTTACCTCATTCAAGTACTGTAGTGCAATCTCTTTGTTATTAAAGTGCAACTTAGAAATCTACAATTTTTTTGGTTACATAACTGCACTCAAAAACAAATGTAAAACTTCAGAGCCTACAAGTCCACTCAGTCCTACTTCTTGTTCAGACAATCGCTAAGACAAACAAGTTTGTTTACATTTACAGGAGAGAATGCTGCCCTCTTCTTATTTACAATGTCAACTGAAAGTGAGAACATGCGTTCTCATGGCACTGTTGTAGCTGGTGTTGCAAGGTATTTACGTGCCAGATATGCTAAACATTCGTATGTCCCTTCATGCTTCGGCCACCATTCCAGAGGACATGCTTCCATGCTGATGACGCTTGTTTAATTAACAAATTGGGTTTTTTTAAATTTGTGACTGAATTTCTTGGGGGAAGGGGGGAACTGTATGTCTCCTGCTCTGTTTTACCCACATTCTGCTATATATTTCATGTAATAGTCTCGGATGATGACCCAGCACATGTTGTTCATTTTCAGAACACTTTCACTGCAGATTTCACAAAACGCAAAGAAGGTACCAATGTGAGATTTCTAAAGATAGCTACAGCATTCGACCCAAGGTTAAGAATCTGAAGTGCCTTCCAAAATCTGAGAGGAACAAGGTATGGAGCATGCTTTCAGATGTCTTAAAAGAGCAACACTTGGATGTGGAAACTACAGAACTCGAACCACCAAAAAAGAAAATTAACCTTCTGCTGGTGGCATCTGACTCAGATAACGGAAAATGAACATGCGTTGGCCCGCACTGCTTTGGATTGTTATCGAGCAGAACCCATCATCAGCATGGTATGGTATATCATCAGTATGCAAGCATGTCTTCTGAAATGGTGGCCAAAGCATGAAAGTGCATACGAATGTTTAGCATATCTGGCACATAAATACCTTGCTACAACAGTGACATGCGAACATCTGTTCTCACTTTCAGGTGACATTGTAAATAAGAAGAGGGCAGCATTCTCTCCTTTTACATTTTTGTTTTTGAGTGCAGTTATGTAACAAAAAAAATCTACATTTTGTAAGTTGTACTTTTGCAATAGAGATTACACTATAGTACTTGTATGAGGTGAATTGAAAAATACTATTTCATCATTTTTTACAGTGCAAATATTTGTAATAATAATATAAAGTGAGCACTATACACCGTCTTCTGTATTGTAAATTGAAATCAAATATTTAAAAATGTAGAAAACATCCAAAATATTTAATGAATTTCAATTGGTATTCTATTGTTGTGATTAATCGCGATTAATTTTTTTGAGTTTAATTACGTGAGTTAACAGCGATTAATCGACAGCCCTAATTTTTATGCATTCGAGTACATTTCCTCCTAAGGAAAACTTGGCAGCACAGATAGTGGAGATAAGCAGTTGGTTGTAAATCATGATCGACATGCTACTTATTGGAAAGTTCCCTCCTTTTAGGGATTAACTTGTGAAGAAGAAATAAAGCCAGAAAATTCAGCTGTGGTTATTTGAAACACAAATGTCTGTCTAAATGCTTTTGCCAGTCTCTCTCATGCTTTTTGCCAGGCAGCACTAAATAATAGTGTTTTTTCTCTAATACAGATGGATCTTACCATAACAAAGAGTGCAGCGCCGAAATGTTTCCAAGAATGGCTCATAGTCATCCTCTTGATTAATATTTATTACCTGGAAAAATCCAGTATCGTCCATCTAGACAGAACAATAATAAAAGGATTTAGTGCAGAAGGCAAGTGGTGAGTTTTACCTTAAAACAGTTTCTTTGAATACTGTACAATTGTGTTCACGGCAGGCATTCAGAGAGAATTACATTCATTCCTAAGTGTCAGACATTCAACCCCTAAGCCACCCACAACCAACAGCAATTTTGTATATTCTCCAGCGTGACAAACTTCAGTGACCCTGAAAATCTCTAGAGAAACCTCCAGTTTCCCAACTACCCTTCAGCGATGAACTTGGGTTCCAGCTGTCTTTGTGTTGGGCTCTGACTTGGCACCTCCACACTGAAGTTTTGCCCTCTATTAGGGGCTGG
>NW_020698216.1:0-286 GCF_002925995.2 Terrapene triunguis | reverse complement strand
CCTCACCAACTCAGCTTAGCTATTGACAGTCAACTTGGGTTGTTCCCATTTCACACACCGTCAATGCTAATAACGGTTCTGCAGGCTGAATTATTCCCTCAGCTACAACTATGCAACCCTGTTATCTTTAGATTATGTAATCAGTGATACCTCTGCAAGCCACCAGATAATTAAGAATCATGCTGTTTTTCTTCATAAGATGCCCTGCTCTCTCTACCACTGTTATTTAAAGGATTTCCTTGTCACAAATGCTAATAGTCCCACAAACACATTGCTTTGGTAGTGA
>NW_020698215.1:0-11702 GCF_002925995.2 Terrapene triunguis | reverse complement strand
CCGCGGTCGCCGCCAAAGAAAATGCCATCCCCCAAATGCTAGCACCCTAGGCGACCACCTAGGTCGCCTAATAGGTTACACCGGCCCTGCTAGCTCCATCCTATTTGAAACCCCCTTTCAGGTAGTTGAAAGCAGCTATCAAATCCCCCCTCATTCTTCTCTTCTGAAGACTAAACAATCCCAGTTCCCTCAGCCTCTCCTCATAAGTCATGTGCTCCAGCCCCCTAATCATTTTCGTTTGTGTGCATTGTTTGGATGGGTAACTCGATGCAAATATTCATGTTTGGGTGACATTCATCCCTGTGCAAAGGGTCGGCATGAGCCCTATCGACCAATAAGTTCCACAAGGCCTAGACACCACCTACATCCTGCCCAGGTCTTGTCCTGGCTCCCTGCAAAGGGATGAATTTCACCCCGACTTGGATTCCAAATTCACTTTTTGCGACTCTACCTAATGCTCACCTGAAATTGTTTCTGGGAACATTTTTGCCTGCAAACTCATTCGGGAAAAGTGAGCGTAAGAGGGTCACGGTCACAGCTGAAGTGAGCTCAAATTTTTATTTGCACGACGATATGTGGACAACATTTTGAGGTATTTTTTCCAGCTGTAGCACTGAGGCACAGCAAGATATGAAAGCTGCCATCCACACCCAGCCTCTTTACCAAGGAGAATGACTAGAGGCTGAATAAATAGTTCATATTGTTCTTCATTAGTTTATACAATCAGGAGAGTGTCTCAAATAAGCATTTAATTAAGAATTAATAAGACAGCTCTTATAAAATGAAATATTAATTGGGAAAAGAAAGTTTCAGATTTGTAGAAGGGAGAGACATCTACCCGCCACACGCTTAACTTGATTGCACAAGTGCTTTCCAATGCCTGGCTTGTTTAACATATCCAAGTCGTAAGGAAATTGACATTTAACAAGGGAACTCTGGCAAATAGAATTAATTCCGTTCTAAAAATGCATCTTGACATTTGGTAGCTGGTATGTTAACCGGTGTCTCCTCATCTGAATTACATGTTTTGCTATGTGCTAATTAAATGCCTTGTTATCCCATTTCAAGAGGATTAAGAAACAATTGGGATTTAATGTATTACTAATAAGTGAAGTGGTGCATTCTTGACGCCAGGCAGAGGGCAGAACCGGCATCCTGCTCCCTCCTCCCCGGGGGTGGGGCTCTGCTGCTGCTTTGTGGTTGGAGGTGCAGGGCCTCTAAAGCTCCATTTGATGGCACCCCACTTATGGGCCGCTTGTGTGCTAGCCCTGGATGCGCGACTGGGCCCCAGAGTTATGCATAACTTAGCGAGTGCTCCCTCGGCTGCTTCCCATTATCCCTGCTGTCCACTTGGAGCCTGGTTGGACCTGCCCCACCCACGGGCTTCTCGTGGCCCAGCTCAGCAGAACACAATCGAGGGGTGCAGAGTCTTGTCGAGCCAGGGGCGATGCCAGCCTCTGGACTGGGCATCTGTGCAGCAGGTGCTGCATTCGGGTCCCTGAGCATCTCCTTTTAGCTGGCTTTGCTAGGGAGGGTGACAGGGGAGTGCTGCTGGCAGGTGCCAGGTGCTAATCACTGGGCAGCAACAAAAGCTGTTCTGCCGTGAAAATACTGCGGAAGCCACTGTTCTCATCCTGCAGCCGCTCAGCTCCTCTGTGCACTCCTCTGGGGAGGGGGGGAGGCTGGGCAGGTGTGGAGGTAGGGAGATGGGCAGAACTAATATGGGGGCTGGGTGGACAGGATTGCAGATGTGGGGGAAAGCGCTTGCAGCAAGGGCCAATACATTTGGGAGTGTTGGCAACACACAGATGGGGGGAGGCGAAAATCCAAAGACAGACCAAGAACCCCCCAATAGCATCGTTGGTTTAAAAATTGCCTGTTTGTCGGGGTCTGTCTGATGCCTTTGGAGCCTCTGGGGTTGGCCAGCCCCCAGCTGCTCTTTTCCGGGCCTGGGCAGGGACGCGCCGTGGAGGAGCTGGCAGGTGGTGTTGGGCCCAAGCAAGGCTTCTCTGACGATTTTCAGCCCAGGGTCGCAGGCCCCAGAGGCCAGCACAGGCCAAACAGTCAAACTCCAGGCTGCATTCCTGAACTGAGCCAAGCCCCAGAGCCCTGGGAGACTGTGGGCCAGTTCTCCTACTCCAGCTCTGTGTGAGGCAATGGGAAACACGCCAGCGGGAATGGCCAGGGCTTTGGCCTGGCCAGGAGGCCCAGCCTGTTCTTTCACACCAAGCTGGCACCAGCAAAGCACACCTGGTGTGTAACAGACTCCAAGCTCACATCACCCCAGTCAGGCTTCCAGCTCACAGAGGCTGCAGTGGAAGAGACTATGAAGGATAAGCCAACAGGGCACATCGGGCTGCTTCCTTCCTGTCTGTCTGAGCAGGCCCAGCCCCTCTTCACACGCGATCACTGACTTCCCCCACCATCCACATCAAGTGTGAGCTCCTTCTGCTTGTCCCAGAGACCCAGAGCACCTCAGCTCCTGCCTCTCGCTGTGCTTTTATCCCTTACGCGGCCCGTCCATCCCACCCCTCATCTTCTCCCGAGGGGTTAGTGACACTCAGGTCTCAGGCTGGCCCTGTGCGGTGGCATGGGTTTCCCTCTATGGTGAGCGTCTCTGGGCGTCATATCCAGCGTGAGCTCCTCTGCTGTCCCGTTCCCCCGCTCTGTGAGAGCCGGCCCCACCACTCACTCCTACAACAGGGCCGAAGGAAAGGCGAATTCTCTACTGTGCTTTCCAGCCAACTGCTTTGAAGGGGGGGAGCCGAGGAAAAGCTGCTGGGGAAGTTGTGCACTCGGCGTTTATGCGCGGCACGTCCTGGCTTGCTGGTACGTAGGGAATTACAGCACACCCGCTCTGTTCCTCAGAAGGCGCCAGGCGGTGCACGGGCCAAAGATTAAGAGCATTCCAGTGGTTATAATTTAATTTCTGCTCAGCGCTTTTCTTCGGCTGCAGAGCACCTTGCCTGCATGCGAGGCCTCCAGCTGCAGTCGGAGGAAGCGGGAGGGTTTGTGGGGACGGTGCAGCAAGCAGCCATGTGGCTGGTGGGCTGAGCCTTGTCCTGGAGCACATCCCTGTATGCATAATACAGCCTGGGGCTCTATTATCCTTTCCACAGACATCTGCCCACCGCAGATACTGGGTCCAGCAGCAGCTGGAGGTGAGGGGCTCTGGTAGCACCGCTCAAGTCAAGCCAGGCTGCCAAGGAGCTGCGGGGCCCGCAAGGACGGGCCTGGCCTCCAGGGGATCCTTGGGGATCTGCTGGGCTTGGGGATGTCCCTGTCAGTGACCAGGACGCGGAGAGTTGTGCCTAGTGGTTGGAGGAGGTGTCGGTAGTCAGGAATCGGAGCCCAGGGTCTGAGAGCAGGAGCCAGATCCAAGGGTCAGAGCCGAAGTCAGAGGGCAGGAATGGGAGCCAAGGGTCAGGACCTGGAGTGAGGTGAGGCAGGTGAAAGGCTGGAGTCAAGGAAGGAGGAAGGCTGGGAAGAAGCAGACACAAGCAGAGCCATATGCAAATGCACTGAGCCCACGTGCTGCTGGGTTAAGAGCCAGTCTGCTGACTCTTCCCCCAGTCCGGCAGAGCAGCCAATCAGGCAGCCTACTAGGGGCCAGCTACGCTCATTAGCTTGCCTGGAGATTCGCTCTGCTGCAGGATCTGAGTCCAGACCGTACCCTGTGATGGTTTCTATGTGGGAGACGAAGCCCGGCCCTTCCCCGATGAGACAGTGGGGAGACCTTCACAAGGGAATCCCCATGGAGATTTCCTGCCACCAAGACAGCGTTTTGGTGGCAGGGGTAAG
This sequence comes from Terrapene triunguis, assembly GCF_002925995.2. NCBI lineage: Eukaryota > Metazoa > Chordata > Testudines > Emydidae > Terrapene > Terrapene triunguis. Next base: position 7,901 of record NW_020698215.1, on the reverse strand, counting down.
GTTGCTACCTGCACAGGTTGTCCCAGGACCTTTTTTTTTAGGTATCTGTCCCGGGAAATCAGCACAGGTTCTCAGTACACAGTGACAGGCAGTTGAGGGGCAGGCTGTTAGCTTTGGGGAGGCTGTTTTTGCAGCTACCACCCAACAAGGGCACGCTGCCAGCTATACAGTTTTATAGGCTCAGGCTCATCCCCCATGGCCTGTGTTTTAGTATCTCAGAAGTGCTGATCCTAGGTAGGGGACACGCCGAGCCTCCCTGTTCAGTGCTCAGAAAGAAGCTGACAGCGTGAGGGAGCTCCATCCCTAACTCCCTGCTGCCTACCTGGACACTGTAGTGTGCAGAAGGCCTTGCCACCAGCCAGACCACGCTGGTCTTTGGTGAGCTTGCTGTCCAAGCCTGTACTTAGATGGGAGACCTCCAGGTGGTGCAGGGAAAAGATCCTGGTGAATCAGTAGACGGAGCTCCTCCTGCTGGGGTTGTGGCAGTTGGGGTTGTTACATCAGAAGCAAATCAGCCAATCGCCACCCCCTCTTCTGTCCCCTCACCTCCCCAGTCGGGTTGTGACATCAGAGGAAAATCAGCCAATCCCTCTTCTGCCTCCAGTTGCCCACATCCCTACTTGATTTGCTATATGAGAGCTAAGCCAGCCAATCACTCACTTCTTGGATTTTTCTTCGTGTTCTACAAAAACACCATACCTGCCTCGAGGACTTTACAAGGTTCCTGCAAACACCAACTCTTGTGTTGACTTTGTACATGTAGGCAGGGATTATTCACATGCATAAAGGTGCTTGTGTGTGTGCTTGCGTGTATACAAATGATACTTACACAATATTATCCAGGGCCACACAAATATAGCAAGCACCCCTCTGAGAATAATACACAGCACTACAGATGCCATTATAGTTAACTACAATGTAAAAAAACTGTGCAACTAAGTAGAAATCCAACACTTATCAAAAAAGTACTAGTAAGTAAAGACTTTGTTCAACAACGGCAGTAGTTGTAGAAGTTATGATAACCTTTAAATCTTGGTAATTTTTAAAGGACTATACAAATGAGAATCAAACTAACCCCATACGTCATGGAACATTACTCATACACAGCATTAATGGTTCCCATCAAAACTCTCGCAAAACATTAGTGACAAACATTAAGAAGCAGATGACAATTACCCTTGTAATCTCTGATTTCAGAAAAACGGGTAGTTACATTATCATGGAGAGTAATAACAGCAATTAGGAGAATCTTCAAAGTCCCATGCTAATTAATATGCTGTTCCTCCACAGCTCTTTTCTAATTATTGACTGGCGCTGGTCAAATTGTTCAGTGCGAATAATGTTTTGGATGAATTTCCTGTATGTGAATTATTCTCATGCAGTCTTTGACTTTTACAAATCTACTCGTTAACTGGAATTCTCCAATGGCCAGCTTATGCAAACAAATTGAACCAATAATAATAAGTTTTAAATAGTAAATTTTTAACAGTGAGAGTAATTAACCTGTCACGGGGACCTCTACTCGCGGCTAGCGTGTCTTCTGGCCACATCTGGGGATTAGCTCTGCCAGCCAGACACACTTTTCTGGCAGTTTCCCAGCCTGTTCTCTCTCTCTTTCTCTGGCCCCGCTCTTGCTCCTCAGGAACTACAGCGCCTCACCTTCATGACTTAGCCCTCTGGCTAATCACAGTAGTCCTTCCCTTCTGTGGTAATAGTCTCTCCAGACCAGCTGTCTGCTTGGCATCTCCAACGCTCCTGTGACACGTCACAGTGACTGGTAGGGGAACCTAGGCCCATCCTCTACACTTGGGTCCCGCCCAGGGATCCTATAACAAGCAGCCAAGGTCTGCACAATTCTAGTCCTTGCTGCTGTTTCCCTGGGTTTCTTCCTACCTAGCCTGTTCAGGCTTCCTTTCCCCACGACTCCTCTGAGGCTGACCCTTGTTGTGGGGCTAGACCCCTGGGGCTTATTCTCCCTCTTGGGTTTTCTCCTCCTCTCCCCTCTGCTCTCTGAGATCGACTGCAGACTCTTTCTGCTGCAGACCTCCTGGCTTTGTATTCCAGCCTGCTCCAGCACAGCTCAACCTCTTGTTCAATTAAGCCTGGTTCCCCCTCCAGGTGCAGCCAGGTACCTTATTGCCCCCCTCCCCCCAGGCCCACAATAACCCATTCAGGGGCTGTGTGAGGTACCCGTCCCACCACATAACGCCAGAGGGACCATTTCCCAAAGGCTGTGGTAGATTCTCCATCACTGACAATGTTTCAGTCAAGACGGGAGGTTTTCTGAAAGCTCTGCTCTAGGGATTATTTTGGGGCAGTTCTCTGCCCTGTGCTGCTCAGGAGGTCACACTAGGTTGGCACCATGGTCCTTTCTGGCCTTGGGCTCTATGAACCTCTGCCTTTGAAATGCGCTGGTACCCAGAGGCCCCAACAGATGATGATGACAATTGTTATTGTTGCTGTTGTTGCCGTAGCACCCAGGAGCCCCAATCATAGGTCAGGACCCCCTTGTGCCAGGTGCTGTACAAACACAGAACAAAGAGAGCCCCAAAGAGCTGAGAGTCTAATCATAAGACAAAAGACAGCAGCTGGACACTGACAGATGGGTGAGTACAAGGAAACAGTGAGACAATCCTGGCCAGCGTGGTAGGCAGTGGGATCAGCACACCAGCAGTCTAACCAGCGGCAAGTTTTTGTGGGCCTTTTGGCAGAGGAGAGTGTTAAGGAGGGATTGGAAGGAGGACAGTGAGGTGGATTTGGGGATTTAATGGGGAGCTCTGCCCAAGCATGAGAGGCAGCATGGGAGACTGTAGGAAGGTATTTGTTTGAACATTTAACAAGTGGGCGATGAAGGCTGGCACCACTGGAAGCACAAATCAACATCTCAATAACAGCTGATATCATGGGCAGTGCGTGAACCACCGGCCGGGGGAGGCTAGCCCCAGGCCCCTCCCCTTCTGCCTGAGGCTTCGCCCTGTCTGCCCTCCTACCAGAGCCAGAGCTCCCCCACTGCAGGCGCTGCCCCCCCGCAGGCTAGCGCCCCTAGCCCCAGAGTGGCAGGAGGGCGGGCGGTGCAGCCCCAGCCACTCCAGACCCACAGTGCCGGGAGGGCGGGCAGCGCGGCTTCAACCTCCCCAGTCCCGGAGCACCAGGATCAGGGAGCTGCAAAGCGGGAAGCAGGAGGGAGCCTGCTGGGGGCAGACCATGGGCAGGGCCATGCCTGGCTGTTCGGGGAAGCACAGCCTCCCCCAGCCTAAGATACCCGCTGCCCATGGCTGATATCATGATCCCATGGTGCTAGACGCTGTACAAACACACAGCAAGAGAGTCCCTCCCCCCACCCCCAGAGCTGACAGTAAACAGCCAAGATAGACCAATGATGGGAGAAATGAAGCATTATTGAACTGTTTATTCAACTATTCACCAAAGTACTATTATTTCTGCTGTGACTGGATAAATGGAACTTTATAAACAAGAAAATACAGACTAACAATTTGCAAGTAGAAAACACTCTTGTTTGCATGTGAATAGTCATGTTTGCACAAGCACACGGCAATGCATTCTGGGTGCAAGCCACTCCCGTGCGGGGGGCAGCAGGGGGTAGCCGAAGATCTAGGCCACACTCCTCTTCCGCTTGAGCACTAGTGTGGTGATGCCAGGCAGGCCTTGTTCTGGCATTCTGCAGAGAGGAGCGTTTCACCCACAAAGAAGAGCCATTCGCTAAACAGTCATGCTCACAAAATCTCATCCTCCTGGAGGTTCATAACTACAGACCAGCGGCTGTTCAGCATTCAAATTGAAATGGATGAAGCCTTCTATTAAAGGCTCCTCCAGCTCTTGCCTTGCTCACCAGACTCTCATGTATCGACCACCTTCTATCCACAGTCATTAACGTCTCTCGTTAACGCTAAATCTCACAGGTTTCTTCTCGCTGAGGGACCCACTGCTGTTTTCAGAGCCATGGGAGGGCTCTTTTTTTCCAAGGTGGGCCTGATCGTTATTATCTGCCTCACTTCCACCAACAGCCTCTCGTTATTCTCTCTGCTGCTGTCTAACTGCCCCATTAGCCGCACCTAGCGAGAAAACATCACTGGGGGGAAATTGGCCATTAAATTGGAATATTAATAATCAAAGAGTCGGAAGAACCCAGCTCTCTGCCGAGCAGTCAGAGCAATGCCCGCGGCATTGTCCCAGTCTTCGCGTTTGATGATGGCCCAGCCCCATTGCTGTCTCTCTGGGGGGCTCTAGGTTTTAAAGGTGCATATAAAATAACATGCTCAGTGCCGTAGTCCAGAAGAGTTATGGTTTCTACATTACAGTCAATTCAGCGCATGGCATTTACCCGGCTGTTTGCGGGAGCGGAATTGTGGTTTATTTGCCTGGGGCCATCATTCACGTATAAGTGGTAAGTGTTCAGAGCAGCTGGATAGGGCCTTCAGCTGGGAACGACACCGTCCACATTAGTTTTGTGCGTTGCTTTCCCACCACTCATGTCCCATCTCCCTCTCCCCACCTGCAGCGTGGGGAGCTGCAGATAAAGAGGCGGGTGTTATAAAATCACGTCCATCTGGACAGTTTAACACCTGCAGATACCGACGGCACCTGTTCTGCCATTCTCCTCTCCCCTCCCCCATTCACCTCTCCTGCCCGTCGCCCCTGTGCCGTTCTTCCCCAGAACGCCAGGGTGGCTTGCATTGAACTCTGACCCAGAGCTGCGGTAGTCAAACGCTACTGGACTCTCCGTACAGGGGTCACTGGTGACAGCGGCGCCGACTTTCTAATGTGCCGGCGGGTGCTCAACCCCCCACTGCACCTCTTCCCCCGAGCCCCCACCCCCGCCCGCCTCTTTCCACCCCCGCCCTGTCCCCACTCAACCCCTCCCCCGAGCCCCCACCCCCGCCCGTCTCTTTCCACCCGCGCCCCGTCCCCACTCCACCCCCTCCTGCCTCCTCCCCCGAGCGCGCCCGGCCCTCGCTCCTCCAGCGGAACAGCTGATCGCGGTGGGCAGGGGGCACTGGGAAGGAGGGGGAGGTGCTGATCAATGGGGCCGCCAGCAGGTGGGAGGCGCTGGGGGGGGGAGGGGAGGGGAGCTGGCTGCCAGTGGGTGCTCAGCACCCACCATTTTTTCCCTTTGGGTGCGCCAGCCCTGGAGCACCCACGGAGTCGGCGCCTGTGACTGGTGACATTCTCTGCCCTGTATTATGCAGGTCAGGCTGGATGAGCTAATGGCTCCTTGTGGCCTTAAAATCTCTGAACCCACCAGTTACTTTCTTTTAGTGACATTTCCCACAATGCTCACATCACCAGAGCCTGCTCTTAGCTGCAGCCCTGCAGTTCGGAGCCTGGCCTCTGCGACCTTGGGACCTCTGCAGCCACACCCCACATCCTCACTTGGCTGCTGCCCCTCACTGAGTCACTTTGCTGACTCCCCATCAGGACATGCATCGAGTTTAACCTCTTCGCCCTGTGCCTTAAAGGCCCATGCCTGCCTCTCAGCCCTTCTCTCCATCCGGAAATGGCATGAATCAGTAACATGCCCGCAAAGAGTTCCCCAAGTGGCTGTTCTTTAAAGGCGGGAGCTGTGTGCAGTTCATCTGCAGACCTTTGAAACATGTTCGCCAGCCTCCGTTGGCACTAAACTCTTTTCCAAAGTCATGCGTTTCTCTTGTGTGTTCTCCATCCCCTTTGACGGCTGCTGTGTGCAGCCCTCTCGCCATATGGATACAGGAACAAAAGCCTTGAAAGCTGAATCCCTTCCCAAACCAGCACTTGCTAGCTGCATTGCACATCTGAACAAACACGTCACTGAAAGAACAGTGAAGGGCTGGACTAGGACCTGACTTCCCGCCCTGTGGACACCACTGCACAACGATCACTGCTGCATGAGCAGCCCGGAGAGGGAATTTGTGACTCCAATTTGTGTCACAGAGAATAACGGTGCCTCTTGACCTGAGTGGTTAGCCAATATCTGGAGCCTTGCCGGATTGTTCCATTGATCAGGAAATTGTTTTGGAATTTCTTTGGTGAACACTTGGTTATTTACAAGTGTGGGCAAAGTTCTGTTTTCTTGAATACAGGGGGAACAAACAAAAGCAGGCAGGTTCCTTGCTCACAAATTGAAGTTTGCATTCCCACCAGTTCTGTGCCCCCAAAATGTTCTCTTTCTTGGTTTCCTCCCAAAGCCACTCATCTGTGTTTATCCGGTATTCTCCTGACTGCTTCTGACACATGCTGCTCCACCAGTCATTGCCCCATCCACTGCTTTTGCAATCAGCACCAGGGAAACCCCTCTTATTCTCCCTGAGATAGTTCTTGCTCAGGCCTTCCCATGGGGTCCAGTGCCTTGGGTGGTAGCTTCTATCATTTTAGCTATCGCTACACAAAGTGGGCATTTAATTGCTCAACCATTTAGTGTGAATGACGGGTGGCTAGCAGGTCCATCAGCTTCAACAAGGCCTGTGAGTGCTACAGATCGGTGATATGCTTACTGAAAGCCACCAGCACCCTCCAGCATAACAGTACATTACTGAACAGGGTGCGGTTTACTTCCCTCTTCATGCAGGCTGTGCTCCACTGGACCATGCATTGTGTGTGGGAATGTGGCAGGAAGGATGGTAAAGGCTGCCCTTACTCTCCTGCCACTTTTGACCCATATGTTTGTAACACTGGCCCTTTGGAGCATGCCCCCAGTTCCCATGGCATGAGTGGAGGTCAATGCAGACATTGGGTGGGAATTTACTGCCCATTTACTCCACTGTGCAACTTGCCCTAAATAAATTAATATTCCCTCCGTGCATTACAGGCCACGAAACCTGCTGGGGAAGCAGAAATGTTGAAAATGATACTTAGGCCCATAAGTCACTTATGGGCTTTTGATCATTTTACCCCTGAGGCTGTGGGAGAATTTCTAGAAAAAGACATAAAACGCCAGGCACATTATGCTCAGTGGATCCCATTTCTGTATCCAGGCACTGCTGCCTTCAACGGAGCAACACCCAACAGCAGCACTCCACAGAATAGTGTGTGTTTGCTGGATGAAATTCACCCTGTGCGAAAGACCAACACCAATCCTCGTCATCACCTCAGACCCACACAAGCCCTCAGGTCTTGTGCATGGGTGGGAATGCCACCCTTATTGCTGAAAATCAATAAACCGCAGCCACGCTCCAGCCAGTGGGATCAAGCAAGCCATAAAGCAAGCAGCTCTTCATAAACTTTCTCCCATCCTTGCTTTCCTGGGTGGAGCCAAAGTATTTCTCTCAGTGGCTCATTGATCAGCTAATAACAACACGACTGGCACTGAATGGCTTGGCTTAATATGAATCTACAGCTTTGAAACTACCCTTCCCCACTGACTATTTATCAGAACCACCCAAGTGCCGCCTCCTTCAGCAGGAGGCCATTACGCATACAGATGTGGTCTCCTCATCTCAAAAAAGATATACTGGCACTAGAAAAGGTTCAGAGAAGGGCAACTTAAATGATTAGGGGTTTGGAAAGGGTCCCATATGAGGAGAGATTAAAGAGGCGAGGAGTTTTCAGCTTGGAAAAGAGGAGACTAAGGGGGGATATGATAGAGGTATATAAAATCATGAGTGATGTGGAGAAAGTAGATAAGGAAAAGTTATTTACTTATTCCCATAATACGAGAACTATGGGCCACCAAATGAAATTAATGGACAGCAGGTTTAAAACAAATAAAAGGAAGTTCTTCTTCACACAGCGCACAGTCAACTTGTGGAACTCCTTGCCTGAGGAGGTTGTGAAGGCTAGGACTATAACAGGGTTTAAAAGAGAACTAGATAAATTCATGGAGGTTAAGTCCATTAATGGCTATTAGCCAGGATGGGTAAGGAATGGTGTCCCTAGTCTCTGTTTGTCAGAGGGTGGAGAAGGATGGC
>NW_020698214.1:0-7145 GCF_002925995.2 Terrapene triunguis | reverse complement strand
CCTCCCAGAGCCGGGGAGAGAACCCAGGAGTCCTGGCTCCCAGCCCCCCCTGCTCTAACCCACCAGCCCCCGCTCCCCTCCCAGAGCCGGGGAGAGAACCCAGGAGTCCTGGCTCCCAGCCCCCCTGCTCTAACCTACCAGCCTCTACTCCCCTCCCAGAGCCAGGGAGAGAACCCAGGAGTCCTGGCTCCCAGCCCCCCCTGCTCTAACCTACCAGCCCCCACTCCCCTCCCAGAGCCGGGGAGAGAACCCAGGAGTCCTGGCTCCCAGCCCCTCACACACAGTATCAGGGTGGGAATGGCTGATGGGAAAAGTAAGTTCAAAGGTTATACCCTCCCCTCCCCGCCCCCCAGCCAATAGTTTATGCAGGCACCCAGGGGCCCTGTTACCACAGAAACAAAATGCAAATAACTTTACTGCTAATTAGGGTTTTAACCCTTAAACAGTGCAGTTAACTGCAGAGGGACGGCTCGCCTAGTGCAGCCCCCTCTGGGGCGGGGCAGCCGGGGAAGAGACCGACATACCACCACCTGAGGCTGGCTTGCTGAGCACTTCGGGGGCTCCTGGCTGGGGGAACGTATCTTTGGGGACACCCCGATTGCCCCATATGCTCCTACCCCTCGCAGCTCGGGATGACAATAATTGACTCCAATCCACACATGTTTCAGGGCGCCAGGCGGGTGCCTGGAGGGGTCAGGCAGGTTATTTGGGTCCGTCCGCCCCCAGGCTGCCCTGGCACCAGGACAGAGGACGGGGGGCTCTGAGCCGCTCTGGGGCGCCGGTAGGGGAAGTCAGATGAGCAGGGAGCTGGCAGCACCTGGCCAGTCTCACCTGATTTCCTGCCACCGCACGGATCTAGGCCAGGGTTGGCACTTTCTGGTACCCCTGTCCCATGCCCAGCTCACAGCTTCGTGCCCTGAGGGCTGCAATGGCAGAAATCAGACGCACAGGCCCAGCCTGCCCCACATCTCCCAGACCAGGCCCCCGGTACCCCTCCCCATCTGATCAGCACCCCCATTTTGCCCATCTCCCATCACAGCCCCCTGGCTGGTACCCGGGGCCTCACCCCAGGGCACATGCCCCCCTGGCAGGGGGATCACACACACAGAGCAGGTCTGATCCCCGCCAGCAGGGGGCGCACGCCCACACCACCCCAGCCCCCAAAGATTGACCCACTAGCCATCCAGGGAAGGGAAAATCTGGTTTATTTTGTTGCAAAAAGACACATTTCACACACACACACAGACACAGAGACACGACTTGAAAAGCAGCAGCCCGGTGACCCCCCCGCCCGCCTTGCCCCCTTCCCGCCCCCCAACTGCCCCATAATTCCAGCCCTACCAGGCTGATCCCCCGGGGGCTGGTTTTAAAAAGCAAGTTAAATAGCATGATTCTAAAAATAGCATCGGAGGGGGTGGGGGGAATTGAGGCCCCCCCGGGGATAAAACCGCTCCCCCCAGTGATGTGGAGACAGGTGGCCCCCACCTTAGAGACGGGGGGTTAATAGCCCCTGCCCCCCCAGAATGCATTGGCGGAGGCAATGAAATGGTTAAAAATAAATGGGGGGGGGTTAACCCATCACATCCCCCCCCCACCCGTGGCAGCGTCCAGCCGGCTTATTGCTCGTTGGGGTTCGGGTTGGCGTCGGGGTACTTGGTGAGGTCAAAGGTCAGCACTTTGCTGATCACGCAGTCCCCTTGCTGTGGAGAGAGGGGGGAAGGGGGGAGAGTCAAAGATGGATCAAAAAAAGGGGGGGTCACTTACCCGCACCCCCCTACTGAATGTGTGCCCCCCCCCCACCCCAGGCAGGGCCGGTAGTCCGTGCTGCCCCCCCAAATGCCCTGCCCACCCCCCCCGCACCTCTGCCCCCCGGATCCAGGCAGAGACAGGCCCCCCGTGCCCCACCCCCAGGGGCTGGATGGATCGGCCAGCGCTCCGGACCCCAGCAGAGAAGTGGGGGGCAGCCCCCCCGTACCTCAGGGTAGACCCCAATCAGGCTCTCGGCCTTGGTGTAGAATTCCTCCTTCAGCGAGATGACAATGGCCTGGAAGTTGCAGGTGGATTGCTCTTTGATGTAGTTGGCCACCTGTGAGAGGGATCGGGGGGGGTCAATGGGGGTCCCCCTAAAACCCCCAGCCCACTCCCTCCCCCCCAGACCCAGCTCCCCCAGCTCCAGACCTTCCCCCCAAGACCTCTAATCTACCGGGGGTCAACAGGGCACCCCCTTCATGACCGCCTCCCCCAAACCTTTCTCCCTAGAGTCCCCAGCCACGAACTCTCCTGCCCCATCACACCCAAATCCCCCGCGTCCCCCCAAACCACTTCCCTTTCCTCTACCCCAACCCCCAGCCGCCGCCCTCCCCCCTAGCTTCCCTCCCATCACATGGCCCACGGAGGCCCCTCGCTATTGGCCCCCCATCAGCCCCACACACCTTCCCGATATTGGTGTTGTCCAGCGCAGCGTCGATTTCGTCCAGCACGAAGAAGGGAGCGGGTTTGTAGCTGGGGAGGGAGCGGAGACGAGGGGGTGATGGGGAGTTCGCCAATGACCCTGCCCCACAGCCCCCTGCTCTCAACCACAGGACCCCACTCCCCTCCCAGAGCCGGGGAGAGAACCCAGGAGTCCTGGCTCCCAGCCCCGCCTACTCTAACCCACCAGACCCCACTCCCCTCCCAGAGCCGGGGAGAGAACCCAGGAGTCCTGGCTCCCAGCCCCCCTGCTTTCACCACCAGACCCCACTCCCCTCCCAGAGCTGGGGAGAGAATCCAGGAGTCCTGGCTCCCAGCCCCACCCCCGCTCTACCCCACTGGGCCCCAGCGTCCCCTACCTGTGGATAGCAAACAGAAGGGCCAAGGCTGCTACAGTTTTCTCCCCTCCGGACAGGTTGTCCATGGGCCGGAACCGCTTGCCAGGGGCCACGCAGTTGTAATTAATTCCATCCAGGTACGGCTCTTCGGGGTTCTCCGGGCCCAGGAACGCCTACAGAGGGGGATGGGAGGGGCAGTAAGGAGTGGGGCCCGAATGAGGCAGAGCCTCCAGCCCCACATCCCAATTTTCCGGTTACAATAATACTAAAGTCTCTAGCCCTCGTGATTGGGGAGAAAAGCTCAAAAAGGCGACACTGCCTGAGTCTGCTGAGAGCCTGAGCCGATCGCTCGCAGAGGTGTGAACTGCCACATGCATCTCAATGGGGGTTAACTCCCAACCCAGCATGGGGCTGAGGGGTGGGGTCGCCAGCTACCTTCTCAGAGGACAGATGCTGCCTTTCTGGGAAGAAGGTGGGGTCAGGGCGGAGTCACAGGGGGTCCCAGATGGGGCAGGGAAGGCGAGGGCGGGGGGGGGGGGCAGAGAGGGCGCGGAGCTCACTTGGGCGCTGCTGTTCCGCGACAGAGCCTTGTAGATCTCGTCGATGTTCGTGGCCACGGACTCGAAGCAGGCGTTGAACCGGTCAAATCGCTCCTTCTTGATCTGCTCAAACGCCTGCTTGGCCTTCTTGGCGCGCTTCCGGGCCGCCTCAAACTCTGCGGGGTTGGGGGGGAGTGGAGAATGGGAACCCAGGCATCCGGGCTCCCGCCCCCCCCCCCATTCTAACCACTAGACCCCACTCCCTTCCCAGAGCTGGGGAGAGAACCCAGGAGTCCTGGCTCCCAGCCCTCCCTGCTCTAACCACTAGACCCCACTCCCCTCCCGGAGCCAGGGAGAGAACCCAGGAGTCCTGGCTCCCAGCCCCCCCTGCTCTAACCACTAGCCCCCACTCCCCTCCCAGAGCCGGGGAGAGAACCCAGGAGTCCTGGCTCCCAGCCCCCCCTGCTCTAACCCCCCTTCCCCGGGCTGGGACCCAGGCGTCCGGTACCATCGGAGGTCTCCTGGAACTTGTCCCGGACGCTCTCCAGCTTCTCCATGGCCTTCATGTTGGGGGCGGCGATGCGCTGGAGGACGCTTTGCTGCTCATTCAGCTTCTGCTGCAGCTGGTTCATCTCCTGCTTGATCTCGTCTTCCGCCTGGGCGTCCTGGGCGGGCGGGGCAGAAAGGGAGGGGGTGGAGCCAGCCACTCATGCCCCACCCACCTCCCTCCATGGGCCCATCCGGCCCCATATCTCACCTTCCCCCCAGATCCATCTCACGGGCATCAGAGGAAGGTGCAATTGACAATGGGGGTGGGGGAGGAGCATTTCGTTCTGGCTCCGCCCCCATCAGTTAGGGAGGCGGGGCTTATGCCTTGGAGGGAGGAGACTTGAGAACCCTCATCCGTTTTACAACCAACCGAGCGTCTCCATGAAGTCCCTCATTGGCCAAGGAACCCTCCCAACCCCTGCCCAGTGGCGAGGAGTCCCGCAAGGGAATCTGGGCAAGGGTGCTGCAGCGGGATCTCCAGTGGCGGGGAGTCCCACAGGCCCTGCCCATGGAAATCCCGCCCCCAAGCCCTGTGTGCCGGGATATCCAGTGGCGGGGAGTCCCGCAGGCCCTGCCCACCTTGAGGTCCTCGGACAGGTCGCTGTAGTCGATCTCGATCAGGGCCTCCCGGGCGTACATGTTGGAGGTGCGCTGGGAGCTGCTGACGGGCTCCTCGCCGGGCGCCCCGCCCTGGGGGGGGAGACGGGGGTGGGGAGGTGAGCAAAGGAGGGACCGGGAATCACAGAGCCCTCCCCCTCTACAGCCCCTCCCCCTCCCCGTAGTGCCACTCATCCTTTGAAGCCCCCCCCCGCTCCCCGCCCCCCCCCCCCCCCGACCCCCCCCGCCCCCCCCCGCCCCCCCACCGCCTCCCGGCCCCCCCGCCCCCCCCACTCCTCCAGCCCCCATCTGTACCCCCCCAACCCCTCCCCCAGCGTCGCGGCCAGTCCCCCTCCTGTCCCCACCTCCTCCTGGCTGATGTCGTCCATGGTGCCCTTGGAGAGGGGCAGTTTGATGTCCTGCATCTTGCAGGCCTGCAGCAGGTTGTGGCGGTCGCTGCGCTTCTGCTCCAGCTTCGTCTCGATGGCCGTCACCTCCTTCTGCAGGTGGGTCATTTCCCTGCGGGGCGGGGACGCGGCCCGGGGTCACTGGCTGGCCCCGCCTCCAAGGGATGTCTGTCATGTGCTGGCCCTGCCCCCTTCAACGCCCCCCTGGACCTAGATCATTGACTGGACCCACCTCCAATGGGCATCTACCATACACAGGCCACACCCCCAACGGGCCCAAGTCACTCCCCGGCCCCGCCTCCAATGGAGAGCTATCAGTGCAGTGGCCCCACCCCCACATGGGAGGGGGTGGGGACAGGTGGAAACTGTCTCCCTGGCCCCACCCCCTGGCTGTCACTCACTTGTTGGCCCCGCCCAGCTTCTTGCGGATCTCCTCCATCTCGTGGTTCTTGTCGTTGACCTCGGATTTCTTGGCCAGGTGCTGGTTCTTCAGGTCCTGCAACTGGGCCATGGTCTCGTCGATGATCTTCATGTGACGCTGCTCCTCCTGCACGGGGGGGGGAGGGAGGGAGTGAACCCCGCCCACCAGGGGCGGAGCCCCGCCCACCAGGGCCGGAGCCCCGCCCACAATGCTCCTGGGGGAATGAGCCCCACCCACCACTGCCCATATGGCTCCTCTTGGACAGGGGGAGGAGAAGAAAAAAGCCCCTCCTCCCCCACCACACCCCAGCACTGCTCTTCCGGGGTAGCTGGAGAGGGAGCCCGACCCCCTACATCCAGAGCCCCACCCTCCAAGGCTGCACCCCCTCCCCCCTCTCTCCCCCAGTGCCCAGATCCCGCCCCATCACCTCCTCCCGCCCCCGACCCCTGGTACCTTCTTGAGTTTCTCGATCTCGGCCTCGTCCTTCTTGACTGTCTGCTCCCACATGTGCACCTTCTCCTGGTCCTCCTTCAGCTGGTTCTTCTCAAAATCCAACTGGATCCCCAGCCGCGTCTTCTGGTTCTCAAACTCCAGCCTGGGGGCCGGGGGGGGAGAGTCAGGGTGCAGGGTTCTCCCCTCCCCCTGTCCCCTCTAGGGGGCGCCGGCTCCGGGGCGGGGACTGGCTGGCTCAGGGGGTGGGGAATGGGACTCGGGGCCTGTCCCCTCTAGGGGGCGCTGGTTCATCCAGCCCCAGGGTAGGGGCCGGCTGACTCTTGGGGTCAGGGAATGGGGCCTGGGGGCCTTTCCCCTCTAGGGGGCGCTGGCTCATCCAGCCCCAGGGTAGGGGCTGGCTGACTCTTGGGGTCAGGGAATGGGGGCCTTTCCCCTCTAGGGGGCGCTGGCTCCCATCCGGGCTGGTACCTTTTCTTGGCAATCTCGTTCTGCCGCTTCACTTTCTCCTCCTCGAACTCCCGGATGTTCCTCACCCCGATCTCCCGGCAGAACTCCTCGAACACCTCGTCCTCCACCTGCCGGTGGGGGGGTGCTGCTGTTAGACCCTGGCTGGGGGGTGCCCCTTCCCTGCCCCATCTGACAGCCCCAATTCCGGGTCCCGGGCTACCAACCTGGCACCACCCAGCCTCGAACTCCCCCCCGCAGCAACTGATCTCCCCTCCCTTTGGACAGGAAGGGGCCGGCAGGAGCGGAGAGGTGGAGCTGGGAGCATAGCCACAGACTACAATCCCCAGGATGCAGCATGGGAAGGTGCCACATGGACTACACCCCCCACAATGCACTGCAGCAGAAGAGGGCCAGGGACCAATGCTATTTGGACTACACCCCCCACAATGCACTGCAGAAGTGCAATGCCACATGGACTCTCCCCCTCCCCCCCAATGCATTGCAGCAGATTATCCTCAAACTATGACTCCCCCTATGATCACCATGCCAGGCCACTGGGTGGCGTATAACCCCCACAATGCACTGCAGCAGAGGACAGGCCAAAGCAATGCCACAATGGAAGGACTATGTCCCCCACAATGCACCGCTTCCAGGGCACGGTGCAGACTACATTCCCCACAATGCACCACACTGGGGGGGGCAGGCGCCGCATGGACTACGTCCCCCACAATGCACCGCTTCATGCTTACCTGGTTCATCTTCTCCTTGAGGTCCTTCATCTCCCGCTCCCGGCTCTGGATGATTCGCTTGATGTCATTGATGCGGGGCCCGAAGTTGGCCAGTTCGCTCTCCAGCTTCGACTTCTCCTGCGGGGGGGAGACGGGGTGAATACCCAGCTGGGGGAGCGGCCTACCTCCCCCCCCCC
>NW_020698213.1:0-4652 GCF_002925995.2 Terrapene triunguis | reverse complement strand
CACTCAGGTCACCAAACAGCCATCAGGTTAGAGTGATTTACAATGATTATCAGCCTGCGCTGAAATCAAACTGGTGATGTAAAGGTGACAGACACTGCCTTACATTACCATTCCTATACAGTCCCCTCCCAGAGTTGAATCTCATTACACAAAATCTTAATGTTTTCCGCTATTGTTTTTTTTCTTTATGCAATTAGTCTTTCTGTGCTAAAGATAAACTACCTCTTTCTGTTTTTTAAGCAGAGCCTAGTCCAGTTTTTAATATCCGGGTTACAAGCATCCTTGCATGTGAAGTAAACTTAACATGGCAAAATGATGATACTCCTGCTACTGAGTACAATTACAGGATACACATTGAAAATGAAACTTCACCGGTTGGGAATCAGACCTTGAAAACCATGTGTGCTGTAGTTATAGATGTAGAACCTGGAACCTCTTACAAGTTCACAATATTTCCACTAGCAGCAGATAATAAAACTGAAGGAGACCCAAATGCCACAAACATCTATATAAGTCACTGAGTTACACACAGTTCTTTCAGCTAAATATCTATTCTGTACTTCTGAGAGCTGTTTGTTCACCTGGGCTTCTTCATTCAATATACTTTCATGTACATATGGCATTTGAGTTCAGGAGTTTGTAATTATTCAATCTGAAACATTCTTGGGGAGAAAAGAAAATCTAAAATCTAGGTGTGTTTCATAGATTCATAGATTCTAGGACTGGAAGGGACCTCGAGAGGTCATCGAGTCCAGTCCCCTGCCCGCATGGCAGGACCAAATACTGTCTAGACCATCCCTGATAGACATTTATCTAACCTACTCTTAAATATCTCCAGAGATGGAGATTCCACAACCTCCCTAGGCAATTTATTCCAGTGTTTAACCACCCTGACAGTTAGGAACTTTTTCCTAATGTCCAACCTAGACCTCCCTTGCTGCAGTTTAAGCCCATTGCTTCTTGTTCTATCCTCAGAGGCTAAGGTGAACAAGTTTTCTCCCTCCTCCTTATGACACCCTTTTAGATACCTGAAAACTGCTATCATGTCCCCTCTCAGTCTTCTCTTTTCCAAACTAAACAAACCCAATTCTTTCAGCCTTGCTTCATAGGTCATGTTCTCAAGACCTTTAATCATTTTTGTTGCTCTTCTCTGGATCCTTTCCAATTTCTCCACATCTTTCTTGAAATGCGGTGCCCAGAACTGGACACAATACTCCAGCTGAGGCCTAACCAGAGCAGAGTAGAGCGGAAGAATGACTTCTCGTGTCTTTCTCACAACACACCTGTTAATACATCCCAGAATCACGTTTGCTTTTTTTGCAACAGCATCACACTGTTGACTCATATTTAGCTTGTGGTCCACTATAACCCCTAGATCCCTTTCTGCCGTACTCCTTCCTAGACAGTCTCTTCCCATTCTGTATGTGTGAAACTGATTTTTTCTTCCTAAGTGGAGCACTTTGCATTTGTCTTTGTTAAACTTCATCCTGTTTAACTCAGACCATTTCTCCAATTTGTCCAGATCATTTTGAATTATGACCCTGTCCTCCAAAGCAGTTGCAATCCCTCCCAGTTTAGTATCATCCGCAAACTTAATAATCGTACTTTCTATACCAATATCTAAGTCGTTAATGAAGATATTGAACAGAGCCGGTCCCAAAACAGACCCCTGCGGAACCCCACTCGTTATGCCTTTCCAGCAGGATTGGGAACCATTAATAACAACTCTCTGAGTACGGTTATCCAGCCAGTTATGCACCCACCTTATAGTAGCCCCATCTAAATTGTATTTGCCTAGTTTGTCGATAAGAATATCATGCGACATTATGTTCATAATTAGAGAAGTCAGTCTCTAAATTAGCTATTTTTACAACAGCAGTGCATGGGGCTTCTGAGAGTAGAGGCTAAATCATTTCTTTGTTAAGGGTGAGATCCACTGCACTTATACACGGCTCAAATAATCAGACTTTGTGATGAGTCGGGGTTCTGGGTGTTGATGAATCTGCTGGATCAGATGGGATCCAGTGTGGTAATTCCTATGGAATGCATGGGGGTTGGAGAGGCAAACTTCATTATTGTGTCTTGCTGCTCCCTTTATATTTCTCACGGTGTTACTTCCCATTCCCATCCTCCTATTCAAAACTGTCCTTTCCTTCTTAATGCTCACAATAGGCTCTTCCCTGCTAAACTTATGCCAGACCCAGATTAGCTGATTGATGCTAAAAGGAGGGGTTGTGGGAAGCACTGTGAAAATTCTGTTGGAGGCTATGAATTAATGGAGTCTTGCAGTTAGCATCAGATACGTTTAAAGCAAAAAAAATCCCCTTTGATAAGTTTCATTCTAATATATCTGGCTGATCTATGGGTGTGAAACTCAGTGCAACACTGAGAGACTCTAATGGCATATTTGGAATGATGATTTTTTTTGTATATTCTTCTAATTGTAATCTTTGCGACTGTCTGTATAACTGCCCATATTATAATGTAATTTAGCTCCAGAATCTAACATTTAAAAGGCACATTTCTAGTTTATTCCATATTCTGTATTGGAAAAGTCACTTTAAGATTTATGAAAATAACAGATGTAGAATCATAGAATCCTAGGATATCAGGGTTGGAAGGGACCTCAGGAGGTCATCTAGTCCAACCCCCTGCTCAAACCAGGACCAATCCCCAACTAAATCATCCCAGCCAGGGCTTTGTCAAGCCTGACCTTAAAAACCTCTAAGGAAGGAGATTCCACCACCTCCCTAGGTAACCCATTCCAGTGCTTCACCACCCTCCTAGTGAAAACATTTTTCCTAATATCCAACCTAAACCTCCCCCACTGCAACTTGAGACCATTACTCCTTGTTCTGTCATCTGCTACTACTGAGAACAGTCTAGATCCATCCTCTTTGGAACCCCCTTTCAGGTAGTTGAAAGCAGCTGTCAAATCCCCCCTCATTCTTCTCTTCTGCAGACTAAACAATCCCAGTTCCCTCAGCCTCTCCTCATAAGTCATGTGCTCCTGCCCCCTAATAATTTTTGTTGCCCTCCACTGGACTCTTTCCAATTTTTCCACATCCTTCTTGTAGTGTGGGGCCCAAAACTGGACACAGTACTCCAGATGAAGCCTCACCAATATCGAATAGAGGGAAATGATCACATCCCTCGATCTGCTGGCAATGCCCCTACTTATACAGCCCAAAATGCCGTTAGCCTTCTTGGCAACAAGAGCACACTGTTGACTCATATCCAGCTTCTCGTCCACTGTAACCCCTAGGTCCTTTTCTTCAGAACTGCCGCCTAGCCATTCCGTCCCTAGTCTGTAACAGTGAATGGGATTCTTCCGTCCTAAGTGCAGGACTCTGCACGTGTCCTTGTTGAACCTCATCAGGTTTCTTTTGGCCCAATCCTCTAATTTGTCTAGGTCCCTCTGTATCCTATCCCTACCCTCCAGCGTATCTACCACTCCTCCCAGTTTAGTGTCATCTGCAAACTTGCTGAGGGTACAGTCCACGCCATCCTCCAGATCATTAATGAAGATATTGAACAAAACCGGCCCCAGGACTGACCCTTGGGGGTACTCCGCTTGATACCGGCTGCCAACTAGACATGGAGCCATTGATCACTACCTGTTGAACCCGACAATCTAGCCAGCTTTCTATCCACCTTATAGTCCATTCATCCAGCCCATACTTCTTTAACTTGCCGGCAAGAATACTGTGGGAGACCGTATCAAAAGCTTTGCTAAAGTCAATGAACAACACGTCCACCGCTTTCCCCTCATCCACAGACCCAGTTATCTCATCATAGAAGGCAATTAGGTTAGTCAGGCATGACTTGCCCTTGGTGAATCCATGCTGACTGTTCCTGATCACTTTCCTCTCCTCTAAGTGCTTCAGAATTGATTCCTTGAGGACCTGCTCCATGATTTTTCCAGGGACTGAGGTGAGGCTGACTGGCCTATAGTTCCCCAGATCCTCCTCCTTCCCTTTTTTAAAGATGGGCACTACATGAGCCTTTTTCCAGTCATCCGGCACCTCCCCTGATCGCCACGAGTTTTCAAAGATGATGGCCAATGGCTCTGCAATCACATCTGCCAACTCCTTTAGCACCCTCAGATGCAGCGCATCCGGCCCCATGGACTTGTGCTCGTCCAACTTTTCTAAATGTAAGGTGATATAGATTAACTTTGTATATAAGAAGGCTACATAATTTGTAAGGCCATGGCAGAAACAATTAGGGTATCTCACCCTCACAGTCAAATCTTAGTAAAATGGCGAGGTCAGAAGTGCACACAGGTTTTGGTGTTGCCATACTTAAACTGGTAATGCCTTAATGGTTTCCTCTCCAAGATAAAGAGCTAAATTCACTGGTACACTCCAGCTGCTTTGTACTGCTTTGCTGAAGCAAAACCAAGTTTACAGATTGGAATAACCAGAGTGGTTCACTCAGCCAAAATGTACCAATTAATCTAGCCTGGAACAGCTAGAAGAATACCAGTTATTGTAAAAGAAGGGACTTCTTAATGTTAAGGCTCTGAGATTGAGTATGGGAAATGCTGAGAGGTCAAGCATATAATAAATCACGACAAGTCCTAGAATGACATTAAGAACTTCCAGAACAAAGTCACTAGCAAGACATTACATGAAAGTGTATTGAGGTAC
>NW_020698212.1:0-10536 GCF_002925995.2 Terrapene triunguis | reverse complement strand
CACTGGAAAAGCACCAGGTTAAAGATGGATTCCAGTTCAGGTGACATGATCACATGTCACTGCAAGACTTCATTACTCACTTGCCAGCACACACATATACAGGGAGACTCACAGGTAAACAGCCATCTGCAGACAATGGGAGTCATCAAGATTCCAAACCATCATTAATGGCCCACACTTTACATAATTACAATAGGCCCTCAGAGTTACATTTTATATTTCTAGTTTTAGATACAAGAGTGGTACATTTATACAAATTAGATGATCATACTCAGTAGATTATGCACTTTGTAATGATACCTTACAAGAGACCTTTTGGATGAAGCATATCCCAGTTACATTATATCACTTATTACCCTATTTTCTCTAAATCTATCCCAGTTACATTATATTGACTTATTATTATATTTTTACAAAACCATGTAGACTGCACAACGTCACACCCTCCTCCTGAACTTACTGCCAGAGACTTGGACACTGACCATGGCGGAGGCAGTATACCTAAAATTTGTTTTTGGGCTCCCCTATGGGGCAGACACTCCTGTGTCCCCCAAAAGGGAAAGAGACCCTGATTCAGCTGTAGGCTCACAGCTCCAAGCTATGAGAGACCTTTCGCTGGCCAGCAAAATCCCCCCCCTTTAACTCAGGTTGGGTTTGTTTCCAGCTAGAGTCCTTGGGGTTTGTTCCCACCGCAGCAGTCACCAGGACCCCAACTTCCAGCTCCAGGATACATGTCTCTGTGCACCTCTTCCACTCCATTACAGCCAGGTCATGCTTCTGGGTCTTACTTGCTTTGTCTCTTAAGTCCAGGCTGGTGGGCAGCCTTTTCTTTTTCCAGGTCAGCCTTTTCCCAAGCAAATTGTACATCAATTTCCATTTGTCTTCCCTTGAGACCATCGCTTGATGAGCTGGGATACCACAGAGAACACCCTCCTGCCAGAACAGGCACCCCTCCACTCCTGTCTTGCTAGGTTAGACACTTCAGTCAGCTTCAGCACAGACAGAGGTTGGGCCACACCCATCTGCAGTTCACTGAAACTGAGATGCACTCAGTTCAGGGGCTTCTTAGTTAACAGAGACATTCCCAGTGCCCATTGTTCAGTCTTTCTGGGGCATATAAAGGCTCACTGCCCCAAGAACCCTAACCGATTACAGTTCATTACACCCCCATCACACCAAAGATCCCCAGACCCAGATGCCTCTCTCATACCCTCGGAGCGAAGGGAAACCTTGAGAGTGGGCGGAAAGAAGGTTATCGCTTGGAGGGACACTGGGGCACAAGTGTCAACTATCCACCAATCCCTAGTGGACCCCAAACTCATCAACCCGGAGGCTACAGTGACAATTCAACCCTTCGTGTCACAGTCTGTAACCTTGCCTACAGCCCAGTTGCATGTCCAGTACAAGGGCTGGGCAGGAATGTGGACTTTTGCAGTCTATGACAATTATCCCATCCCCATGCTGCTGGGGGAAGACTTGGCCAACCATGTGAAGCTAGCCAAGAGGGTGGGAATAGTCACCCGCAGCCAGGCTAAGCAAGCTTTCACCCCCATCCCTGTTCCTGAGCCGTCCACCAGGGCCCCGTCTGTGTTACCGGAGACCCAAACACAGGTGGTGGAACCGGATCCCCTGCCAACGACTGCAACAGCCGTAGTGGATCCAATCCCAGAGACCCAGCCAAAGCCAGTCCCGGAACCGGAACTGGCAACGCAACCAGCACCAGAACCATTGCCGGCACTGAGTCCAGCGCTTGCAAACCCGTCTACAACTCCAATGCCAGAGGGCACCAGCGAGCCTGAACTGGCGGAAGCAGCAGATAACCCTACCCAAGAGGCTCAGCCAGAGCCTGAGATACCACATAGTGCACCAGCGGACAGCGGTTCACAGTCAATGGAAACAGTCCCAGCACCTGCATCGCTTCCAGAGGGACCAAGCCCCAGTCCACAGTCCAAGGAGGAACTGATGTCTCCAGCATCAAGGGAACAGTTCCAGGCCGAGCAGGAAGCAGATGACAGCCTTCAGAAAGCTTGGGCGGCGGCACGGAGCACCCCACCGCCTCTCAGCTCTTCTAACCGATCCCGGTTTGTTGTAGAACAAGGACTTTTATACAAGGAAACTCTTTCTGGTGGGCACCAGGAAGACTGGCATCCTCAAAGACAGTTGGTGGTTCCCACTAAGTATCGGGTAAAGCTCTTGAGCTTAGCCCATGATCATCCCAGTGGCCATTCTGGGGTGAACAGAACCAAAGACCGGTTGGGGAAGTCCTTCCACTGGGAGGGAATGGGCAAGGACGTTGCTAATTATGTCCGGTCTTGTGAGGTGTGCCAACGAGTGGGAAAGCCCCAAGACCAGGTTAAAGCCCCTCTCCAGCCACTACCCATAATTGAGGTCCCATTTCAGCGAGTAGCTGTGGATATTCTGGGTCCTTTCCCAAAGAAGACACCCAGAGGAAAGCAAGGATTAAACGTTTGCCAGTTTACAGCCCAGGAAACAGATGACGCGGAGTGGCCTGCAGGTGTCTACTACGAAGGAACAAGGAATGGTGGCGTGGAAGAGGTGAACCTCTCCACGACCCTGGGACGTCTGCAGCGACAGCAGATCAAGGAGCTGTGCACAAGCTTTGCACCGATTTTCTCAGCCACTCCAGGACGGACCGAACGGGCATACCACTCCATTGACACAGGTAATGCTCACCCAATTAGAACCCCACCCTACCGGGAGTCACCTCATGCCCAAGCGGCTATACAAAGGGAGATCCAGGACATGCTACAGATGGGTATAATCCGCCCCTCTAACAGTGCATGGGCATCTCCAGTGGTTCTAGTTCCCAAACCAGATGGGGAAATACGCTTTTGCGTGGACTACCGTAAGCTAAATGCTGTAACTCGTCCTGACAACTATCCAATGCCACGCACAGATGAGCTATTGGAAAAATTGGGACATGCCCAATTCATCTCTACTTTAGACTTAACCAAAGGGTACTGGCAAGTACCACTAGATGAACCCGCTAAGGAAAGGTCCGCCTTCGTCACCCAGGCAGGGGTGTATGAATTCAATGTACTCCCTTTCGGGTTGCGAAATGCACCCGCCACCTTCCAAAGACTTGTAGATGGTCTCTTAGCGGGATTGGGAGAATCTGCAGTTGCCTACCTCGATGATGTGGCCATTTTTTCTGATTCATGGACAGAACACCTGGAGCACCTGGGAAAAGTCTTCGAGCGCATCCGACAGGCAGGACTAACTGTTAAGGCTAAAAAGTGTCAAATAGGCCAAAACAGAGTGACGTACCTGGGGCACCAGGTGGGTCAAGGAACTATAAATCCCCTACAGGCCAAAGTGGATGCTATCCAAAAGTGGCCGGTTCCAAAGTCAAAGAAACAGGTCCAATCCTTCTTAGGCTTGGCCGGATATTATAGGCGATTTGTACCACACTACAGCCAAATCGCCGCCCCGCTGACAGACCTAACCAGAAAGAAACAGCCAAATGCAGTTCAGTGGACTGATGAGTGTCAAAAGGCCTTTAACCAGCTTAAGGCAACACTCATGTCTGACCCTGTGCTAAGGGCCCCAGACTTTGACAAACCGTTCCTAGTAACCACAGATGCTTCCGAGAGAGGCGTGGGAGCAGTTTTAATGCAGGAAGGACCGGATCAAGAATTCCATCCTGTCGTGTTTCTCAGCAAGAAACTGTCTGAGAGGGAAAGCCACTGGTCAATCAGCGAAAAGGAATGCTACGCCATTGTGTACGCGCTGGAAAAGCTACGCCCATATGTTTGGGGACGGCGTTTCCAACTACAAACAGACCATGCTGCGCTACAGTGGCTTCATACCGCCAAGGGAAATAACAAAAAACTTCTTCGATGGAGTTTAGCTCTCCAAGATTTTGATTTTGAAATACAACACATTTCGGGAGCTTCTAACAAAGTGGCTGATGCACTCTCCCGGGAAAGTTTCCCAGAGTTAACTGGTTAACAATTGTTCTTGGAATGAAACATATTGTTAGTTTTTATATAATCAGTAGTATGTCTAAAGGTACATGTGTCTTATTAACTCTGTTTTCTCCTAGAACTCCAGGAAGAAATCACAGCCAGTGTGGAACCGAACGTCCAACACTATCTGTGATTTGGGGGGCGTGTCATAACTATGAAGGGAAGGGTAACAGCTCTCTGTGTACAGAGACTCCAAATCCTTTTACCTGTAAAGGGTTAAGAAGCTCGGGTAACCTGGCTGACACCTGACCCGAAGAACCAATAAGGGGGCAAGATACTTTCAAATCTTGGGGGGGAAAGGCTTGTGTGTGCGCTCTTTGTTTGAAGGAGTGGTTCGCTCTGGGGACTGAGAGGGACCAGACATCAATCCAGGTTCTCCCCATTTTTCTAAACAAGTCTCTCCTATTTCAAACTAGTAAGTAAAAGACAGGCAAGGCGTCTTAGATTTACTTTGTTTTCTCAACTTGTAAATGTACCTTTTTACCAGAGTGTGTATCTTTGCTTGCTGTACTTTGAACCTAAGGCAGAGGGGGGTCCTCTGAGCTCTTTAAGTTTGATTACCCTGTAAAGTATTTTCCATACTGATTTTACAGAGATGATTTTTTCCTTTTTCTTTAATTAAAAGCCTTCTTTTTTAAGAACCAGATTGATTTCTCCTTGTTTTAAGATCCAAGGGGGTTTGGATCTGTATTCACCAGGAGTTGGTGAAAGGAGGGTGGAAGGAAGGAGGGGGGATGGTTAACTTCTCCTTGTTTTAAGATCCAAGGGGGTTTGGATCTGTGTTCACCAGGGAATTGGTGAAAGGTTTCTCAAGGCTTCCCAGGGAGGGAATTCTTGTGATGGTGGCAGCGGACCAAAGCTAAGCTGGTAGATAAGCTTAGAAGTTTTCATGCAGGCCCCTACATTTGAACCCTAAAGTTCAAAGTGGGGATCCAGCCTTGACAACTCCCCCTGAAGCTTTGGTAGTGGCCACTGTCAGAGACAGGACACTGGGCTAGATGGACCATTGGTCTGACCCAGTATGGCAGCTCTTCTGTTTCTTAGCCCCTTATGTCACCTGCACAGCAGGGTGAGGCTTCTTTGCTAAATGTCTTCTAAAGCAAATCCCCTTGAGTTGCAGACATTTGGTATGAGCCCACCAGAGAAGCCCAGGTGTAATGGGCCTCAGTCTGTGGACATGCCCCTCTACAATCCTTCAGCATTTTCAGTTAGATGATGACATTCTCCTTTGCTTCCTGCCTTAATCTGTCAGGCACTGCAATCTGTGCCTCCTCCTCCCTCTGATGCATGATGCAGTTCTGCAAATCCAAAGTGTTCCCATTTCTAAAGCACCCAGTCAGCAGAGAGTTTCCCCAGCCGGCATGTTTCATGAGGCGTTCTCCAGGGCTGGTGCAGGAGAGGCCAGCCTGTGGCAGTAGGGTTCTTCCAGTCGGGTGCATTCCAGATGGGGTCAGGAACACATCGGCTGAGTTCAGGTAGGTTAAACTGAAGCCCCTCTTTCCTTCTCATATATTTCCATTTACCGTATATCTTGGACTATATATGGGGGGCTAGTTAATTGAACTGACTGTCCCAGGATCTCAGAGTGTTCTCTTCTCCTAAGAGTGCCCTGCGCTGCTGCTGAAGGCCTGTTCCAATGCTCAGTTCTACAGACGTAGACGCCCCAGCACCACATCCTGTCAGCCACCTTATCCACTGGTGGCCAATGCCCCATCTCTTGCTGTCAGGAGGGAGTTTAACATTTATTGGTGGGCAGGTTTGTGTAAGTCTGGAAATGGCTGAAGAGTTGGCTTCACACCTGGCTGAGTCTCCTGGAGGAAACTATCTGGATTGTCCTCCCTGTTCCTCAAAAGTTTGCATGCTGATTCCACCTTTCTCCAATGGAGCCATCAAGTTCTAGCCTCTCCTAGGTCAGAACCCTCCCAACCTTGATCCTGAAAAAAATAGCATATAATCCATGCCATTGGGTGGTGCTGTTCTCTGTTTAAACAGCTGCCATGTTCCACTCCAGAGGCGGCTGCCTTTGAGCGAATGAAGACAGATAAGTTATTTGTTAGACTTCCATAAACAAAGAGCATCCAGATTCTTTCAATCTTCAAATGGCTTCATTTGAGATTAAGAAAAAACAAGAAAGAACAAAAGTCAAATTTCCATGGAAAGAGCGTAGAGTGTGTATCTGGAACAGACTGCCATGTCACTGAGAACAAAATGGCTGCTGAATTCTGCACAAAGGGAGAGTTCTTAACACAGTTAAAGGTCCAGTCAAAAAGTATCAGTGTCCTAGTCACCACAATATTGAAATGCTTTGTGATCAAAGTGTTCATTTTGATTGCATTATTAGGTCTCATCATCAAAGCTATAGTGAGAAAACATGATCATTTGATTGGGTACCAAACATTGTCAATAGGTGTTTGCTTAGGAAGACCATGTAAGACGTGCGTTAGTTTGCTTTTCGTCTGGCAGGCACATATGCATTATTCCATAGCGTTCAAACATTGACTGTGGTTCCATGGAGAACTGGGACTCTCCCAGAGCCTCATGCAGTTCAATATCATGCTGGGCTCTGGACATGACCAGGAGATGAGCAAACAATGACCTGTCTGAGTTTAGCTCTGTAATATTCCCTTCTGCCTTCACTCTGACTTTCTTCTTTGCATTCGAGCACAGCTTTAGTCTGTTCATCTTGATTGAGCCCATAGATTAACGGAGCATTGGCTAATTTGGGGGTTTTGAAAACTTTGTACAAGTCATGACCGAAAGCATCCTTTTGACCGATACCTTGAGCTATCTCATCGTTGAAAACAGTTTTTGTCATAGGTTGCCAGTGTGAATAAACTCATCCTGCAGCTTTAAAATAGCCCCTTTTTGGTATTTAACAGCACCTAATGGGCCTAGATAGTGCTTGGTTACTTCTGGGGGAGTCATCCCAACCATGCTTAATGGTCCGTTTGAAATTCGATGGAGTTCTGGGCTTGTCAGGAAACACCAGGAAAGATCATTTGGATATTTTGTTATGCCCATTCATGTTCTAGGGCTTTGTCTAAACCAAGCGCACCAAAGGGACCTTTTAACAACCCAATTTCTTTTTCAAAACTCCTCACATGTGACAGGGACAGACATTTCTACACCTCTTATCTCAGTGAGGTACCAGGCAATCATTGCAGTATAGCTGGTTAAATGTACAGCAATAAAGTATTTTACAAAGTCTTCTAGTGCTGCAAGGTACAAATCCCAATTAGTAGTCCTGACAGATTGAATAAAAGGCAGCAAAGACTCAACCGTCTTCATGTATCACCGCACCACGCTGAAAGTTGGCTTTGTTGCTGATTCAATCTCATCGACTCGCTTGATCCATTCTGTGATATGGCAGCTCTCCATCATGCACAATAGGTCACTGAGAGCACAATGTACACTGGATGTGTGGAACTGGTCTTGCAAGTCCTGGACCCCTTGGGAAATGACATCAGTACACTTTTCAAAGAAGACATTTAGGTAGCATTTTAGATGGGCAATGGGTATTTGGGTGTGTACTTCTATAGGGTGTCAACCTTTTCCCTGCAAGAATTGGGTTCACAGTACTGTCACTGCACAAAATCCCCCAGACCTCAGGAGTACCAGTGCCATCAACAAAGAAGCCAATTGCATGTATCGCTGTGAAGAATAGGTGCAGTTCACCAGGGCGTAGAATCCAGTTTGATAGTGTCACTGCACTGGATGCTGAGACCTTAACCAGTGTCTCACTACAACTTTGGGAGGGCTGCATGTTTCACATGCCTATGTCAAAGTATAACTTAAAAGAGAATGATTTTTAAAAGTTCTCACATAGCTCTCTACAGAATTGTTCGAGGTGTGTCCTGTTTGGTACCATTGTGTTGTGGGAGAAAGGGCTTTCGAATGACACTCAACTCGACCCACTTCTACCACACGGTCTTATCAGAATTGCCACCAACCAGAGCACATGGAGCTGGGTGACACCATTGAAATGATGACCCTGTAGATCCTTATGAATCCAATGGCCTCTCCGTTACCTGTCTATCATTAACTTACCCACGCTCCCAGACTAACAGTAATTTCCCTTTCACACTGTTCTCCGCGGCCATGTGCATGCGCTCGTACAGCCAGGGCCCCTAACTGAGTGGCGGGGGAGCAGATGTTGATGGATTGTTTGCTGGCAAAAGATGACTGAATGGCCATGTGTGGGACTTCCCCGCTGAGTGATCACTGCAGAGACAGCGAGCTGGGGATAGTAACTAAAGGTCTAGTGAGCGAGAGGGGAGGGGTGCTGGCAGGAGAAACTCCCCCTCCCTAATCAAACAGGCCCAACAGCACCTCTTCCCCATGCCCAGCTGTGCTGTAATGAAAGGAAAGATTCAACCAATACTCCTCGGGAGGGGGCAGATACGGAACGTACACAAGCGATCTCCTGACTTCTAACAGCGCCTCAGGCTGTCGGAAGGACCCAGCCATTCTGCTCCCTGCAGCCTCTGATCGTTGGGTTGTAAGAGCCAAAGCCCCATCTGCTTCCTTCTAAAATGCAGCCACTGATGGGAGCTGGACTGCAAGGGGGAATGGAGCCCTCCACCTCTACATCAAAGCCAGCCCAGCTCAGCACCAACTGGAAGCTACTCTCAGCAGACAGTCATCCTCTGACCAATGTGCAATGAGCTGCAGGGTCTCGCCCACATCACATCCACTCCCATAGAACTGGCACCTGTGTTGGCAGGCTCAGCAGAAGGTGTGGAGACTGAATTCCTTCCAGAGTCCTTCCAGGTCAGGATTGAGGCACATGAGCTGGGGACAGTGGATGGGGGCAACTCACCATCCAAATGCAATAAACCCTATCACTTCCCCTTTGCCATGTCACCAGCATCCACCCTGTTGCTAAGGCTAAACCCCTTGTCCATGGCCTGGATCAGTCTTGCCTGTGCCACCCCTCTGCCCTCCCTACCCTGCCCAAAGCACCATTGCTACATCCCCATCCTCACCTCTTTCCTGGCTCCCTGCATAATCCTACCTCCACCCCATCTACATCTCTGATTGAAGATTCCCTTGAGTGCACTCTGTGCCAGACACTTGGAGCAGTCTCCCACTCCCTGCGCCTGATTCTCCCCTGCCATGTCCCTTGGGCAGCCACTGACACCTGTGCAAAATGGGCATCCCCCTCCACTCTGCTGCCAGGCAGTGGGGAATGCAGACTCCTGATTGGCCAAGTGCCCCACTTCTGCTCCTCCAGACCACTTCTGTGAAGCATCTCTGGGTTGATCTCATCTGCAAGGTCTTCCATTATCTCACATGTGACTGATGCCCTTGGTCGTCTTGTGTGGATTTAGGCACGTCTTCTGCTGCCACTTGCGACATGCCATTGTACCAATGCTCCTCCTGGGTCATCAACCAGGCATGAACCCAGGATCTTCAGCTCCAAAGCACAGACGCTCTCCTACTTGAACTAAAGGAATAACCCCATTAGCTGACAGCAGCAGTAGGCTATTATCCTCTGTAGATTATCTGCTAGTGAGGAGGGCATGTAAC
Source organism: Terrapene triunguis (assembly GCF_002925995.2). Classification (NCBI taxonomy): domain Eukaryota; kingdom Metazoa; phylum Chordata; order Testudines; family Emydidae; genus Terrapene; species Terrapene triunguis. Next base: position 1,018 of record NW_020698212.1, on the reverse strand, counting down.
ATACTGAACCAATGAATTACTCCATCAAATAATAATGAATGTGGAGTTGATTAAGGATCTGGAATTGAGGGACTGGGGAAAGGTCTGGAACCAGAGGATAAGGAGCAGGAAGTCATGCTAGAGAAGGCCCTTTCTATGCTTGGAGCAGGCTGAGAACAAGGCAAGGCCTATGTCTCTCAGGGAAATCCACACCTCTGAGAGCTGTTGCTATGCCGATGTGAGTTTTCAGTGCAGACAAGCCCTGAGCATCTCTCCAGGGAGCTTCCTCCTGGCTGGGAACTCAGCACAAGACAAAGTCCCAACATGTAGACAGGGAAGAAGGCAGTTGCATTTCTTTCACATCTGCAAGATTCTCCTCTAGAGTGGGGCAAAACCTTGGCAAATTCATTCCCAAAGGGAGTGTCACAGTGTCTGGGATGCTGCACTAGGACTTGGGAGACCAGGAGTCCATTCCTGGCTCTGGTATGTGACCATTCTGTGCCTCACTTTCCCCAACTACCCTTTGTTTAGCCTGGGAGCTCTTCAGGGCAGGGACTGTCTCTGACTATGTGTTATACAATACCTAGCACAAGGGGGCCTGAGCTTGGCTGGATTCTCGAGCTGTTACTGTATATAAACAATAATAATCCCCCAGAGTCAATTATTTCTTCTAGTTGGATCTCACTGTAAAGCATAGGCAAGGCAAGAGGCTCATACCGGTTGACACTGGTTGATCAGAACCAGAACTGGGACTAGATCTCAGGGAACAAAATTCCCTTTGGAAAAATGGGGATAGAGTCATGAGTTGAGAGTAAATAATCCTGGGGCAGACAATAAAGCCAGGTGACAGCTGCCGCATGCCACAGCACACAAACCAGAATGAAGTCTGCTGTATTGCCTGCTGGACACAGCCTGTACCTGGGAAACGGCTTCTGCTAAGCCTGGCTTCGCGGGCTCCTGTTCACAGAAAAGCCATCGCTGAGTTGCATGGACAAAAACATCCCTTAGCCAAAGAAAGCCAGTGACGGTTTCTCACAGC
>NW_020698211.1:8272-13334 GCF_002925995.2 Terrapene triunguis | reverse complement strand
AGCTCTATCTATCTTGGTCATAAATATCTGCACACTTTGGTGTATTCTGCCAAACTGAAATATGTTATAATAAAGGAGACTAGATTTTATTTTTGACTTTCCAGAAGAGTGAAAAATTATGGATTGTAGGCTTAACATTGTGTAGCTTTGCACCATTGTGGAACTAGACTATTGATGAGAACAGTGAATTTAAACAGTATGATATTGTTAAGAAATAATGAAAAAGGGATAGCTCGCACTAATTTTTAAAATTTGTAATGAGAGATAAGACACTGGTATATGCAGTGGCGGATTAATAATTTTGCCGCCCCTAGGCTGGGAAATAATTGCCATCCTGGCCCCGCCCCAACTCCGCCCTTTTCCCGCCCCCATTCCAACCCCCTCCCCAAAGTCCTCGCCCCAACTCTGCCCCCTCCTTTCCCCTATTGGATCCCTTCCACAAATCCCCGCCCCCGCCTCTTCCCCCAGCGCGTGGCATTCCCCCTCCTCCTTCCTCCCTCCCTGCCCCACGAAACAGCTGTTTCGCGGCTGAAGCGCTGGGAGGGGAGAGAAACAGGACGCCACGGCGTGCTTGCAGAGGAGGCGGAGGTGAGCTGGAGCAGGGGGGTGGGGGTACGGAGGGGAGCATCCTCCCCTGAAAATTTGCCGCCCTAGGCCTAGGCCTTGTCGGCTTAGGCAATAATACGGTGCTGGGTATATGTTGTGACAAAGTTCCTCCTCTATCTTGGTGGGTCCTGCGCTTATTGGCGGATTTTCTTGCCTCAGAGATTCACCATGTGGGTTGAGGAATAGCCCAGAGACCTTCCCCTCTGGAAGAACCCACAGTCCAGGTCAATTGGGAGGTTTGGGGGGAATCCAGGCCCGCCCTCTACTCCGGGTTCCAGCCCAGGGCCCTGTGGACTGCAGCTGTCTATAGTGCCTCCTGTAACAGCTGCATGACAGCTACAACTCCCTGGGCTACTTCCCCATGGCCTCCACCAAACACCTTCCTTATTCTCACCAAAGGACCGTCCTCCTGGTGTCTGATAACGCTTGTGCTCCTCAGTCCTCCAGCAGCACACCCTCTCACTCTCAGCTCCTTGCGCCTCTTGCTCCCAGCTCCTCACACTCACACCACAAACTGAAGTGAGCTCCTTTTAAAGCCCAGGTGCCCTAATTAGCCTGCCTGCCTTAACTGGTTCTAGCAGGTTTCTGATTACTCTAGTGCAGCCCCTGCTCTGGTCACTCAGGGAACAGAAAACTACTCATCCAGTGACCAGTATATTTGCCCTCTACCAGACTCTTGCATCTGAAGAAGTGAGGTTCTTACCCACGAAAGCTTATGCTCCCAATACTTCTGTTAGTCTTAAAGGTGCCACAGGACCCTCTGTTGCTTTTTATGCACATTTTAGTGAGTTATCCTGATTCATCTACAACTGAGTGATTGTCCTGACAAGTCCCAAGTTGCAGAAGCACAGAAATTGATTAAATGAAAGAAAAAGGAAACATTAAAAAAGCATCTGTATTTAGGCATAGTGGGGTAAGTGTATTAGTTACTTTAATATGGTGACTTGGGTTCAAATTCTGGCCTGGATTGAAAAATAATTTTGTGGTCTTATTCTTATTCCCATGTTTACACATGTCACAAAACAACCACACAGTTTGTCACCACTTTCTGTCTCTCGAGAAGAGATCCTCTTGAGTAGAATATAGCATTAGTATTTCTGTTCAGGACTGAGATACATTGGCAGAGCTGTGCTGACACATTTTCCTAGTATCTGCTTTACCTCCCACATATCTGGATCAAAACAGTGCCACCAATTTTTCTTTCATGAGCACTAGAATCTCATCTTCAATCTGTGACCTTCAGCTGCTCTACTTATATTCTTAGCCTGTCAGCACTGTCCCTTTCTGGTTTGGGGTCTTTGGTTAAAGGTGTGCTGAAACTGATCAATATCAACCCTAACTTAATGAGAGAAAAGAAGGAATTATATTACCAGACAAGAAAAATGCTCTTGAGGACCCCATTGATTCAATGGACCAACAACAGAGCAACATGGACAGAAAGATTCACCAGGGTGGTGCAGAGTAAGCTGAAATGAGGATGTCAAATAAATGTAGAGAAGATGAGTTCTTAAAGAACCAAACAATGTTTAAGAACATCTGAATAACAGAGAAAGGAAATGCCAAAGTACTTCTGACCACAAATGGATGACTGGCATCAGGTTATCTTGAAGCTAACTGTAAAAAAGACCCCAATTTACCTTGATGAGAGAAGGTTTTCAGGTCTGAAATGAGAGGTCCATGAAAGTACTAGAAGTCAGCAGGATTTGTAGTGTTGTTGAATGATGGGGACAGTCCAGAATACTAAAAGTGGTCAGAAAAGTACTGTTATCATGGGAGAAATTCATATAACATTTTCTTGATTTCTCCTTGTTGTACCCATCATACAAAAACGGAGACAATAACTTACTAAGCTGCAAAATAGTAACAGGAAGTTGTAACACTTATCTTTGCGTATCTGATCTTTAAAGAGAGAAGGTACATTTTTCTGGCACTATGTTGAAGCAGACAATCTCTAAGTGAAGGAAGGACCCACGGACAAACCTCGAGTCATAAGTATGAGGGAAAACACTGATATTTTTCACTCCCTCACAATGCCGAAAGGAGGTAGTATTTTGGACAATCATCTTGCCAATAAAAATGTCTTGTTTTTTATTTTTGTGAAATGTGGACTACATTAGACTTTTTTGGAATGTGTTTGTAAGAGTCTGGTGACTCTCTCTTTGTCTCAGTAATCCGAATTAATATTTGCTTGTACTGAAGGTTCTTAAAATTTCTCTTTGTGTGTGTGTGTGTTTTATGTAGATGAATGTTTTCTACCCTTAAGGCTTGTCTACATGGGGAAATTTGCTGGTATAACCAGTATAACTCCCCATGGGGACGCTCAGATTCAAGAATGAGTGCGATTTTTCCAGTATAGTTTGTCACTTTGGAAGCAGTCTAAGGCTAGGTCTACACTACCCGCCTGAATCGGCGGGTAGAAATCGACCTCTCGGGGATCGATTTATCGCGTCCCGTCGGGACGCGACAATCGATCCCCGAATCGACGCTCTTACTCCACCAGCGAAGGTGGGAGTAAGCGCCGTCGACAGGAAGCCGCAGAGGTCGATTTTGCCACCGTCCCTACAGCGGGGTAAGTCGGCTGCGACAAGTCGAATTCAGCTACGCTATTCGCGTAGCTGAATTTGCGTATCTTAAATCGACCCCCCCCCTGTAGTGAAGACGTAGCCTAAGCTAAAGCTGAAGAAGGCGCTCTTATTCCAGAAGATGAGTGTTTACACAGGGAGTTATACTGGTATAACTGTACCATTAAATTTCCCTGTGTAGACAAGTCCTTCATAATGAGTTAGCACAATGAAAACATGGGGCTGCAGTCTGATCCTTCTTCCTTTCATCCCTTCTCTCCATAAATCAGTGGACAGATGTTGCACTGCATGTGAGAATCCATTTGGACTATCGTTAGAAATATTTTAATCTGCCTCACTATTTATTTGTAATTGTGTGCTTATCTTAGGTAGTATGATGATTGTGGACCATTTGGTGCAGAACAGCAGTTGATGGGAGATTATTTTACCCTTTTTCCGTTTAAATATTGAAAAAGGAAAAGTCATCTACTCCATTAATATTATACCTTAATCTTGCATACTAAAGTGAGTGCTTTCTAAAAGCTGTAAGCAGTTTGTGCACTGATCTGAAGCCAAAGGTTTTGAAAATGAGATTGACATCTCACCCCAAAATAATTATTTTATGTATGCGAAAATCATTTTATATAATACTGTTAGAAGTATTTTCATTTTTTGTAACTATGAAATTAAAGGGCATATCTCATATGTGGGAAACACTATTTTAAATGCTGTTTTTATTAAGAAGAACTAGCTATGTTAATATATGTAGCATAAACAAATATCAGAGAAAATTTAAAATTAAGTGTGGAGCTTGGTCTCTCAACCTTGCCTTTTTGTACCTAGTTATTGCTGTAAGTGGGATATGTAAATACTCTTCCTCACTTTAACACAACATGGTGGGTTGAGGTGGTTTTTTATTGGTCTGTATCATGTCCGAAATGTATATAAATACCCGGGGTTTGTATGGTCATAACTTTTAACCTCAATGGTGGTTTGAAAAACAAAACCCTAATATTCTATCAAAGCAGGGCCTTTTACCTTTTAGGCAGTATGATTCTGCATAGTGAGTGTGAGATTGGCATGCAGGCAACTGGAAGGATGTTGTTACTGGCATTGCAGGAGGCATGAACTGGCCACATTACAGGTGTGAATTGGGCTATATGTTAAAATAGCTACATACTGAGACCCAGCATCCCTTCATTTCTCTTAGCTTGGAATAGGAAGAGCTGCACTTTGGGTTTGAGCCTTAGGTTGATAAGAACTTTTCACATTCTTCAAATATCTTGTCAGGATCCCCCAGAAAAGATGGAGAGGTAATGGCTTGATTTTTCTACTGTGAAAAAGGTGCCCAAACGTAAAACTTTGAGAATGTATTAGATATCAAGAACCAGTAGGGGCGAGAGAATGCCAAAACAACCCTGTGTGTGAATATTAAAATTTTGCTTAGATTAACTTTCACAGGTAACCACTATCATTTTCGGTTAGACAAATTTCTAATCTGGTTCAACCAAAAGGATAGTTGGTTTAAAATAGACTCAATTGAAATGGAAGACAGCTTTTCTTTTAAGTAATCTTACCTGTATGTCTGTTAACAAAGAATCCAGCATTTTATACAACTTGGAAGTCCTTTTCTCGCGTAGCATAGAACTAATCATCCTAAAAATGCATCTCTTCAGTTTTACTCTTTAGGTCAGAAAGTGTTCACTGCTGTATTCTGTGTGAGCACCAAAAGGAATGAACACAAAAGGATTATGTATTAATTAGGACTGTTGATTAATTGCAGTTAACTCACAATTTAAAAAAATTAATCGTGATTAATCACAGTTTTAATCGCACTGTTAAACAATAGAATGCCAATTGAAATTTATTAGATATTTTGCATGTTTTTCTACATT
>NW_020698211.1:0-8172 GCF_002925995.2 Terrapene triunguis | reverse complement strand
TTGTTCAGCCAATTGCTAAGACAAACAAGTTTGTTTACATTTACAGGAGATAATGCTGTCCTCTTCTTATTTACAATGTCACCTGAAAGGGAGAACAGGCATTTTCATGGCACTTTTGTAGCCGGCATTGCAAGGTATTTACGTGCCAGATATGCTAAACATTCGTATGCCCCTTCATGTTTCAGCCACCATTCCAGAGGACATACTTCCGTGCTGATGATGCTCGTTAAAAAAAAAAGCATTAATTAAATCTGTGACTGAACTCCTTGGGGGAGCTTTGTATGTCCAGTGCTCTGTTTTACCCACATTCTGCCATATATTTCCTGTTATAGCAGTTTCGGATGATGATCCAACACATGTTCATTTTAAGAAGACTTTCGCTGCAGCTTTGACAAAACGCAAAGAAGTTACCAATGTGAGATTTCTAAGGATAGCTACAGCACTCGATCCAAGGTTTAAGAATCTGAAGTGCCTTCCAAAATCTGAGAGGGATGAGGTGTGGAGCATGCTTTCAGAAGTCTTAAAATAGCAACACTCTGATGTGGAAACTACAGAACCTGAACCACCAAAGAAGAAAATCAACCTTCTGCTGGTGGCATCTGACTCTTATAATGAAAATGAACATGTGTTGGTCCACACTGCTTTGGATTGTTATTGAGCAGAACCCATCGTCAGCATGGACGCATGTCCCCCGGAATGGTGGTTGAAGCATGAAGGGACATATGAATCTTTAGCACATCTGGCACGTAAATATCTAACAACACTGGCTACAACAGTACCATGAGAATGCCTGTTCTCGCTTTCAGGTGACATTGTAAACAAGAAACGGGCAGCATTATCTCCTGCAAATGTAAACAAACTTGTTTGTCTGAGCGATTGGCTGAACAAGAAGTAGGACTGAGTGGACTTGCAGAGTCTAAAATTTTACATCGTTTTATTTTTGAATGCAGTTTTTTTACATAATTCTACATTTGTAAGTTCAACTTTCATGATAAAGAGATTGCACTACAGTACTTGTATTAAGTGAATCGAAAAATACTATTTCTTGTTTTTTACAGTGCAAATACTTGTAATCAAAAATAAATATAAAGTGAGCACTGTACACTTTGTATTCTGTGTTGTAATCAAAATCAATATATTTGAAAATGTAGAAAACAGCCAAAATATTTAAATAAATGGTATTTTATTATTAACAGCGCAATTAATTGTGATTAATCTTTTTAACTGTGCAATTAATCACAATTAATATTTTAATTGCTTGACAGCCCTATTATTAATTATAGATTAACCTTCTTGGAAATGTTTAAAATAATTGACTTTCCTAATTCTTAAAATCTTTACAATTTTTAAGCTGCAAGGCCAAATTATTAAAAAATAAAGGTAGTGGCCTGAAACTGGGGCTGTTGACATGCATTGTGAGCATTTGGCTTAGCTCCTTCACATTTGTTACAGCCTCATTAAAAATTACAATGTCAGTTGCTTCTGTATTGCAGATATTTGGAGAATTGAGTTTACAATGCTGTCTTCCAAAATCTACAGCAAGATTCATAATCCAAAATAAGCAAACAGTCTAATTTTTCAGTAACTGCTTTCAGCAAATGTTCATTCTTATGACATGGATCTGTTTGGTACCCAGTTAAACTACAGATCATCCCAAAAGAAAATAACTCCTGCTGCTCATTCAAAGAAAGCCCAGGTGGGGGCTGAATTGTGGGGGACTGGAGAGTCGTGGGTACTATTCCAAGTTGCACCCATAAATCACACTGCCCATTTGAGATGCAAAAATAAGATGTCACAGTATATTGTGCAGATGTTCAAAGTATGATCCTGTGTGATCAAAGTGTGATCATTGTCTTAGGCCTGGTCTACACTGGGGGATGGGGGATCGATTTCTCTAAGTCGACGTACTTAGATCTACTCACCGTGGTGTCTTCACTGGGGTAAGTCGACGGCTGATGCTCCCCCGTCGACTCCGCCTGCGCCTCTCGCTCTGGTGGAGTACCGGAGTCGACGGGAGAGCGCTCGGCGGTCGATTTATCACATCTTCACTAGACGCGATAAATCAACCCCTGCTGGATTGATCGCTGCCCATTGATACAGCGGGTAATATAGACAAGCCCTTAGCTTCCCCTTCGTGGGGCTCAGATACCCTTCTGGATGCTGGATTTCTCACAGTTGGCACTCTCTTCATAGAGTTCACCTGCCTCCTGGGCTTTGCAAGCTTGGCTTCCCCTCTGTGAGGCTCAGATGGCCCCATGGCTTGTTTGGCTCCAGGAATCCAATGTGGGGACTGCTGGTGTACTCAAGCTTTGCTTAGTACCCAGGCTTCACCCACTCTTGGCACCAAGGTAAGATTTCATGCTCAACAGATCAGACAGACTTTCATATTATGAGTGTCCATTTCCTTTCTTGTGTGATTTGATCAGCCATGAATGAAATAGTTAATGTGGACATTTAAATTATTATTGGATACTAATGCTAATAAATCCATTCTCAGTTTATCCATTACTTACAAATATCTATCTTGTTTTTGATGTCCACTACTTGCTTTTCCTGTTTCTATAAATTTGTTCTAACACATTTTCAAAATGAAACAAAATTTCTAAATTTGTACCATTTTTACATGCGCACCAAACCCTAGAAAGTATGTTAAAATCCACACACAAATCATTACCTCCTGTTGAATGATAGACAGTTTTCTAAAACATAAAAACAACAAAGCCCTGGCTTGGGTGATTTCTCTAATCCTGCACTGCAGTAAATGAAAGATATTTTTAAATATATTCCCTGCATTGTACAGTGTACATATCCTCACTCATGCTTTTTTCAGTGGATTTGTGTACTTGCAGTGCATTTTTAAAAAAAAACCCTGTAGATGGAGCTAAAAAAATCAGCTCTGCAAAAATATAATGCAATAATGACCCAAACTTGGAAATATAGTGTGGTGTATTGTTTAATTATTTTCTGCATTTGAAATAGAATGCTCACACTAATCTCAATCTCATTGGATTACAAGTCTTTTTTAATTAAAAAAAATGTAATTCACACTAAAACTTACACAAGTGGTGAACTTGGTGTCCCTGCTGTTCATATTAGATTGACATCAATGCACTCCAGTTATTAATACTTCACTGACAGCAAGAGACATTCCTATTTTCTAACTAGGCTAGAAGAAGTACAAGACAATCCTTTTGGTACAATACAGGTCAGGCTTTGATTCAGTTGATATAGCAGTGGGCCTGCTGTTGTGTACCACAGATGGTATTTAGGGCTTGTCCTATACTTTATAGAACCTTGGGTTCATTCCTCTTCATAGGTCCCTTGCACCTCTGCATACCAGACACTCAGCTGGCTGCTAACTGTTGTTGTATAGACAAAGCCATTGCCATGCCAGGAGTGCAGCAAGTGAAGCAGAAGGAACACCTCAAAGGATGCCTTAGGCAGCAATCATGCTATGCAAGCCCAGGCTATGGATAGGGAAGGAATAGATGCTAAGCAAGGAAAAATAGACTGCTGAGAGAGCAAGCTGTCAATTGACAGGTGTCTTTCTAGAGCTGGCAACTGTTTAGCAGGGGTTGTATGAAGCCTCTTGCTGGACAGGGCCGTGTGCAGCTTCGTGCATAGTATAGGCATAAGGCAATTACAGAAGATATTACAGTTGACTTGATTTTACAAGCATTTGCCTCAGGAGAAGGTTTATAATGCACATGCACAAACAGGGCTGCTAACAGGGGAGTTTAAGTGGGAGTTTACAGGGGGAGGTGGAAGGGGAGGCAGGGGGCGCGGTGTGTGGTGTGCTCTGTTTCCCCAGAAGCGGTGGGCAGAGACCATAGCAGCCATGAGCCAAGCAGCGGGGGACACAATGCAGATGATTGCATGTGGCAGCTGCGGTATGTACATGGTTCTGGCAGGGGTGCCTGAGCAAAGGTATGTCTGTATGAAATGCCGCCTAATAGACCTGCTAGAGGAAAAGATTAGAGGGCTGCAGATGCAGGTAGATACTCTGGTAGAGTTCAGAAGGGGATTTGAGCAGCTAATGGAGCAGAAACAGGGTGTGGCAGAAGGGGAATGCTCAGGGGTGCAGGTGGAAGCGGGGGCCATGGTCTGTGAGGGGGGAATGTCGGTGGGAGAACAAGAGCAGTGGAAGCATGTGACCATGAGAAGCAGGCCAAGAAAAAGGAGGGCTAGTGAGGGGGAATTAGAACTCAGGAACAGGTTTGGGTAACGAGGAGGGGACGCAGCTGGTGGTAACTGATGGTGGGAGGCAGAGGAAGAAAAGAAGAGCGACTAGTCCGATAGAGAGAGGGGAAGAGTTGATGGAGACAGCGCCAGTACTCGGCCCAGGGAGGTCACAGCATGGCACTAGGGGGACTATAGGAGAAAATAGAAAGAGACAGGAGTTACGACTACAGGGAACAGGGGATAGATTTGTAGATCGTACTGTCATCACGCAAAGGCAGGTTTATGTGATTGGAGACTCCTTACTGAGGAGGATAGACAGGCCTGTGACCAGAGCGGACCCAGAAAACAGAAGGGTGTGCTGTCTGCCGGGCGCTAAGATACGGGATGTGGACCTGCGGTTGAAAAGGATCCTAAAAGGAGCGGGTAAGAACCCCTTGATCATCCTCCACGTAGGAACAAATGACACGGCTAGGTTCTCGCTAGAGAGAATCAAGGGAGATTATGCCAGACTGGGGAAGACACTTAAGGAAGTTGAGGCTCAGATTATTTTCAGTGGGATTCTGCCTGTTCCTAGAGAAGGACAGCAGAGGGCTGACAGAATTGTGAGGATAAATAGCTGGCTAAGGGAGTGGTGTTATAAGGAGGGCTTTGGGATGTATGGCCACTGGGAGGCTTTCGGGGACAGACAGCTGTTCTCGCGGGATGGACTTCACCTGAGTAGGGAAGGAAATAGACTTCTGGGAGGGAGGCTGGCTCATTTCATCAAAAGGGCTTTAAACTAGAAATTTGGGGGAGACGGTTGGGAGATGTCCAGTTAATCTCCACGCCTGAGTCCAACACTGAAAAGGAGTGTGAAGAGATAAGCACAGATATAGGTAGGGGTACGGGATTGGACATAAGAAAGAGGGGGCAGAGGGACAGTATGGGGTCTGTACCAAATTGCATAAGTAATGCGAGAAAGGATAGACAGCATACGGTAAGATGTTTATACACCAATGCGAGAAGCCTAGGTAACAAAATGGAGGAATTGGAGCTCCTGGTCCGAGAAATGAAACCTGATATTGTGGGAATAACCGAAACGTGGTGGAACGGTAGTCATGACTGGAGTACAGGTATGGAAGGGTATGTGCTGTTTAGGAATGACCGGAAAAAAGGTAAAGGTGGGGGAGTGGCATTGTATGTCAATAATGAGGTAAAATGCAAAGAAATAATAAGTGATGGAATGGATAAGACAGAGTCTGTCTGGGCAATAATTACACTGGGTAATAGAACTACTAGAGCCTCCCCTGAGACAGTGCTTGGGGTGTGCTATAGACCGCCAGGATCTAGCCTGGATGCGGACAGAGAACTATTTAATGTTTTTAGGGAAGTAAAAACTAATAAGAACTGTGTAATCATGGGGGACTTTAACTTCCCAGATATAGATTGGGGAACAAATGCTAGTAACAATAATAGGGCTCAGATGTTCCTAGACGTGCTAGCAGATGAATTCCTTCATCAAGTAGTAACTGAACCGACGAGGGGGGATGCAATTTTAGATTTGGTGCTGGTGAGTAGTGAGGACCTCATTGAGGAAATGGTTGTAGGGGACAACCTTGGCTCGAGTGACCATGAGCTAATTCGGTTTAAACTAAATGGAAGGTTTAACAGAAATAAAACTCTGACTAAGGTTTACGATTTTAAAAAGGCCAACTTTAATAAATTAAAGCAACTACTTAGGGAAGTGCATTGGGATAACATACTTAGGGATCTAAAGGCAGATGACGCCTGGAATTATTTCAAATTGAAGATGCATGAGCTGTCCGAGGCCTGTATACCAAGAAAGGGAAAACGATTAGTAGGCAGGAGATTTAGACCTAGCTGGATGAGTGGGCGTCTCAAAGGGGCAATTAAGAAAAAACAGAAAGCATACAAAGAATGGAAGAGGGGAGGGATCAGCAAGGAAACCTACCTTATTGAGGTCCGAGCATGTAGGGATGCAGTGAGAAAGGCCAAAAACCGTGTAGAGTTGGACCTTGCGAGGGGAATTAAATCAAATAGTAAGAGGTTTTATAGCCATATAAATAGGAAGAAAACAAAGAAAGAGGAAGTGGGACCGCTGAAGAATGTAGATGGAGTGGAGATTAAGGATAATCTAGGCATGGCACAATATCTAAATGAATATTTTGCATCAGTCTTTAATAAGGCTAATGAAGGGTTTAGGAATAGAGGGAGCAGGACAGAGGGGAATAAAGAAGGAGGGAATGACATTACAGTATTAGAGGTGGAAGCTAAACTTCAGCAGCTAAACGGGACCAAATCGGGCGGACCGGATGATCTTCATCCTAGAATTTTGAAGGAAGTGGCGCAAGAAATTGCAAGCCCCTTAGCGATAATTTTTAATGAATCTGTAAACTCGGGGGTGGTACCGTTGGACTGGAAAATAGCTAACGTGGTTCCTATTTTCAAGAAGGGGAAAAAAAGTGACCCGGGTAATGACAGGCCTGTTAGTTTAACATCTGTAGTATGCAAGGTCTTGGAAAAAATTTTGAAGGAGAAAGTAGTTAAGGGCCTTGAGTTGAATGGTAATTGGGACAAATTACAACATGGGTTTACGAAAGGTAGATCGTGCCAAACCAACCTGATCTCCTTCTTTGAGAAAGTAACAAACCTTGTAGATAAAGGGAATGCGGTGGATCTAATATACCTCGATTTTAGTAAAGCATTTGATACGGTACCTCATGAGGAATTATTGGTTAAACTAGAAAAGATGGGGATCGATATGAAAATCCAGAGGTGGATAAAGAACTGGTTAAAGGGGAGACTGCAGCGGGTAGTACTGAAAGGGGAACTGTCAGGTTGGAGGGAGGTCACCAGTGGGGTTCCTCAAGGTTCGGTTTTGGGTCCGATTTTATTTAATCTACTTATTACTGACCTCGGAACCGAATGTAGGAGTGGGCTGATAAAGTTTGCGGATGACACAAAGTTGGGAGGTATTGCTAATTCGGAGAAGGATCGGGATATTCTGCAGGGAGACTTAGGGCTTGTCTACACTACCGCGGTAGTTCGACGGCTGGCAATCGAACTTCCGGGTTCGATTTATCGCGTCTGGTGTGGACGCGATAATTCGAACCAGGAAGTGCTCGCCGTCGACTGCGGTACTCCACCTCAGCGAGAGGAGTACCGCGGAGTCGACGGGGGAGCCTGCCTGCCGTGTGTGGACCGCGTCTGAACCGTGGTAAATTCGAACTAAGGTATGTCGACTTCAGCTACGTTATTCACGTAGCTGAAGTTGCGTACCTTAGATCGAATTGGGGTGTTAGTGTAGACCTGGCCTTAGATGACCTTGTAAATTGGAGTAATAATAATAGGATGAGATTTAATAGTGAGAAGTGTAAGGTGATGCATTTAGGGATGACTAACAAGAATTTTAGTTATAAGCTGGGGACGCATCGGTTAGAAGTGACGGAGGAGGAGAAGGACCTCGGAGTCCTGGTTGATCGCAGGATGACTATGAGCCGGCAATGTGACGCGGCTGTTAAAAAAGCTAATGCGATCTTGGGATGCATTAGGCGAGGTATTTCTAGTAGGGGCAAGGAGGTGCTCCTTCCGTTATACAAGGCGCTGGTGAGACCTCATTTGGAGTACTGTGTGCAGTTCTGGTCTCCTATGTTTAAAAAGGATGAATTCAAACTGGAACAGGTACAGAGAAGGGCCACTAGGATGATCTGAGGAATGGAAAACCTTTCCTATGAAAGGAGACTCGAGGAGCTCGGTTTGTTTAGCCTAACCAAAAGAAGGCTGAGGGGGGATATGATTGCTCTCTTTAAATACATCAAAGGGATAAATACCAGGGAGGGAGAGGAATTATTTCAGCTCAGTACTAATGTGGACACGAGAACGAATGGATATAAACTGGCCGTGGGGAAGTTTAGGCTTGAAATTAGACGAAGGTTTCTAACCATCAGAGGGGTGAAATTTTGGAACAGCCTTCCGAGGGAAACGGTGGGG
>NW_020698210.1:4431-13883 GCF_002925995.2 Terrapene triunguis | reverse complement strand
CCTTAGGACTGATCCTCCAAGTATCTCTGCATATGTGGCCCCATGAAACCTACCTTATTGAGGTTAGAGCATGTAGGGATGCAGTGAGAAAGGCCAAAAGCCGTGTAGAGTTGGACCTCGCGAGGGGAATTAAATCCAATAGCAAGAGGTTTTATAGCCATATAAATAGGAAGAAAACAAAGAAAGAGGAAGTGGGACCGCTGAAGAATGTAGATGGAGTGGAAATTAAGAATAATCTAGGCATGGCACAATATCTAAATGAATATTTTGCGTCGGTCTTTAATAAGGCTAACGAAGGGTTTAGGAATAGAGGGAGTAGGACAGAGGGGAATAAAGGAGGGGGGATTGACATTACAGTATCAGAGGTGGAAGCCAAACTTGACCAGCTAAACGGGACTAAATCGGGCGGACCGGATGATCTTCATCCTAGAATATTGAAGGAACTGGCGCGAGAAATTGCAAGCCCCTTGGCGATAATTTTTAATGAATCTGTAAACTCAGGGGTGGTACCGTTGGACTGGAGAATAGCTAATGTGGTTCCTATTTTCAAGAAGGGGAAAAAAAGTGACCCGGGTAACTACAGGCCTGTTAGTTTAACTTCTGTAGTATGCAAGGTCTTGGAAAAAATTTTGAAAGAGAAAGTAGTTAAGGACCTTGAGGTGAATGGCAATTGGGACAAATTACAACATGGGTTTACGAAAGGCAGGTCGTGCCAAACCAACCTGATCTCCTTCTTTGAGAAAGTAACAGACCTTCTAGATAAAGGAAATGCAGTGGATCTAATATACCTCGATTTTAGTAAAGCGTTTGATACGGTACCGCATGAGGAATTATTGGTTAAATTGGAAAAGATGGGGATCGATAGGAAAATCCAGAGGTGGATAAGGAACTGGTTAAAGGGGAGACTGCAGCGGGTAGTACTGAAAGGTGAACTGTCAGATTGGAGGGAGGTCACCAGTGGGGTTCCTCAAGGTTCGGTTTTGGGTCCGATTTTATTTAATTTATTCATTACTGACCTCGGAACCGAATGTAGAAGTGGGCTGATAAAGTTTGCGGATGACACAAAGTTGGGAGGTATTGCCAATTCGGAGAAGGATCGGGATATTCTGCAGGGAGACTTGGATGACCTTGTAAACTGGAGTAATAATAATAGGATGAGATTTAATAGTGAGAAGTGTAAGGTGATGCATTTAGGGATGACTAACAAGAATTTCAGTTATAAGCTAGGGACGCATAGGTTGGAAGTGACGGAGGAGGAGAAGGACCTCGGTGTCCTGGTTGATCGCAGGATGACTATGAGTCGGCAATGCGACGTGGCTGTGAAAAAAGCTAATGCGATCTTGGGATGCATAAGACGAGGTATTTCTAGTAGGGACAGGGAGGTGCTGCTTCCGTTATACATGGCGCTGGTGAGACCTCACTTGGAGTACTGTGTGCAGTTCTGGTCTCCTATGTTTAAAAAGGATGAACTCAAACTGGAACGGGTACAGAGAAGGGCCACTAGGATGATCCGAGGAATGGAAAACCTTTCCTATGAAAGGAGACTCGAGGAGCTTGGTTTGTTTAGCCTAACCAAAAGAAGGCTGAGGGAGGATATGATTGCTCTCTTTAAATATATCAAAGGGATAAATACCAGGGAGGGAGAGGAATTATTTCAGCTCAGTACTAATGTGGACACGAGAACGAATGGATATAAACTGGCCGTGGGGAAATTTAGGCTTGAAATTAGACGAAGGTTTCTAACCGTCAGAGGGGTGAAATTTTGGAACAGCCTTCCGAGGGAAACGGTGGGGGCGAAAGACCTCTCTGGCTTCAAGATTAGGCTAGATACGTTTATGGAGGGAATGGTTTGATGGGATAAAGTGATTTTAGTCAATTAGGCAATAACGGCCATCGCTGGTAAAATGAGGGTCTGGCTAGAGAATCTTGCCTGTATGCTCGGGGTTCTGCTGATCGCCATATTTGGGGTCGGGAAGGAATTTTCCTCCAGGGTAGACTGGCAGAGGCCCTGGAGGTTTTTCGCCTTCCTCCGCAGCATAGGGCAGGGGTCGCAAGCTGGAAGATTCTCTGCAACTTGAAGTCTTTAGATCACGATCAAGAGACTTCAACAGCAGAGTTAAGGGAAAGTAGGGGGGTCAGCTTTTGTGGCCTGCATCATGCGGGAGGTCAGACTAGATGACCATATTGGTCCCTTCTGACCTTAAAGTCTATGAGTCTATGAAGACAATGGGGCTCTGTGCAGGTATGGGATCTGCCTACATGGAACAGCTCTGGGTAGTCCCAGATCCTGAAAACATTTCAGTATATGTGTAACTCTACAGTGGAAGTACAATTAAAATAATTGCCTAGTTATTCACACTTATATCTAGCCAAGGATTTAACATTTAAAAAAAAAACAAAAAACTTTATTTCTAGAACTTTCTAGTTCTTTGTTGGTGGCACATTTTGAAATTTTTGAAATGCCTTCATGTAGCACTGGGACCTTTTCTGATTTCTGTCTGATGCATAGATTGCACAAGAAACAATAATAGGAAAACAATTCTCTTTGTGAGAAGAAGTTAGAAGCGTCTTCAAGAAGGATGCCCAAGAGAACCATCTTAGCATCTAGAGGAGAAAATTGATTCTTGTCCAAATTATGGACTCCTGCAGCTCTCACTGAAATCAGTGGGACTGGAAAGTGCTCAGCATCTAGCTCTCTTTTCCAACAGTTCATCCACTGTTTCTTATATAATTTTCAATGTTGTTGTAATTTTGCAGAATTCCATATTAAAGGCCTGAGTCTGATCTGTCCTATCCTGGTGGAAATCAGTCGACAGCAATGGACTGACTTCTAAAATTATGATTTGTCATGGTTTACTGGTGCAGGACTGAATCTTTTCCATCCTAGGCTGTAGACCAATCTAATTTTTTGGAGGGGGGTGGGTCTCGATATTTGGGGGGGAAGATACAAACATTTCTATAGGAAGTTGAGTTTTTTAAATGGCATGGGTTGACGCTGCTCAGAAGTTTAGGATGTTGGAATTAATCCTTGTGGTGGTGATGAACAGAGGGCCAGTGAGTTGGTCAAAGGGGCATGATAAATTCATTTATCACATCATTCCACAATGTATTACATGGATATAATTTCCATGCAGACCTTCACTCCAGATGCACCTTGGCTGGGGGGAAGTTGGGGCCCAGGTCAGAGAGCAGCCACTCACCATGGCATGCTCCCGGGTAGATTTCTATTTAGAAGTTACTGCTGGTAAAACCCGCAATAACTACCCAATCTGCACCTTCTACCCCACTGCAGAGAGTATTTGTGTGTGGGCGACGGGGGGAGGGCACAAATATGGAGGGAACAGCCATTAGCAGCACAGTACCTTTAGATCATGGAGATGAAGAGGTGGAGAAGTGGCTGAGCAGAGAACATGCTCTGCTGGGATGATAACTGAGTCCCCCAAGGATCTATTCCTCCATCACGCTCCTTTCCTTCACATGGGGGATGTCACTTTAACCCCTAGGTGTTCTGGTTTGCATGGCTGGGGACATGTTTTAACCTCCCACGTGGCTTATCTGCAATATAGCATGTAGTCTCATGGATGGGAGAGACAGTCCATCCCTGTTCAGAGGACCTACAAAAGGCCTATGCACCACTTACTCAAAGTTGGGCCTAAGTGACATGTACGGTAATTGGTGCACAGACTTTATGCTTGTCCTCTGCACACAGGTGAATGTCATCCTGTGATCTGAGCAACAATAAATGTTTATTTAAATTGTACTTAAAATTCTCTTAAAGTATTTGTCTTCCTTTTAAAACCATGGGCCACCAGTCTTCTACCAGAACACCTAATTTTCTTCAGTCGGACACAGATACAATATGGCCCCAGTATCTGCAGCAAGCAAACATTTGAAAATCCATATATAAATTGTTAACAGCCCCAATGTAATGTATTCAATAAATATTTTGACACATTGTACATGTTTGTATTTTAGGAAAATACTATAGTGGAAATGGATGCTTACAAAAAGATTGACACAAGAAATAGTAAAGCATAAAATTATCATTCTCACATACTGAGAGAGTTTTCTTCTCAGAAATGGGTTCTCCTCTTTTTTTATTGGTTGAGCACCATCTGTGTGCTCTGTGCTGCACAACCCATACAGAAAAGCCTGCATAAATATTTTCAAAAATACCCAAGTGATTTGGGAGCCTAAGTCCCACTTTTTTTTTTTTTAATGGGGCTTACGTACTTTTGAAAATTTTATCTACGTTCTCTGCTCCATAGAGCTTGCAATGTAATGTCAATGGGAGTCTTGCCATTGACTCCAAAAAGGTTCTGATCAGGCCTCATCTTTTGAGGTGCTAAGTACCTACCACAAGGAGTTGAGTGCTCACTACCTTGTGGGACCCATAGACTGCTCTAGATTACCAGAGACAGATTACCTCAGGATACTGTTTGCAGGGAGGTAACAGCACAGCTACATAAATGAGCTGGGTTTTATCATTCACTCCTAAAATGGTTGAAGCTGGGAAAGTGGGGAGGGCAGTATTTAACATATATTTTGTTTTATTCGTAGCAAGTTAAGATGATCCATGAAAAATACTCACACCATTTTAAAGTCAAATACTGCTGTCTTTGTTCATTCCTAATTCAGGCAACACTCCCGTCATCTCGAGTGGGACTGTGCCATAGAATCAACCCTACGACTGGCAAGCCAAAAAAACTGACCCACCTTATCTTCTTACACACAACTGTGAAGTCTTTTCAAATACAAGGTGCTCCTGTGGGGTCACATTCAACAGTTGATAGAGTCTTGCTGCTGCTATGAAATCCACCCACACGTGTATCCCAAGCTGCTGGGAGCAAGTGTCTCCACGTGAACACATCAGAAGAGGGTTATCTGGTAAGAGATATATAGAAAGAGCATTGGTAGTCCTGTTGCTTTGGGAATCAATGTGAAAACTACAATTGACTTCAATGGCCTATAGTGCATAAAATTCAAATCCACACGTCTTCCAATTTCCGCAGCAACTGAGGCAGGGGCCATCTGTGGCACTTGTGGCCCTCAGCCAGCAGTTGTTCCGATAGGGAGAAATTCACCCCTCCACAGACACAGCGCAAGGCCTATACACCTCCTAAGCCATCACACTAGATCCAGTGCAGGGGTGGGCAAACTTTGTGACCCGAGGGCCACCTCTGGTTATGGAAATTGTATGGCGGGCCATGAATGTTCAGAAAATTGGGTTTGGGATGCGGGATGGGCTGAGGGCTCTGCGTTGGGAACAGAAATGAAGAGTTCAGGGTGTGGGAGGGGGCTCCGGGCTGTGGTGGGAGGTTGACGGTGGGGGGGTGGTGAGGGCTCCGGCTGGGGGTGTGAACTCTGGGGTGGGGCTGGGGATGAGGGGGTTGAAGGTGCTCTGGGCTGGGACTGATGTTCGGAGGGTGGGAGGGGAATCAGGGCTGGGGCAGGGGGTTGGGGCATGGGAGGAGGTCAGAGGTGCAGGCTCTGGGCAGCGCTTACACCAAGCAGCTCCCGGAAGCAGCGGCATGTCCCCCCTCCAGCTCCTACGTGGAGGCGCAGCTCTGCCCAGTCTGCAGGTGCCGACCCTGCAGCTCCCATTGGCCATGTGGTAGCTGCGGGGGCGGCGCTTGGGGCAGGGGCAGTGTGTGGAGCCTCCTGTCTGCCCCTACATATAGGAGCCGGAGGGGGAACATACTGCTCCTTCCGGGAGCTGCGCGGAGCCTCCGACCCTGCTGCCCGGCGGGAGCTCGAGGGCTGGATTAAAATGTCTGATGGGCCATCTATCTCAACAGGTGTGAATTTCATTCTTGAAGAATAAGTGAGCAAGGCTGTTTCTCAGAGGCTAGTTTTTCTGTGTCAGCGTACAATAGATGAGTGTGTTTAAAATATGCTTTTAAAATGTATTTATTTACATTAAAGAAAGGGCTCATAGTGCTTGTGAAAGAAGCTAGTGCCTTGACAGCCTTGGAGAGTCAAGCCTTGATTTTAACCACAGATATGAAATAAGCTTTTAACAGAATGAATCCCTTTCATAAGATCTTTCATTGGGTCAAAGCAAGAAGTGGCAGGATTTTGTAACTTCACTAGTACTACAGACTAACCATGACCCTCCATGGAACCCAACTCCAAGCTGGAAGGATACAGTGAGGTTAAAGCTTATGTAAGCAGAGTCAGGCTGAGCTCTACCCTGACATCTGGTGGTGAATTATGGCGAGTGTGGAAAAGAACTCCAGGGGCGGATCTTGTTTGCATAGGCACACCCACACGCCTAGCATGAGCCCACAGCAACCAAAAGTGGTTACTTTGGCTGGTGTGGGATCCCCAGTTTCTCTGTTATTGGGGCAGGAAGAATAAAGTTTTGTTACCCTGATTCTGTGAATCAAGGCCAGTGGAACTGTTGTATGACAGAAGGACTGAGTGAATCCGTCACCATTACCTAAGTAGCATTTGCTTGTCAAGGGGCATGGGTTACAAAACCCAGTGAATTGAGAGAGGTTGGGGGCAGGTATTGGTACCTGGTGGTGTGGGGCCCCTGCGTGAGCCTGAAACACCAATTGCACCTTCTCCTCTCTCCACTGTTGAATGTCAGAGTTAACTTTGATTCCCTTAGGAATCTAGTTACAGGCTGCTGAGCTGAGTTCACTTTGGGCCACTAGTGCACCAGCACTGGGGCTCCCCTACTATGAGCTGAAATCACTATGAGCTGAAATCACAAAAGGGCTAAAGTTACTAAGAGCTGAGATCGCTGAGGCTGTGTTAACTAGTGGGGGAGCCTGAATTGCTAAGCGGCTGGCGGAGCAGTTTGCGGGGACGGCTGGAGGAGCAGTTAGCCGAGTGGAGCCTTGCGGGGACGGTTGGAGCAGAGCAGAGCGGAGCTGAGCGGCTCACAGGTCGGTGAGCGGAGCAGAGCAGCTGGAGGAGCAGCTGGCAGAGCGGAGCCTTGCGGGGACGGTTGGAGCGGAGTGGAGCCGGGCGGCTCACAGGTCGGTGAGCGGAGCAGAGCAGAGCAGTTCGTGGGACGGCAGGAGCGGCTCACGGGACAGCAGGTGGAGTGGAGCGGCTCGTGGTGAAGGCTGCGGCGAAACCCCACGGAGAGGCGGCCGGTTGGTCTCGGATCACGTAAGGTGCCCCTTAACACCCTGCGCCCCTCCCCCCTGAACTCTGGGACTGCACTGACCAGGGACAGAGACTTTGGGGGGTTGTTGGACTTTTGGGACTTTGGTGATTCTTGGGTTGCTGGACCCAAGAGACTTTGGGGTTGTTGGACTTTTGGGACTTTGGTTGCTGGTTTCAAGAACCAACGGGAAAGGACACGGCCCAATTTGCTGGGGTGGGTCTTCGCTCATGGTTTGGTCTATGAACTCTAGTTGTAGTTTTTTCCCAATTTAATGCTATGTCGTTTACCTCATGTTATTAAACATTTTTCTGCTACACCGAGGCTCTGTGCTTGCGAGAGGGGAAGTATTGCCTCTTCGAGGCGCCCAGGGGTGTGTGTAAGATTTTCCCAGGTCACTGGGTGGGGGCTCGAGCTGGTTCTGTGTCACGCTGTTGGGAAGGGACCCCTATGTACTGAACCCGGCCCTTGCTGCTATCACTTGGCTTGGCAGAAGGGTTACATTTTTGGGGGCTCGTCCGGGATATCTGGGTCAGTACCCCTCGCAAGCACATCTTGGGTGATTCATTAACTTGGGAAAACCTAAAAATCTTCTTGTTGTTGTTTTGATCTGATATATTTGTAAAAAAACTACAGTTTGTATAATGGCCCTACACTTGCTAGAGGACTGGTGCAAGGGGATGAATATTAACCCTAGGAACTGTATCTTGGTAACGGGGGTGCCGGAGCCATTTGATGAGGGTGCAATAGAACCTATCTTAAGGGTATCCACTGAGTACCTGAGTAAGTGCAAAATGCGTGGGCGCATGTTTGTGAGGGAGGAGGGGGCTTTTGCTGTACTGTGCGAGCTGCCATCGGCTGTGGAACCCCTACAGGTTCCAGGCACGATAGCAGTGGAAGATGGTGAGTGGACGGTAATAACCACTGGGAGCCAGCCCTCACCAGTCCCTGCCTCGGATGTAGCGTTTTTAAAGAAAATGTCGGCCTTTTTGGGGAAAGAGGGAAAGACTTTGGCCGATATGCCAGGTCTGTTGGGCCTTGACCCAGGAGTCCCACAGCGGGAGAGTGCTCCTTCACCTGATGAGTGGGTGAAGGCTTTGGGGCAAGCATTAGAGAAGGTTATGCCACCCCACCCTGAGTCAAGCCCCTATCGTAAACTGAGGTTGTTTTCTGGGGGTCCCACCCCAATACCTGGGGAGGAAGCATTTGAACCCTGGCTGGAACACACCACTGAAATGTTGCAAGAGTGGGCGGTGCCTGATGCTGAAAAGAGAAGGCGACTAGTAGAGTGCCTCAGGGGGCCAGCCCTAGATGTGATTCGCACCCTGAAGCTCAGTAATCCTGGGGTCAAGGTGAAGGACTGCCTAGAGGCCCTTGATCATGCCTTCGGGAGAACCGAGGGCTCAGATGATGTCTATTGCAAGTTCCTCAATGCCAGGCAACAAAAGGGAGAGAAGGTTTCTGCCTATATCCAGAGGTTGGAGAAACTATTGCAGAGAGCCATCATGAGGGGAGCAGTGGCAGTTGGGCAAATGGACCGGACTAGATTGGCTCAGATTGTGAGAGGAATTCAATATCAGAACCCAATCCTTCTCCACCTCCGATTAAGAGAACGGCAAGATAATCCACCGAGTTACTCTCAGCTGATAAAAGAGGTCCGAGAGGAAGAAGAGAGGCAGGCAGCTGGTGAGGTTTGGGAGGTGCAGCCACACCAGGCGACTGGTACAACATCCATCCGAACGCCCAAGGCACTGATGGTGAATCCTCAAGAGGAACTTACCCAACGAGTGCAGGTCCTGACACAGAAAGTGGCTGAATTAGAGAATACCATCGATTCAGCAAATACTTCAAGGTACAAGGAACCCTCCGCTACCACGGTCCAGAAGACTACATTTAGAACCTCTGCCCCACTGAGGCAACAAGGGAAAGGACAATCCTTCTTCTGCTACCGGTGTGGCCAGGGAGGGCACATTGCTGCAAGGTGTCAGAATGCAGAGAATCCCACGCTAGTATATCAAAAGCTGAGGACCACCTGGGGAAAGTCGGGAAATGGCCCCAGGGCCTGGGAAGGGAGCCGCCTAGGCCTACAGGGTGTGGAGGCTCCCCTGGAAAGAACCATGCAGCCCGAATCCCACCAGGATTGATAGGACCCCGAGCGGAGGTAACTATAAAGGTTGAAGGGACAGAATGTAGAGCAGTGCTTGACACAGGATCCCAAGTGACTATCATATTCCAGTCTTTCTACCAGCAGATGCTTAGGCATCTGCCTATACGGCCTGTCATAACTATAAAGGGAAGGGTAACAGCTCTCTGTGTACAGAGACTCCAAATC
>NW_020698210.1:0-4421 GCF_002925995.2 Terrapene triunguis | reverse complement strand
CCCCTACATTTGTACCCTAAGGTTCAAAGTGGGGATCAGCCTTGACACGGCCCCTGACAGGGCTCGGCCTGTGTGGCCTCAGCATGGATGAATACCCCTATCAGGGGTATGTCATAGTACACCTGGAATTCCCAGAAGAGATTGCTGGAGTAAGACAGGAGGTGGACACTGCTGCTTTAATATGCCCTGACCCTAAAGGAGCCTCTGATGTGTCCGTGCTAATAGGGACCAACTCCAGCCTCTTTAAGGTACTTGCCGATTACTGCAGACAGCGAGCAGGGGACCAATATCTGAACACCTTGGTGATACACACACACTGTGCCGCAGCCTACAGAAAAATTGAGGACACAAGAAAAGTGATGCCTGATTTGCCAGTGGGAGCATTGAGGTATGCGGGCCCGGTCCCCTTAGTGGTTCCTGCAATGACAGAAAAGGAAGTGATTGTCATGAGTACCTGCCTAAAAGACAGTAAGGGAACATTAGCAATGGTAGAGCAGCCGACCGAGGGAGGGCTCCCAGAAGGAGTGCTGGTTCTCAGTGGAGTCATAACCCTACCTGCTGAAGCCCAGGAAGAGGTGACTATACTGATTGCTAATGAAACACGCCGTGACGTGTTTGTAAAACCAGGGCAGAAGATTGCAGACATCTTTGAGCCTGAAACCATTGTGAGACCCCAGTGTGAAGCTGAAGTTCCAGTGATGGACCCCGCAAAGTTTGACTTTGGGGACTCACCATTGCCTGAGGAGTGGAAAGATCGCCTGCGGAAGAAGCTTTGTGAGAGATCCAAGGTATTCTCACTGCATGAGTGGGACGTGGGATGTGCCAAAGGAGTGGAACACCACATCAGGCTACAAGATCCCCGACCCTTCCGGGAGAGATCTAGGAGGATTGCTCTCTCTGAGATGGAAGACGTACGCCATCATCTTCAAGAGCTGATCGCGAATGGTATCATTACAGAGTCCCGAAGTCCCTACGCCTCTCCCATTGTGGTGGTTCGTAAGAAGAGTGGGAAAATCCGGATGTGTATTGACTACCGCACCCTAAACAAGTGCACTACAGTTGACCAATACACCATGCCTCGAGTACAAGATGCCTTGGACTGTTTGCTGGGTAGCCAGTGGTTCTCTGTGTTGGATCTTCGGAGTGGATACTACCAGATCCCTCTGGGAGAAGAAGATAAGAAGACAGCCTTCATCTGCCCGTTAGGGTTCTACCAGTTCGAACGCATGCCCCAAGGGATTTCTGGGGCACCTGCCACATTTCAACGTCTTATGGAGAAAGTCGTGGGAGACATGAACTTACTGCAAGTGTTAGTTTACTTGGATGACCTGATTGTGTTTGGAAGAACCTTGGAGGAGCATGAAGAAAGACTTCTTAAAGTGCTTGATAGGTTGGAGGCGTATGGTTTGAAGCTTTCAATTGACAAATGCCAGTTCTGCGGAACCTCAGTGAAGTATGTGGGTCACATCGTGTCCCAGGAGGGTGTGAGTACTGATCCTGACAAAATAGAAGCACTCACTACCTGGCCACATCCAAGTAACTACAGAGAACTCAAGACCTTTCTTGGATTTAGTGGCTACTACCGTAGATTTGTGAAGAACTACGCTACGATTGTAAAACCCCTGAATGATCTTACCAGGGGATACCAGTCCAACAAGAACAAATCTAAGACCAAGAATAAGAGGAGGCCTCCAAAGCCTCCTGTGCAGAGACACTATGGCCCCTTCGAACCGTTTGGGCCAAGGTGGGACGAGAGATGTGAGAGGGCTTTTCAGGAAATCATTACTCGCCTAACTCATGCCCCCGTCCTAGTCTTTGCTGATCCGAGCAAACCGTTTATCCTACATACTGATGCCAGTTTGGAGGGTCTGGGAGCAGTACTGTACCAGGAAGTGGAAGGCAAACATAAACCCGTAGCCTTTGCCAGCCGAGGACTGTCTGACAGTGAAACTCGCTATCCCATCCACAAGCTGGAGTTCTTGGCCTTGAAATGGGCCATCACTGAGAAATTTCGAGACTACTTGTATGGTGCTCAGTTCCAGGTGTGGACAGACAACAACCCATTGACTTACGTGTTAACAAGTGCTAAGTTGGATGCTACCGGGCAGAGATGGGTGGCCACCTTGGCTAGCTATGAGTTCAGCATTCAATACCGATCAGGGAGAAGCAATGTAGATGCAGATGCATTGTCCAGGCGTCCGCAGGCACCTGAAGTGGCTATGATACCCATGGATGGAGTGAGGGCTATTTGCAGTGTGAGTCGCCGAGAGCCAGAGGCCCATGAGAGTCTTCATGGATGTGTCGCTGAAGCTTTGAGCCTGCCCCCTGACTGCGTGCCTTCTGCGTCTGTGAACTATATTGCATTGGACCAATCTCCCTTGCCCGTGCTCAATGCGGCTGACTGGCAAGAAGCCCAGCTGCAAGATATTGACATTCGTGATACACTACTTGCCAAAAGGGAGGGGCGAAGCCCAGCTGCGGTTGTCCCCCCTAACCCGGAGGGTAAACTACTATTGAGAGAATGGACCAAACTAAAACTGATCCAGGGAGTGTTACATCGAATGACCACCGACCCTTTACAAAAGCAACGAGCACAACTAGTGCTGCCAAAAGAGTACAGAGCCCTGGCCATGAGGGCCCTGCATGATGACTTCGGACATTTA
Organism: Terrapene triunguis; assembly: GCF_002925995.2. NCBI lineage: Eukaryota > Metazoa > Chordata > Testudines > Emydidae > Terrapene > Terrapene triunguis. The sequence continues at coordinate 1,758 of NW_020698210.1, read as the reverse complement.
GGGATGGAGAGGACCCTGGAACTTCTTCGTAGTAGATTCTATTGGCCCCGGATGGCTGAAGATGTTCGTAGGAAATGTGAGACTTGCGCTCGATGTGTTCAAAGGAAGACTCTGCCCACGAGGGCTGCATATCTCAAGAACATCACCAGCACCAAACCTTTGGAACTGGTATGCATCGATTTCTTGTCTTTAGAAGTAGACAAGAGGAATATTGGGAACATTCTAGTAGTGACTGACCATTATACGCGATATGCGCAGGCATATCCCACGAGTGATCAGAGGGCCACCACTGTCGCTCGAGTACTGTGGGAAAAATATTTTTCAGTTTATGGATTCCCAGCCCGGATACACTCGGATCAGGGGCGGGACTTTGAGAGTCACCTTCTGAAGGAGGTGCTGAGGATAGCGGGAATTAAGAAGTCTAGAACAACGCCTTATCACCCTCAAGGTGATCCACAGCCAGAGAGGTTCAACCGAACCCTATTAGATATGTTGGGGACTTTGCGACCAGAGCAGAAAGCAACCTGGAGCCAACATGTTGCATATCTGGTGCACGCCTACAACGCCACAAAGAACGATGCTACGGGGGGTCACCCCATATCTCTTAATGTTTGGGCGAGAACCAAGATTACCCATAGACCTGTGCTTTGGTGTATCAGAGGATGGAGATAGCTATGAAACTCATCAGCAATATGTATCCCGACTGAGAGAAAAGCTGCGGGATGCTTATCACTTAGCTACATCTGCGGCTCGGAAGAACGCAGACCGCAACAAACATCGATATGATGCTAGGGTACGTCTGCAAGAACTCCAGCCGGGGGACAGAGTCCTGCTGCAAAATTTGGGTATTGCTGGCAAACACAAGATAGCTGACAGATGGAAGGCAATACCTTACTTGGTGATGGAAAAGCTAGGGGACCTGCCGGTCTACAAGATCAAACCTGAAGAAGGTCCAGGGCAGACAAAGACAGTGCATAGAAACCTTTTGCTCCCGGTGGGGGAATTGGTAGGCACCCCGTATGAGATGGGCCACAACAGGGCAACTGGGCAGAATGAAGGTGCTGGACCAAAGCCACCCTCCAACGTGGACAGCCAGCCCCCTGCAGCTAACCTACCCCCATGCAGCACATCCGAGAGTGAGTCTGAGGAGGAAGACACAACAATGGTGTATCCTGGGATGGAGACAAGATTTCAGTCTCGATCAGCTGAATCAAAAGCGAGCTCCTCCTCCTCCGCCCTAAACCCCATGGCAGAAGTATTTAGGCCCATTCCTGACACCCCTGAGCCACTGGTGGGACCCCCATGTGATGACACACCCAGGTTATTGGACAGTGGAGACTTACAGGTGGAGGATGTCCTGGGCACCTTGGACCCTCCACTGTTAGAACTAGAAATGCAGGAGCCTATACCAATAGCTGAGGGGCCCTCAAAGGAAACCCCTCCATCCACCGTTCAAGAGGCTGTCCCCCCTACCACGGCAACAGAGATTCTCAATAGACGAGACAGGGTAATAAGGCCAGTAAAACGGTTGACTTATGATGCACCTGGGGTGACTAGTGAGGAACCAATATGTTTAGCACACAGGCTTGTGGAAGCTAAAGTGGGCTATCTGAGGCCCTTTGGAGGGAACCAGTGAGTTGGTATAATAGGGAGTGTGATTTGTCGGGACGACAAATTCTCGGCTGGGGGGAGGATGTAAGCAGAGTCAGGATGAGCTCTACCCTGACATCTGGTGGTGAATTATGGCGAGTGTGGAAA
>NW_020698209.1:1365-10620 GCF_002925995.2 Terrapene triunguis | reverse complement strand
TATCTATCTATCTATCCCCACACCCCCTCTATCTATCTATCCATCCCCACACATCCTCTATATATCTATCTATCCCCCCACACACCCTCTATCTATCTATCCCCACACACACCCTCTATCTATCTATCACCCCCCCACACACACACACACCCATCTCTCTCTCTCTCTCTCCCTCCTTTTAGAAAAGAGCAGGACAGGGAGACTTGGGGATTTTCACTGGATGATTCGCTAGTTGCACTTTGGGCCCCTCCGCCTCGCCTCGCCCCGGGCCTGTCACCCGTGACAGCGGCTCCGTCCCACGTGGCCGGCTCCGCCCGTGGGCAGCGGAGCAAGGCGAGGGGCGCTTCCCGGCCCCCTGGCTGGCAGCGGGAGTGCGGGGGGCACCGGCGCAGAGGCGGGGAATGGCCGGAGCGGTGGGACCCGGGCCGGGCAGCGCCCAGGTGCCAAGCCGGACGCTGCGCCGGTGAGCGCAGGGCAGCGGAGGCGCCGGCCGGGGGGGTGACAGCTGGGCAGCCCCGGCCGGGGACAGGAGCCGGCCGGAAGCTGGGCACGGACCCCCCCCCGGGGGGATGTGCGGGGGGCTCAGCCGGGGCCGCGGGGAGACACTCGCTGCTTTGGGTTCCCCCAGACACGGGCTCGCGCTCCCGGCTCCAGAAGTTCCCCGGGGCGGGTCCAGGCAGCAGCTCCCCCAGCCCTGCCCTGCCCTGCCCCGGGGGTCCGTGTTTCTTTAAGGGGCTGCCGGGGCCGCCCCCTCCCCCGGGCCGGGCGCGGAGCGGGGCCCCCCTCGCGCGGCTCGCTCCCCTCCGGTGACAGCCTTTCGCCAGAGGCTCTTTTGTTGCGTCCCCAGCCAATCAAGGCTTTTGACGACACAGTTCAGTTGGGATATAAAACCCCGAGTCGTTCTCGCCTCCCCCCCCCCCGCCCACCACCCCTAGTTACCGGCTCCCACCCAGCCGGCCCCGCAGAACCTCTGCCCCCATCGCAGCCCCCCCCCCAGCCGCCCGAGCCCCAAGTCCAGAGGCGGGGGGAGGCAGGCGGGGAACCGGCCGTCCAGCCATGTCGGTGCGCAGGTCCCCGCTCTTCCTGTGCGCCCTGGCGCTGGCCGTGGCGCTGGCCCCGGGGGAGGTGGTGGAGACAGGGGCTGGCGGCGGGCAGCCCCCCCCGGGGCCCGAGGCGGAGGAGCCGGGCTGCCCCGTCTGCCTGTGGCGGAAGCACAGCAAGGAGATGAGGCTGGAGAGCATCAAGTCGCAGATCCTGAGCAAGCTGCGGCTCAAGGAGGCGCCCAACATCACCCGGGAGGTGGTGAACCAGCTGCTGCCCAAGGCGCCCCCGCTGCAGCAGCTCCTGGACTTGCACGACTTCCAGGGGGACGCCTTCCCGCAGGACGAGTACCTGGAGGAGGACGAGTACCACGCCACCACCGAGACTGTCATCAGCATGGCCCAGCAGAGTAGGTGGCTTCTTTGTTACCCGGGCAGCGAGAGGCGAACTTCCTGGGGGACCCCCCGGCTCGCCGCCCCAGGGCCCCGGCTACTTTGCGCCCGAGCGCGTTTCAGGGGGAAGCGCTCGGGGTCCTTGCGCGGGGGGCGGCGCCGCAGGCTCCCCTGGACTCGGCGGGGAGCAGCTCCCCTGGGGGGGCTATTGGCTCCCGCCCCCCTCCCCTGGTGCCGGGCTGAGTCCAGAGGCCGCTCGGGGCGTCCCGCGGGGCATTGTCTGCGGCCGGGCTCCGCGAACGCGGCTGCCGCTGGGGCGAGCTGCGAAAGTTTGGTCCGGTTCCGCCATTGGCCCGAAGTGAGCCAGGCCCCGGGAGCGCTGCCCCCCGCAATTCGGCAGGGGCTCCCCTCTGCCCAGCCTGGCAGAGCGGTTCTCCCTGCCTGCCAAGCCGGCTGGGGGGGAGGGGGCTCAGGGCACAGCCCAGCTCTGGCTCCTGGGAAGGGGGGGGTTGCTCCAGTTGGCCAAGGGAGAAAGTTAGTTTGAAAGCAGCCCCCGGAGGGCAGAGCTGGGCGCCTGGCAGGAGCTCGGGGCTCTCCTTCTGATGGGGGCAGGAGCCAGGCTCTGAAGGTGGCACTTCGGGTCTCCGCATCTGAAGGACTCGGCCCCCAGGCAAGGCCGCTCCAGGGGCCTCTCCGAGCTTGCCTGGCACGCCGGGCTCGCCAGCCCTGGGAGGGGCAGGGAGATGCACACCTGGGGCTCCACAGAGCGCCTTCAATGGGGTTCTTCTGGCTGATTGGATGGGGCAGCCCCAAAGCAAGTGACCTGGACAGATCCCGAACCTCGCTTGCGAGGCGCTGATCCACATCTGCTGGGCGTAGCCTGCAGCGCTGACTCAGCCAGGGCTAGCAGGGTGCTGGGCTCACTGGCCCAGCCGGTAAGATGCTGCCCATTCAGGAGCAAGGTTCTGCTGTGGCAGCGAGGTCATCGCTGCTGGCAGGACACGCAGGCTCCGGCTCGGAGCAGGGTCGTCCAGGGTTATCATAGGGGGCTGCAAGCCGGGACTCGCAGGGTCTAATCCTGGTTCTGTCACTGACTTATGGTGTGAGCTTGTGCAAGTCACATCGCCGCCCCGCGCCTCCGTTTCCCCATCTGCGGTTCAGGAGTGAGGGGCACCGGCCAGGCTGGGTGAATGTCCTATGAGCCTCTGTCCTATGAGCAGGTGGAGGTTGGCGAGCCGCTGGGTGATGCCCATATGCCCGAGCGAGTCCCGCCCTGGGGCTCTGTCTCCTTGGCCTCCGTGCTCAGCTGGGCTGGTGGGTTTTGCAGAGCTGACCCGGGGCCCAGCGCAGGCGAGTCACCCGGAGGTCAGTGGAGAGCAGCCGCTTTGTGAGATCCCACGGCTCTTGGCACCAGCTGGGCCCTTTGCTGCAGCCTCGCAGAGACGGGGTGTGAACAGGCCACAGGATTGAGCTCCCCAGCCTGCAGCTGCCCTTGGGCAGGGCCTGCTAGGGCAGGGGCGAGGCTGGGCTGGCTGGGTTGGCCTCCAGCCTGTCAGCGTCACCCTGCCCCTCCCCAGCAGCAGAGACCCATGGCCTGATCCCAGGGGCTGGGCTGCCTCCAGGGCAGGCAATAAATGGAACCTCCTTCCCTGAGGGGGCTGACAGATGGGCTGCGAGTGCTGCCCCCATCAAGCTGCGGCCAAATGCCGACCCTGCCGGCCAGCCTGGGCCCGGGCAGTGAGCAGAGAGGAGAGAACAGGGCAGGTGGGTGCAGAGTGAGGGGCCAAGACTCAGGGTATGCAAGGACATGGAGCAGGTGGAGGGGTTTGCGCTCTGATGACACAAACGCCGGATCACGGCTCTCAGAAAACAACCTGCCCCAGGAAGCAAAGGGGGCTGGAGGATCTAGGCATGCTGAGAGGTTTGGGGAAGCAGGGGTGGTAGGATCTGTGGGGCTGCAGGGTTAGTGACCGTGGGAGATCAGCCTCGAAAGGTCCGTGTGTCCAAACGCAGACCTCCTGGGTCTCCGCTCTTGAGGGAATGTCACAGAGCACCAAGTGCTTGGGGGCCCAGGGACTGGCGTTCTGGCTTTGCCCACAGTGATCCTCTTGCTAGGTCTGGTAGTCTCAGACCCACTGAGACTTCACCTCCTGCGCCTAGGCGCACGAGGCAACCCGTTTCCCCCTGGCTGGCTCGGTGACCGATGTCTGACTCCATTGTGAGCTGTCTCCATGCGGGCGGTCTCCTTTCCGATCTCACTGCAATAGGCTGTTCCGTGTCCTCCGCACCTTCTCTTCCCTCCAGGTGGGATCCAATCTAAGACGGACCTTGTGATTGTGCCACAGGGAAGCCGGATGACATGGCCAAACCACCATCACCATCTCTGTCTTCTACGTTGGCTACACAATCTCTCCAGCTCATTCTCACGATTCTTCTTAGACAACACTGGTGGAGTGCACCCAGCCTCCTGCTGTGCACTTGGACCCTCAGCCACCTTTTGGAGGTGTACAGTAGTGCTGGGAGAACAGGAGCATTGTATGATCTCATTTTAGCGTGTAGATGGATCTTCTTCCTCTTCCAGACGTTTGACAAGTGGGAGAATGATCCACAGGCTTTGCCGATTCTTGCCTTCGCTGTAGTGAGCTGCTGTTAGCAGATATTGTACTTCCAAGATAGACAAAGTCATCAACTCTTCCGTACTCTTCTCCATCAATCACACATCGGCCAGCACGGACAGCATTCTCTTGTTCCATGGTCTTGGTCTTCCATGTACTGACATGGAGTCCCACTGGGGCAGCTTCTGCTTTTTGCTCAGAAAGAATCTTTTAATTCCATCCAAGCTGGTATCCAGGATGACTATGTCATCTGCAAAATCCAAGTCCCGCAGCTTATCTCCAGCCCAAATGATACCAGAGGTCTGGCCAGCAGCCATCACCCTTCTTGTCACAGTCTGTGACCGTGCAGAAGAGAAGCCCCCTTGCCTCAGAGCAGTAACAATCTTTAACCATTCTGTGTCTCTGCTCTGTCCTGATGCAGGCTCATCAAAGCTTTGATCAAATTAGTGATCTTTGCCGGGATTTCACAGCGTCTCCCACTTGGTCTACACCAGTGCTTCTCAAAGTCGGGCCGCCACTTGTTCAGGGAAAGCCCCTGGAAGTCTGGGATGGTTTGTTTACCTGCCGCGCCCGCAGGTTCGGCCGATCGCAGCTCCCACTGGCCGCGGTTCACTGCTCCACGCCAATGGGGGCTGCGGGAAGCGGCGTGGGCCGAGGGATGTGCTGGCCGCCCTTCCCGCAGCCCCCATTGGCCTGGAGTGGCGAACCGCGGCCAGTGGAAGCCGCCATTGGCCGAACCTGCGGACGTGGCAGGTAAACAAACCGTCCCAGACCGCCAGGGGCTTTCCCTGAACAAGCGGCGGACCGGCTTTGAGAAGCACTGGTCTACACTACAGCCTTACATCAGTGTAAGTACGTTGCTCAGCCCTGAAAATCCACACCCCTGAGTGAGGCAGTCCTGGGGCAGACAGCAGCTTCTCCCAGGACCTCTGCTGACGGGAGAAGTTCTCCTACACAGCGCTGTGTGTGTAGGCAAGCCCTCAGGATCTTCCAGAGGGTTTATCTGTGTTTATCAAGGAAGTTAAAAACCATCTTCTGCTGAGATTCTAAGCCTCTCCCCGGGTCTCCTCAAGGGGGAAATCTGCTCTGAACACAACCGACCGGAACAAAATCCAGCCTGTTCTCCACCACCAGCAGTTTTCATCCTATTAAAAATGACCTTCTCCGGGTCCAGACAGGAGGCTCCCCCCTCTCCAGCTGTCACCAATAAGCTGGTCCCCCGATGACACATCTTCTCCAGTCCATGGGACAGATCTCCTTATCCCAAACTGTCCTGCACACCCTGCCCGTGGCATTCCCTGCCACCTCCTCTGTAGCTCTTTACCGTTCACCATCCATCTCACATAGCCTGGTGCTTTACCACCCTTCAATTGGTTTATGGCCTTAGTTACTTCCTCAAAGGTGATTGCTTCTAGGGACATAGGTAAGTTTCTAGTTCTCCCCATCTCTGGGTGTGTGATAGCGGTTCTGGCTGGCTGAGCACAACCCAACGGACTCTCTGTCCTTCCTCTGGGGTTAACATTGTACCATCTCGGGCCTTCACAATGCCACAAACGTTCGAGACCTGTGATGTTTAGGTACTAGAAAAGGGCTTTAGAATCCCTTCTCTCACTTGATTTTCCATCCATTCTCTTGTGTCTCCTCTAGCTGATCTTTTCACTTCCTTCGCTTTGTCTGCAGGTTCTTGTTGCAGAAGAGCTCTTGTACGGCTGTCGTGCTCTTGTTGAATTATCTCCTTTCATTCTTTCCTCTCTCCAGCAAGCCTCCGTGTGTCCGGATGGGGCCGTTCGTGTTTCTGAGATCTCCCCTCCACTGTAACCCTGGTTGCTTAAAAACGGCCATTGTTCTCCCTCCACCAATGTCTCTAACTCTTCAAATCAGTGGCTAAGCGGCAGACGGAGACACGCCTTCGCTGCTAGATTTACTAACTTCCTAGTATCATAGAGATGTGCCACCTTCATTAGTGCTAGGTAGATTGTCCCAGTAACAAGATGGTGGACACTTCCAACATCACTCTTGTGTGCACCCTGCAAACCAGCAATGACCCCTTGCACTGATCTCTTGTGCTGGGTTGCTGTGGGCTGTTAAACTGTGAGTGAGTCCCACCCCAGAGGCGGCTGCATTGCAGACAGGGATTATCCCTGCAGTGTGTATTGTCATGGCAAACAGGTGAAGCTCATACAGAACTGCCCTGAATTCCCTGACACGGGGATCTCCCCTTGCAATAAACCATGGCAAGCACATTCCGCTTTATCCCACTCCGCGTGACAGCAGGTGCAACAGACACTGACTCATTGGGAGCCAAACCCGCCAAACTGAACGGAAGCTGCAGCTGGGGCTTTCTGGATCACTGCCGTGTCCTGGCTTAGTTCTATAATACGAGGGACGTCTCTCAATTAATTGTCTAATGGTCATAGCTCGCTATCTTCAGACAGCCCCTCCATCTGTCCATCCATCAATCTATCCATCCACCCAGATATACACCCGGCTACCTACCCAGCTACCACAACTTCCTCTCTCTCCATCCATCCCCATACAACCCCTTTCTCTCCCTCTCTCTCTCACACACACACCAATGTATTCCCATTCTAATCAAGTCTTTGCTCCCTTCGAGCACCCCCAGACACAGCATTGCTCCTAGACGTAGTGTCTCTGCATCCTGCTTTCTCCTGGCCTGGGATAGGCCCTGGCAGCCAGTCCCCGTGCCCCTGGCTCTGCGTGGTGATGCCCTTGGGTACCTGGGAGGCCTCTTGTACCTTCCTGGATGTGATCAGCTGGGACACTTCCCAGCAGTCCTGGGAACAGGGGACCATCGGCTGTGCCTGGAGCTCTCAGCCTCTGAGCCAGTCCTTTCCCGGGGGCCATGTGGGGAGGGTTCTCCGTTCCACTGGGCTGGGTGGGGTCCCAAACCCCTTTGCAAGTCTGGCTCCTTGGGAGCGGGTTGTTGAGGTGCTTGGCGTCAGCTGAGGGACCAAGTGCCACAGAGCAGAGGCAATAAGTCCCGTCCCATCCCTGCCTGGGCCCCGACAAGCCTCGGTCACATTGCAGAGAGAACTGGGGTTCTGGGTAGGAACCTCTCCAGCTCAGATCCAGCCCTGGGGTGGGGGTGAGGTAAACCCAGGCAAACAAGAAGCAAAGTAACCAACCACACCAGGCACCAGGGGTACTGAGTCTCCCACCTCTCCAGCAGGATGTGTGCAGGGGAATGGCGGAAAAGTGCAGCCGGTCTGCCCGGACGGGGCCTGATCCTGGGGCTGGCGCGGCGTCCCCTGGGGGCAGCAAGAGGAGAAGGCACAGCAGGGACTTTGCAGGCATGCCTCCAGTGGCTGCTCACAGCTCATTGCCTAGTGGTTAGAGAGAGGTGGAGGTGGGAGCCAGGAGGCCCAGGCTCTGCTCCCTGCTTTGCCAATGACTCACTGTGGGAACTTGGGCAAGTCACAGCCCAATCCGTGCCTCAGTTTCCCCAGCAATGGAAAGGGGAACAGTTCCTGCCATTATTCGTATCCCTGCAGTATCCTGTCACCCATCCGTGGCCCAGGTCCCACTGCGCTGGGCACGGCACAGACAGCCGCTGCCCAAAGCAGCTTACACTCAAGGCGTGATACTGACCTTGGCCCCAGCTGGGCTAATGAAGTAATAGTGAGTCTCCTATTCCCAGTGCTCCCTGGACTCTGCAAACCGCAGGGAGGTGGTCACTGGTGGGGCTCTAACCCACCAGCCCCCACTCCCCTCCCAGAGCCAGGGAGAGAACCCAGGAGTCCTGGCTCCCAGTCCCCCTGCTCTAACCACTAGGAAACACCACCTGTCTTTACCTTCTCCCGGAGGGGGTGCTACTGGACTCTGGTGCCTTTTCCCGGGGCTGATCCAGAGTCCGGGCCCTTGACTTGTTTCATCCTGAGCCCAGCCCTGAGCCCAGCATGTCCAGGAGGCAATACACAGGTGCCCCTGGAATGCGTGCTGCCCCCTGCAGCCCTGGCACTGGGACGAGACCACGGGCCGGCGCGGCGCATGGCGAAGTGCCCGGTTACCCAGCCTCAGGGCCAGCTTTGGTGCCGGAGTGTCGGCTGGCAGTGAGGTTGGGCCAGGGCGTCTGGCCAGGGTGGAGGGGTGTGCAAAGGCCGAGCGGAAGGGGGGGGGGGTGAGGAATGGTAGGGCCAGGCACTTCCCTCCAGCAGCTCATGGACAAATTTCCTTCTCGAGCATTAATAGACTTGAGTGGCTTTGAAATTTTATTACCCATAAAATTGAGAACACGCCGGGGGTTTTGCTCCTCACCCGTGTGAACGTTTGCTGCTCCCCACCTGCCCCCCCATTCCCTTCACTTGCCCCCCCCAAATAAATACCAGAGCCCATGTCCCACCCCACCTGACTGCTGAGGGGGGAGGGAACCTAACCGCCATCCACCCCCAAACCCCTCACCCATCTCAGCGGGGCCGCAAGCCCCACTAGGAGGGGCTGTCAGAGGAGGGGCAGGCCTGGCTTGTGTGATCCTAGGGCAGGTGACCCCCCCAACTCCAACACCCCCCCCCATGCGCTGTCTTCCAGCGTTATTATTATGAATTTGGCTTGGCAATTGCGGGTGGGTTTTTATGGTTCCTGAACAGAAGGGAAGGAAGGTTTTATAGGCTGTAGGGCCCATAAACCTCTCAGGTTCTCCTCACCCGCCCCACCCCGCCCCTCAGCACAGCCCCCCCCCCCCTTTTTTTAACTGCACAAGAAACTAGGGAAGGTTAATTGGGTCCTAAAACCATTTATTGGCTACCCGTGACCCTGCTGACCTTTGGGGTGGGGGGAGGGGAAGTTAATGAAGGGAGATTAAGGGGGGGCACAGTGTGAAACCCAACAAACCTCACTCTCAAATCTCACCATTAGGGTGCCATGGAGCCCAGAGCAAATTAAAAAAGCTGGGGGGGGGGCTGCATGTCGGGAGTGAGGGGCACGGGCAGAGCTGGGGGGAGCCCGGGGCTGGGCTAGCAGGGGCTGCGGGTCGGGAGTGAGGGGCACCAGCAGAGCTGGGGGGAGCCCAGGGCTGGGCTAGCAGGGGCTGTGGGTCGGGAGTGAGGGGCACCGGCACAGCTGGGGGGGAGCCCAGAGCTGGGCTAGCAGGGGCTGCAGGTCGGGAGTGAGGGGCACTGGCAGAGCTGGGGGGGACCCAGGGCTGGGACAGCAGGGGCCGCGGGTCGGCAGAGAAGGGCACCGGCAGAGCT
>NW_020698209.1:0-1265 GCF_002925995.2 Terrapene triunguis | reverse complement strand
GCGGGGGGGGGACCCAGGGCTGGGACAGCAGGGGCTGCGGGTCAGGAGTGAGGGGCACTGGCAGAGCTGGGGGGGAGCCCAGGGCTGGGACAGCAGGGGCCGCGGGTCGGCAGAGAGGGGCACTGGCAGAGCTGGGGGGGACCCAGGGCTGGGACAGCAGGGGCCGCGGGTCGGGAGTGAGGGGCACTGGCAGAGCTGGGGGGGACCCAGGGCTGGGCTAGCAGGGGCTGCGGGTCAGGAGTGAGGGGCACCGGCAGAGCTGGGGGGGACCCAGGGCTGGGACAGCAGGGGCCGCAGGTCGGCAGAGAAGGGCACCGGCAGACAGGGAGGCAGAATCTCCTGGAAGAGCAGGATGGATGGATGGAGTGTGAGTTTCTGGGACGGGGGTTTACACGGCACCGGTGGCTGCTGCTAGACCAGAAAGATGAAGGGCATCAAGTGTATCAGCTGCTCCCCAGCCCTGCCAGGCCCCTTGCCCCCAGGGACCCGCCTCTTGGGGTGAGGGGAGTTCTGGCCTGCTGGCACGCCGGGGTTTGGCACCTCCAGGCCAGGACTGGGCCCCTCCCAATCTAGTTCACACAGGCTGCCTGAAGCTGCAGCACCAGCTGCCGGCCCTAGCGACCCGGGCCAGCTGCCAGGGGCTCCGTGCCCGGCGAGCAGGCCCACGCCATCCCTCTGCTGGGGGGGTTGGCACCCGAGGATTCAGCCTCACTGGCTGCTGGGCTGGAGCCAAGCGGGGCAGTGCCGGCCTTGAAGTGGGAGCCTTGGCTCCTCGTCTGGGAGCTGGGGCTAGCGGCTCGGACGAGAGCCCGAAGGGTGAACACAGCTGCAGGGCTGGGACCCTCCAATAGGCAGGCTGGGGAGCGGGGGCCGCTGGGCCATGAATCTGCAGTGCCCGGGCCCAGGTGAGCCTGGAGCGAAGCACAGAGCCCCCTGCCCAGCTCCGTGCCAGCCCTGGGAACAAAGAGCCGCCCCCACCCGCTGCAGCCAGTGTCCCGGGAACCTTTCTGCCCCTGGTTGCCAGGGCGACGGGAATAGCATCTTGGCACGGCGGGCGGCCAGCATGCCAAGAGCAGCGTTAGCGGGCAGCGGTGCCCTCCTCGGCCGCCAGCCGCACGTGGGGAGCAGGGGCGGGGGGCGCTCCGGAGGGAGATCCCTGCCCCACACCCAAGGGGGAGGCAGCTCAGACACAAACCTGCCTCTGCAGGCCAGGACTCACCTTTGCCTCAGGCCACAAGTGACATGAGCTTCATGGTCTCACCAAG
>NW_020698208.1:0-20970 GCF_002925995.2 Terrapene triunguis | reverse complement strand
GGGCTCGAGCTGCGAAGCTATAACATTGCAGCAGAGATGTTTGGACTCAGGCTGGATCCCAGGCTGTGACACCACATACAGGGGAGAGTCTCAGAGCCCAGGCTCCAGCCCAAGCCTGAATGTCGACACTGCAATTTTATAGCCCTGCAGCTTAAACCCTGTGAGCCTGAGGGTATGTCTACACTAGGAAATTAGGTTGAATTTATAGAAGTCGATCTTTAGAAAGCGATTTTATACAGTTGATCGTGTATGTCCCCACTAAGCGCAGTAGGTCAGCGGAGTGCGTCCTCACTACCGTGGCTAGCATCGACTCAGAGAGTGGTGCACTGTGGGTAGCTATCCCACAGTTCCCGCAGTCTCCGCTGCCCATTGGAATTCTGGGTTAAGCTCCCAATGCCTGATAGGGCAAAAACATTGTCACGGGTGGTTTTGGGTACATGTCGTCAGTCGCGCCTCCCTCCGTGAAACCAATGGCAGACAATTGTTTCACGCCTTTTTTCCGTGCAGATGCCATACTACGGCAAGCGTGCAGCCCACTCAGCTCAGCTCATCAACACCGCCGCTATTGGGTCCTGGGTGCTGCTGGCAGCAGACGGTGCAGTAGGTCTGCAAACCATCGTCATCCACCGCTTCCTATGCAACTCTGCTCTCCTGCAGATGCCATACCATGGCAAGCATGGAGCCCACTCACCTCACCACTGCTATTGTGAGCATTGTAAACACCTCACACATTATCTTGCAGTATGTGCAGAACCTGAAAAAGCAGGTGAGGAGGCGCGATCACGATAGTGATGAGGACATGGACACAGACTTCTCTCAATGCCCTGGCAGTTTGGACATCATGGTGGTAATGGGGCAGGTTCATGCTGTGGAATGCTGATTCTGGGCCCGGGAAACAAGCACAGACTGGTGGGACCGCCTAGTGTTGCAGGTCTGGGACGATGCCCAGTGGCTGCGGAACTTTCGCATGCGTAAGGGCACTTTCATGGAACTTTGTGACTTGCTTTCCCCTGCCCTGAAGTGCAAGAATACCAAGATGAGAGCAGCTCTCGCAGTTCACAAGCGAGTAGCGATAGCCCTGTGGAAGCTTGCAACGCCAGACAGCTACTGGTCAGTCGGGAATCAATTTGGAGTGGGTAAATCTACTGTGGGGGCTGCTGTGAGCCAAGTAGCCAATGCAATCACTGAGCTGCTGCTATCAAGGGTAGTGACTCTGGGAAATGTGCAGGTCATAGTGGATGGCTTTGCTGCAATGGGATTCCCTGACTGTGGTGGGGCGATAGACGGAACCCATATCCCTATCTTGTCACCGGAGCACCAAGGCAGCCAGTACGTGAACTGCAAGGGGTACTTCTCAATGGTGCTGCAAGCCCTGGTGGATCACAAGGGACATTTCACCGACATCAAACGTGGGATGGCGGGGAAAGGTACATGACGCTCGCATCATCAGGAACTCTGGTCTGTTTGATCAGCTTCAGGAAGGGACTTACTTCCCAGACCAGAAAATAACTGTTGGGGATGTTGAAATGCCAATAGTTATCCTTGGGAACCCAGCCTACCCCTTAATGCCATGGCTCATGAAGCCATACAGAGGCACCCTGGACAGTAGTAAGGGGCTGTTCAACTATAGGCTGAGCAAGTGCAGAATGGTGGTAGAATGTGCATTTGGACATTTAAAAGTGCGCTGGCGCAGTTTACTGACTCAGTTAGACGTCAGTGAAACCAATATTCCAATTGTTATTGCTGCTTGCTGTGTGCTCCATAATATCTGTGAGACTAAGGGGGAGATGTTTATGGCGGGGTGGGAGGTTGAGGCAAATCGCCTGGCCACTGATTACGCGCAGTCAGACACCAGGGCAATTAGAAGAGCACAGCAGGGTGCACTGCATATCAGAGAAGCTTTGAAAACCAGTTTCATGACTGGCCAGGCTACGGTGTGACAGTTCAGTTTGTTTCTCCTTGATGAAAACCCACCCCCTTGGTTCACTCTATTTCCCTGTAAGCCAACCACCCTCCCCCCTTTGATCACCGCTTGCAGAGGCAATAAAGTCATTATTGTTTCAAAATCATGCATTCTTTATTAATTCATCACACAAATAGGGGGATCACTGCCAAGGTAGCCCGGGAGGGGTAGGGGAGGAGGGAAGGACAAGGCCACAGTGCACTTCAAAACTTATTGAATGCCAGCCTTCTGTTGCTTGGGCAGTCCTCTGGGGTAGAGTGGTTGGGTGCCCGGAGCCCCCCCTGTCCTTAGGTGTCTGGGTGAGGAGGCTATGGAACTTGGGGAGGAGAGCAGGCGGTTACACAGGGGCTGAAGCGGCAGTCTGTGCTCCTGCTGCCTTTCCTGCAGCTCCACCAGATGCCGGAGCATATCAGTTTGATCTCCAATAGCCTGAGCATTGCCTCCTGCCTCCTCTCATCACACTGCCGCTATCTCTCATTATGCTCCCGCCACCTCCCATCTCGTTCGTCCCTCCTGTCCCTGCGTTCATTTTCTGCTTTCCTGGACTCTGACTTTGTTTGCCTCCATGCATTCTGCTGAGCTCTTTCAGTGCGGGAGGATTGCATGAGCTCAGAGAACATTTCATCGCGAGTGCTTTTTTTTTGCCTTCTTATCTGTGCCAGCCTCTGGGACGGAGATGATAGGCGGAGCGTTGAAACATTTGCAGCTGCGGGAGGAAAAAAAGGGAGAGTAGTATTTAAAAAAACACATTTTAGAGAACAATGTGTAGACTCTTTCACAGTGAACCAAGCTGTTAACATTACATAGCACATGTGCTTTCAGTACAAGGTCGCATTTTGCCTCTTATATTGAGGGCCTGCCGGTGAGAGATCACACACGCAGGGCCGGGCAACAGAATTCGGCTTGCAGGCAGCCATGGTAAGCCACAGTCTTTTGGCTTCTTCAATCTTCATAACATGTGGGAATGGTTTTAAACAGAGCGCCCTCCTTTCCCATACCAAGCACCCGTTGGGTTGGCCATTTAACAGGAGGGGCTGTACTGACCGCGAATGCATCCCATGTCTTCAGGGCAAATTAATCATTAAACACGCTTGCTTTTAAACCATGCATTATATTTACAGAGGTACACTCACCAGAGGTGCCTTCTCCGGCTTCATGGTCCGTGAGCCCACCTTGGGAGGGTATTGGCTCCAGGGTGATAAACAGTTCCTGGCTGTTGGGGAGAATGGTTTCTCCGCTTGCGTGCTGTGTGCTATCCTCATCCTCCTCCACATCCTCATCTTCCTCGTCCCCAAAATCCACATCCCTGTTGCATGAGACTTCCCCCTTGCAGATGTCCACGGACAGGGGTGGGGTAGTGGTAGGGTCCCCCCCACTCAGAATTCCATGCAGTTCATCATAAAAGCGGCATGTCTGGGGCTCTCACCCGGAGCGGCCGTTTGCCTCTTTGGTTTTTTGGTAGGCTTGCCTGAGCTCCTTAAGTTTCACACGGCACTGCTGTGGGTCCCTGTTGTAGCCTCTGTCCATCATGCCCTTGGAGATTTTTTCAAATATTTTGGCATTTTGTCTTTTGGAATGGTGTTCTGATAGCACAGATTCATCTCCCCAAACAGCGATCAGATCCAGTACCTCCCGTTCGGTCCATGCTGGAGCTCTTTTGTGATTCTGGGATGAGCTCGCCATGCTGGCCAAACAGGAAATGAAATTCAGAAGTTCCCAGGGCTTTTGCTGTGTACCTGGCTAGTGCATCTGAGTTGAAAGTGCTGTCCAGAGCGGTCACAATGGAGCACTCTGGGATAGCTCCTGGAGAACAATACCGTCGAATTGCGTCCACACTACCCCAAATTCGACCCGGCGATGTCGATTTCAGCGCTAATCTCCTCGTCGGGGAGGAGTACAGAAATCAATTTTAAGAGCCCTTTAAGTCGACAAAAATGGCTTCGTCGTGTGGACAGGTGAAGGGTTAAATCGATCTAATGCTGCTAAATTCGACCAAAACTCGTAGTGTAGACCAGGGCTGAGAATGCCAGGATTTTGGTAAATGAGAACTTGATGGGAATAGGCTGTTACTGAAAGTCTATTAATCACTTGCAGGCCTTGAGGTGCCATGGAACCATAAATTGCCAAGTATGTGTCCAGCAAAACTTTTGGGAGACATTTTATGAATAAGGAGAATTGCAGCAAGACCATCTGAGAGCACAATAAATACAACATGGATGTGAGGCTTGACAGTAATAGAATGACAGTCAATACAAATTAGAAGAACACTAATTCTAACCTTCTGAATTTTGCAAATTGTGACTACTCTTATAATGGACTGAACTGAAATCCTAGATTTAAACACCACCTAAAGTTTGGAAGTTGAAATCCAGATCATGACCTGTGTTGTACAGGAGGTCAGACTAGATAACCACAATGGTCCCTTCTGGCCTTGGGATCTTTGAATGATAAATTATATAGCTAGAGTCCAAAGTAGTATTTTAATTTCATGAAAAACGGATAATTAAAGTTGTTCTACACTTGAGTAGTGATGAGAGGATCCCTCCCACTACAAACTCTGTCCATCCTGGGAAGAAGTGCAACCATTAAAAAAAGTCTCACCTTCCATTGAACGACATGTCAATGACAGAATCAACTTCCATTTAAACCTAAAGTAAATTCCCCAATTTTCTCATGGCAACAAATCTCCAACTTGTCCAAGGGTAAAAATTTAACCTGTGAATGCAAATGTTGCAGTTCCCTCTGCAGCAGGGATGGAAGTGTGAATTGAGGACAAGGAAAAAGAGAGAAGTGGCACTTCTTATTTAGAGAACTAGCAGTGGGTCACCATCATAGTTTCAAGTTATTGTCTTTTTCTGACTGAAAATGTGCTGACCCAAATTAACCTGCTAAATGATCTGAATACAGACAGAAGGAAGGAATGGGAAAGAAAATCTCATTAGCAATTTATGGTCACAGCTGAAGTGGGTCCAATCTTGCTCCCATTGACTTCACTAAAAGGAGGAGCAGGTCCACGTAGCTACTCTTGTTGGAGTATTGTGTCCAGCTCTGGGCACCAGAGTTCAGGTTAGATGGGGACACACTGGAGAAAGCCCAGAGAAGAACAACAAAAATGATTAAAGGTGTAGAAAACATGACCTATGAGGAAAGATTGAAAAAAATGGGTTTGTTTGGTCTGGAGAAGAGAAGACAGAGGGGGGACATGATAACAGACTTGAAGTACATAACAGGTTGTTATAAAGAGGAGGGTGATAAATTGTTCTTTTTATCCAGTGAGGACGGGACAAGAAGGAATGGTCTTAAGTTGCACCAAGGGATATTTAGTTTAGACATTAGGGAAAACTTCCTAACTGTCAGGGTAATTAAGTACTGGCACAAATATTCTAGGGAGGTTGTAGAATCCCCATCACTGGGAATTTTAAGAGCAGGTTAGACAAACACCTGTCAGGGATGATCTAGATAATACTTAGTCCTGAAAGGGGTTGGACTAGATGACCTACCGAGGTCCTTTCTAATCCTGTGTTTCTACAATTCATTGTTTTCTTATTTATCAGAGCAAGTAGAAGGCTTGTCACCTTCCAGCAATTTGCACGTGAAGCCAGAGTGCAAGAAAAGACATTCAGGTATTACTGCAAGTAGTGCCATAAAAGCACTATAAACAAACAAAAATGACGCTTTTCGTTGTGGCCCTGTAAAAAGGAGTTTGTGATGTTTACCACAGGTGAAATCTGAAAATATTAGGAAGGCATCAGTCAGGACAATAGTTAACGTTGAGTTCCACTTTGCATTTAGAGAAGGGAATCAACCTTTTTGTCATGTATGAAAAATACAGCATATCCTCTGCAAACATTCAGCAATTACTCTAAGTGCAGAATGAATTTTCTGAGCATTTACAAGTAAATCTGCTAATTTAGGAGTTAAAATTCATTAAAACCTGCTCCTTTAAGAAGAGGAAGTTACTTACTTGTGCAGTAACGATGGTTCTTCAAGATGTGTCCCCCTATGGGTGCTCCACTGAAGGTGTATGTGCGCCCCTGCGCCTCTAATCGGAGATTTTTGGTAGCAGTGTCCATTGAGCCTGCGCATGTGCCCTCCCTCCCTCGTGGTCTGCCTTGAGGTATTTAGCACTGCACGGGCGAACCCCCCTCATTTCCTTCTCCACTGCAGAGCCCTATAGAGAACTCCAAAGTAGAAGGGAGGAGGGTGGATTGTGGATCACCCATAGGGACACACATCTCGAAGAACTATCGTTACTGCACAAGGTGAGTACCCTCCTCTTCTTCTTCGAGTAGTGTCCCTATGGGTGCTCCACTGTAGGTGACTCCCGAGCAGTACCCACCACTGGAGGCTGGGACTTCGGAGTGGAGTCTTTTACTACAGAGAGAGTACTGTGGAGTCGAAGATGTTGTCAGCGGTCAAATCTTCAGTGATCGCATAATGTTCTGTGAAAGTACGGGCAGAGGCCCAAGTCATTGCTCTATAGATTGCTGAGATAGGGGTATCCCTACAGAATGTGATTGAGGTAGAAACTGACCTCGTGGAGTGCGTATGGACTCTGGACAGAAGCAAGATGCACTCTCGATAAGTGATTAATGCAACTAGAGACCCATTTGGATAGTCTTTGGGCCGATATCACAGAGCTTTTGGATCTTTCTCTGGATGAAAGGAAGAGTTTAGGGGATTTCCTGAAGTCCTTCGTCCTGTCCAAGTAGAATGCTAATGTCCTTCTAATATCTAGCATATGCACAATTGTCTCCCAGTTGTCACAATGTGGTTTTGGGAAAAAACAGGGAAATGGATCTGTTGATTCATATGGAAAGTGCAGAGAAAGTAGGGAGAAATTTGGGATATGGCCTTAGAGTTACTTTTTGTCTTTAAAAAAAAGGCCGTGAATGGTGGGTGTACCATCAGGGCTGCTATTTCTTCTATGTGCCTAGCTGAGGTGATGGCAATTAGAAATGCTGTCTTCATGGACAGGTATAAGAGAGAACAAGTTGCCCTGGACTCGGAGGGAGGTCTAGTCAAAGCCCTGAGAACTAGGTTAAAGTCCCAGGCTGGAGCGGGTGGTGTCATATGCAGGAAGAGATTCCCAATGCCCTTAAAGAATCTACGCATTAGTGGGTGAGCTCTCCCTCCGAGTGGGAGGCTGTTTTCGCCGCGAGATGTATCTTAAGGGAGCTGAGTGAGAGTTTAAAATGTAATGCAAAATCAGAGGGAGGAAAGATGGGTTTGGGTCCGTATGTTTGGAATGACACAAACTTGGAGTCGTTTCCATTTTGTAGATAAGTATGTCAAGTGGTCAACTTTTGGTTGTGTTGCAACACGTCTTTCAGCTTGTCAGAGCATTCTTGGAACTAAGAAGGAGCCAAGCCTGGAGGCGGAGGACCCGCGGGTTGGGGTGAAGGGTCAGCCCATTGTTTTGAGAGAGCGGGTGAGGAATGGGCTGAAGAGAAACAGGAGGGCCTATTGCCATCTGTGTCAGGTAAGGGAGCCAGACTTGTCATGGTCAAGAGAGGCAATCAGAATAACTCTTGCTTTGTCTCATTGAATTTTCAAAAGAATCTGGAAATAGTAGGAAACTGGGAAAAGACATACAAGTGGGCCCTGTCCCATGGGAAGATGAGGGCAATTGCCAGTGAATGTTTCCCCAGGCCGGCCCTGGAGTAGTAACAAGGACCTTTCTTGTTCCGTTAAGTAGCGAAGAGATCCATAGTCAGGGTTCCACAAAGGGCGGATATATCTTGAAGCACCTCTGAATTCAGTACACACACATTGTCGTGAGAAAATTCCAACTGAGACTGTCGGTTGTCACGTTCTGTATCCCTGGTAGATAGAAAGCTGAGATGAGCACATTGTGATGGGTGCATCAATTCCAAAGTTTGAGTGCTGTCTTGTAGAGGGAGGGAGATCTGGCAGCCCCTTGGCGGTTTATACAAAACATACAAGTCATATTAAGTCCATGATGATCTTTGTGTGTTGTTTTTGATGAAAGACAGAAAGTGTGCACAGGTATTCCTGACAGCTCTTAGCCCCGAAAGAGTGATATGGAAGGTCATTTCTGTGGAAGGCCATTTCTCCCGAACCTTGTGGTTGTGTAGGTGAGCTCCCCAGTGTATTAGGGAGATGTGTCCCAGGGTGGTGAATGTGGGTAGCAAGAGGAATGCTCTCACTTGTACTGCATCAAGGTTGGTGCTGATAAAGTCCAGTCACTGTATCGGGGTTAGTATGCTGCTACAATGAAGAGAACCTTGGAGAATACCGTGTGTGGGGCAGTCTGTACTGATAATGATCCTGCCCCAAAGGTAAGCAGTAGGAAATCTCCTGTACGATGGTTGTACTGAGATATGGAAGTAGGCACCCTGTAGGTTCAGGGCTAGAAATCAATCTCCTTTTTCATAGATTCTAGGACTGGAAGGGACCTCGAGAGGTCATCGAGTCCAGTCCCCTGCCTGCATGGCAGGACCAAATACTGTCTAGACCATCCCTGATAGACATTTATCTAACCTACTCTTAAATATCTCCAGAGATGGAGATTCCACAACCTCCCTAGGCAATTTATTCCAGTGTTTAACCACCCTGACAGTTAGGAACTTTTTCCTAATGTCCAACCTAGACCTCCCTTGCTGCAGTTTAAGCCCATTGCTTCTTGTTCTATCCTTAGAGGCTAAGGTGAACAAGTTTTCTCCCTCCTCCTTATGACACCCTTTTAGATACCTGAAAACTGCTATCATGTCCCCTCTCAGTCTTCTCTTTTCCTTGCTCTAGAGCTGGTCCTAACTGCTGTGAAGTAGGGCAAGGTGACTTCTGAGTGGCGTGACCCGTGTATAGATGGCAGCTGATGTTGTATGGTATCATTGTTCAGGCCCTCGACCTGCTCATCAAAAGTGCTTATAAGAGGCAATTTGAGAGGTCACGGACTGAGGTGCAGACTGTTCCCACTTTTGAGCCCTGTTCCTCTTACACTGTGGCTCATCACAGCCCTGGGATGGTGGGTATTGAGAAGACTGTGACCTGTGGTGTGGTTGAGAGGTATATCTTCTCTTCTGTCCCACAGTGTAGATTCCTAAGAAGTGTAACGTGGTCCGAGAATCCTTCAGGATCCGGAGAGAAAATCTGTCTTCTCCACAAAGAGTTTGGCCCTTCAAACTGGAAGTCTGTAGATCTTTGGGCAATCTAGAGAGGTAGAGCCAAAAACCAAACAAACAGACAAACAAAACCCACAACCCGCCTCAGTACCACTGTCATGGAGACTGGGCAGGCAGCTGTAACAGCTGCATCCAGTGCTGTCTCTAGGACCAGTCTGACGATTAACTGACCGTCTCTAAGAATGGTCTGAATCTGTTCTTTTTGTGTTTCTGGTAATGTTCCAGAAACACACTGGGTTTCCCATAATTAATAAAATTGTATTTGGCCACGACAGTTTGGTAATTCATGACTCTAAACAGTAATGTTGTTGATGAATACGCCATCTTGCCAAGCCTGATCACATGGAGTTGATTATGTTGCCTACTTCGTGCATTAACCACATCCACTATGATGGAGTTGGGTTGCGGATGTTGAAAACAAAGTCTGCCTCTTTGGGTAGAGATGTAGGGTTGTTGTTTTTTACACTCTGTTGCTGGTTGGTGCGATGGAGGCTGGTGTCGCCCAGATGACTTTGGTAGGATCTAGAATCGCCTCATTAATTGGGAGAGCAATTCTAGATGAGAAGGTGGTGTGCAGAATTTCCACCAACTTGTGATTTGTATCTGCCACCTCCTGTAGGGGAATCTGCAGCTCGTCTGCCACCCTCTTGGTAAGATCCAGAAAGTTTTTAAAATCTTCCCCTAGTGATGAGGGGTGGGCAGCACAGCCTCATCTGGGAGAGATGAGGAGAAGTGTGCTGGAGGGGTAGCTTCCTCTTTGGGTTCTTTTTTCCTGTTCTAAAAAAGCTTCCTCCTGCTCAGGTGCTCTGGACAGTCAGGCTGTAGCAAACCATCTGGTGGACTCTCCCTGAGAGACACCGGGGACGGTCGTGACATGTGAGTGTACGTCGCCCAAGAGTTACAATATGGCCTTGGGGGGGGGGTACAGGGAGGAAGGCGGGCATGGGCGGTGGGCTTACCTCAGGGGGCCCGTACCGCAATTGTAGGTTGGCTTGATGGAATTGGGGAGGACCCTTGTAGTGTGACAGTGGGCCACGATAAGGGGCCAGGGAAAGGATCTCTTCCTGGCCAGTGTCAGACTCATCAGTGGGTAAGGGTGGCGCTGACTGGGGTATTGGCAGCATACAGCCTGGTGCCAAAAGCGATTCTGGGCGTTGGGATGTGCTCGATACCAGGGTCCTGGTACCAAGTAATGGGGATTGCGGTTCTTCCCCAGCCATCAGGTCTCCAGGGTACCAGAGCTCATGCAGTACCATGGGTTCATTTAGTACCGCAGAGGAGTGTCCGTGGTATGTTGTCAGTACTGATAGTTGGGCAGAGCACTCCCTACATGAGAGTTTTGTTGTGCCCAGTACAGAAAGTTTGTTGGTGCCACTATTTTAGAGATGGTCCGGTAATTGTCTTTCCCTGGGTACTGAGGCCACAGGTCTCCAGAGTACCAGAGCAGGTATGTTACCATGGGCTCACGTGGCACCACAGAGGAGTGTCTATAGTATGTTGTCAGTATCGATGGTTGGGAAGGTGCAGAACACTTCCGAAGTGGGAGTTTTGTTGCACCTGGTACCAAAAGTGCCGCTCTTTTAGAGGTGGTATGGTAATGGTCCCTTCTCCTCAGGGGGTGGGACGGGTGCCTCAGAGCCTGACTGTGGAAGCTCCCCCCCCCTCACGGCGTCTCCATGGGGACGGGGCCACAGCAGAGCTCACAGCAGGGCCCCTTCTGGGTGCTGCTGCAGAGCTGCTGGTGTCCTGCCGAGGTGCCGCTCTGGGGAGCCCCACTGCCCGGCCAGCCGCTTGGAGCAGTGGGAGGCTGCTGTTACCAAAAATCTCCCATTAGAGGCACAGGGGCGCACATACACCTACAGTGGAGCACCCCTAGGGACACTACTCGAAGAAGAAATATGGGCTCATTAGTCAGAGTCATGGAATGGGTAAATCTCTGCAAAGCTACTAAATACATATGGACCCAAAGTCATAAGTAAGGCTAGAGCCCATCACCTTCAGCGCAATAACTGCAAGCCCCTAGTACCTGAGCTAAGTAAGTCTCTTTAGCTGGGTGTAATGGGCCATTGTCTTTGTATACCAGCCACTAAGGGAAGACATCAAATTACACACTCCGTCCCTGCAGTGCACTAGGACTAGAGCTGGTAACAATAAGGCAAAAATAGTTTTGTGGGGAAAAAATGAAACTTCTAAGTTGTTTTCATTTCAAAGGGTTGAAAATGAACCTTTTTTGGTTTTGGTTTTAATTTTTTGTATTTTTTTTCCCAATTCCTCCCCCGATATGTATTAACAAAAATGTCATTGAAAGTTCTCATGTAGCTGACGTGGTATCTGATTCCAGACAACCCATTTTAACCAAACACCTGTGACTAGATTCATCCCTGCTGTAATTCTGCTGACTTGGACTGGAGGTTGTTATCCTGTCAGTTGTGTGGACTGAACTATCATTGAAGTCAGTGGGAATTGCATGCATTCAGGTGATGAGGGCTTTGATTATATCATTAATTTATTGTCAATTCTTTGCCTTAGCCACAAGACCACCCTTCAGCCCTCTCTCTGTGACACTGTTATACTAACAAACCTGTTTTGTCAGGGATCTTGTTTCAAAATTTATATATTAATTGGTGTATTTAATTATGTAATGCCCGATTAGAGAACATTAAAAACATAGTTTCCTGTGAAGATCTGGGTTCCATTTTTAAAGACTTGCTAAATACCAGGGCATTCAGATCTGTGACTAAGTTTTGGAGCCCATCTCTACACTTAATTAAAACCAAATCACTTTATCTTTTCATTTGGGGTTTGTTTGCTTTTTGTTTCTAGTTTAGTGTCCTCTGGCTAACAGCATCTAATGAAAGAGGAAATTTGGTCCGAAAGATTCTATCTGCAGCAACTTCCCTCTGAACTCTGATGCCCTGATGGAAGATGATAATGTATCAAGAGTTTAAGAATAGTTTTACCTTCATGAGATTTGTATAAAATTTTGATTTCTTGAACATCCTGGGAGGTTTTTAAATCCCACTTTTTCGGATCTGGGCATTTTGCATCATGCTCAGGGATACTGACCCCACCAATACTCCTCCACCATGAGAGTCTCGGCTTGAAAGAAAAATCATTGAAACGAGCTACAGAAGGAAACCCAGGGCTAATGAACAAGGGAGTGACTAAAAATATTACACCAGGCCCTAAGGTGGAGCTAAAGTAGAGAAACCATAGAACAATCTCAGCAGAAACAGCAGTAAAGTGGAGGATGGGTGGGAGGAGTTGAGAATTCAAGAGGTGGAGTTTGTTTTTGTTTAGCCTGTAAAAGGCACCAATGGATCAGATGCTAATTAGAGAAGAGGCTAAGTGGAGCTTGCAGTTGCAGAGCCCAGCACCAGCCATGGGAAGAGCTGCACAGCAAACCCTCACTGCTTTACTCTGCATAGCAGCAGCAGTTTGCATGGATGAGGACAGCTGTCTAGGTGAGTAGGAAACAAAGCCAGTAACAGCTTTTCTTAACAGACTCATTACCAAGCCATACTCTGCAGAACTAGTGAAACTGATCAGATTCATCTGTGGTGAATTGGTCGCTGCCTTCCTTAAAATTATTTGGTTATTACTAACAGTGAGTTGTTGACTTATAGCTTCTATCCTGTCCTACCTGATGTTGAGCTCTTCTCTGGTACAGATCCATGGACTATGGGACTGCCAGTTACCAAACGACAATCCTGACACTATAATATTTTAGAGCTGGGACTTCTCTTTTTTTACAAGAATTTTTTGTCTACTTAGTACTCCAATACATTTAGCATATTGCTGCCGTGTGTGTATTACCGGATATCCATTCTCTGGGACCGTCACAAAATGACATTCATTCGGTGCCTAAATGCTGTGGTGCTGTTCAGAGCGCTGGCATGAATGTGGAGTTGAGAGTGAGACTCTGCAATGTTGATTAAAATTCACACTGACACTTTCACATCTACATTTCTAAATTTTGTTCAAGGTTCATATTTTCCTAATTAGTATGGAAAGAAACTTCATCTTTGACTTACCAGATGGTACCTCGGGCATTGCAGAACCAATGAGATTTTGGATCTCTCCTGGCTTCCTATTCAAAAACAAGAAACCAGCATTAATGAATGCTTGTTTATAGAGCACAAGTATGTGCAGGCCTCTAATTGGACGTCACTAATATAAATAATACCAAATATTTGCAGAAGGCAACATAACTACAATATTGTCCTAAAACATCCAGCACCTTCTTAGCAGCCTCATCTCAAACTTAAAACCAAAAAGTGTAACTTTAAAAAATGCAGGTTCTTTTATTCTCAACCAAATGACTACTTTAAGCAAATAACATTTGAACTATTGGTTAACTGTCCTTGTACTCCCAGCCAACAGATGAGATCTGTAGGTTCCCATTTGCTGAAGTTTTCCCTCCCATACTGGAATCTGCAGAATATTCCACATCCTGAGACTCTGTCACATGTTAGTTATTGTTTCATCTCTTTTCTCAGAGGTCAAGATTGTGGGTCTCAATGGTTCCGACAAACTCGCTGTTCTCCAAGGATGCCCTGGGATGGCTGGAGCTGCAGGTCCCAAGGGAGAACCCGGAGCTGTTGGAATGAAAGGTATGTTCCCAGGGGCTAAGTGAGAATCTGATATGGCTGGTGATGTCTAAAACATCTCTGTCCCAATGCAGATCTTTTAGCCTGTGGTGAGGGACTTGAGCTTCATTATGTCCCTGCTCTGAATGAAATAATGTCCTTTTCCTTTTCTCTGTCCGGATGGAACATCAGACACTCACATGAAGGTGTGTAGGGAAACATCAATCATGTATTTACCAGGTTACAGATACTAATAGACTAGTTGATTGTATACAGAGATGATTTAAAATGGAAATGTAGTTGATTATTCAAACAAATCCTTTCAATACCAGCCAAAAAAGTGTTTGGCTGATGAATTGTTTGGGATGTTCACAGGGCTGCCAATTTTCATTGGACATATTCCTGGACATTTCATCACATGACATAATTTTTAATGTCTGGAAACTCCAGGACATTCCTGTTGTGTTGGCAACCCTAGATATCATGTTCATAGAATTTATCCACTAGCATCACTGAGATGAGAAACAGCAGAGTTATAATATGAATGCATTAACAGCTGGTATGTTTGACAGTTCACATTATTTCCATTGTACTCTAAGTAGGCCATTTGATTTAGGGGATTTATTTGTTGTTCAGTTTGCATAAAACAATTGGGAGAGTCAGGATCAAAATCTTATGGTTTTCTAAGCAAACACCAATGTTTGGGTTTCTTGTGGTGTTCTGTAAAATAAGTTGATTTGTCCAAGGATACAAGAGTTTAGTGTGTTTGCAGCAGGGCTAACACAGAGTCAGACATCAGAACATGGGCTCTGATCCTTAGCTGATGTAAATGGGCATTGAAGTAAATGGAGCCGCACGAGAGCTGGTCAGAAAATGGGCTTTTGTCATGGACAGTTTTGAGATGCAGAAAATCGAAACCCAAAATATTTTCATCTGAAAATGCCACCATGTTGCCTTGTGGGAGTTGCAGTACAGTTGCCTCATGCTCCCATTCTCTGATGGCTAGGCTCCCTTGTCGGACTACATCTCCCATGATGCACCATGGCCTCACCTTGGTGCATTAAGGGCGTTCACCTAGGGTGCACCATGGCAAGGTAGTCTGGCTAGGGAGCCCCTCGCTGCTCTAGTCATCACCAGGGTTTGGACTGACAAAGCCTCCCAATCTGATTGGGGTAATACATAGCATCAACTGCATCTTCTCTGTATTTCCCCTCGTGTTTGATTGTTTAGGATCTGCACTACTTTTACTTGCACACATGCACGTGCTCACACAAATTTTGGATCTGCTGAAGGCCATCGATTTGCAAGCCAGCTGACAGCTAGGACAAAACGTGAGCCAGTGGCCTTCTGGTTGGCTGGTTGCATGGCATCCTCACCAAGCCGCTGTCTTGTGCAGACAAACAGCAGTTGAAGCTCAATGAGAATTTTGCCTTAGTTAAGGAATCCAGGATCTGTCTGAAGATAGTAATCAGCCACATCAGATGAACCCTTAAAACTTGTGTGTTTTCTGGTTTAACCCTCATTTTCCCATTTGAATTGCAGGGGGAAAGGAGGAATTGACTTCCCAGCCTCCTTCACTCCTAACTTTACCCTTAAAATACATCCCCACTAGCATCTTTAAAATGTTAATTCAGAGCCTTTTATGTTTTGTAGGGGACAGAGGTGCTGAGGGGATCCCTGGAAAGGCAGGACCAGCTGGGGAGAAAGGTAACAGAATGAACAGAAAGAATAACTGTTTTCATTCACTGCATGATTTAAATCACAACGAGAGATCTTTAAACCATTTGCATCTCCTCTGTTTGGTGTATGTGCCAGAATGGGTATTGACCAAGGAGAAAATTCTCCTCTCAGGTAGGTCTACACTGCAGATGAAGGTGGGACTGCAGCGTGGGTAGATGTACCCGCACCAGATTCAATCTAGCTAGTGGTTGTAACAGTGTCAGTGAGGACATGGCACTGTGGGTTTCAGCACAGGCTAGTGCATAGGCGCTGACTTCCCCTGTAGCTGGGAGGTGCTTGACTCAGCCCCATTCCACCTCTTCCTCCAAGTCCCCGCCCTGCCTCTTCCCCATCCCCGCTCCTCCCTCTCCCTTCTGGAGCTTCCTACACGCCGCAAAAAAGCTGTTTGTGGCGGGGTTGAGGCGCTGGGAACGGGGAGGAGTTGGGTTAGCGGGGCCGCCGGCAGGCAAGAGGCACTGGGGGCAGAGCCGTCCCTTGGGTAGGGCGAATCAGGGAGACCTAGGGTGACCAGACAGCAAGTGTGAAAAATCGGGACAGGGGGTAGTGGGTAATAGGAGGCTATATAAGAAACGGACCCAAAAATCGGGACCGTCCCTATAAAATCGGGACATCTGGTCACCCTAGGGAGACCGCTCCGGGCCCCGTGCTTTGGGGGGCCCCGCGCTTCGACATCACGGTGTCAGATGGGGTGAGGACAGCAGCTGTCTGCCTTGAGCAGTGAGCCGAGCAGGAGGCAGCGTGGTGTGTCTGGCCCCGACTCCCCCCAGCGGCTCATACCATTTGGCATAGCTGGGGAGGGGGGCTCGGCAGGCCCGGCTCAGGGGTTTCTCGCTGATGTGCAGACAGCTGGCCTCTCCCGTGGCACCTGCACACAGATTGCGTGGCCCCCGCCTCCTCCCTGGGCTCTTGGGCCCCTGCCGGGCCCGGAGCAGTGCTGGCAGGAGAGTGCCACGAACGCAGCTCTCCCACCCTGTGTGCCCACCCTGGCCCTGCCATTATTTGAATGCGGAGGCTGGGGAGTGTGGGGCTCCCAGCCCAGGCTGGGCAGGAGGCAGAACCAGCACCCAGCGGACAGGCACACCCGACAACCAGTGGATGCGCCTTGCTCCAGATAAGCCTCCTTGGCCCACGCTCCACAGAGCAGCTGGAGACACATCACCCCCACCAGAGCCCCCGGGGTAGACCCAGTGCGCCCCCTGCCCCATGGGGGGCCCATACAGACTGATTTGTCCCAGGCACCGCACCCCCCAATGGTCGGCCCTGGCTGGGGAACGGGGGAAGCTTGGCTGCCAGTGGATGCTGCTGTGCAGCACCTGCAAATTTCTCTCTGTGGGTGCTCCAGCCCCGGAGTCGGTGCTTATGGACTAGTGGCCCCAGTACAAACCCACTGGGAACTCTGGGTACATATTTGGGTTACTGGCTGTGCCAGGGTCCATGCTGCCATGTCTCCACTGCTGTTATTACCCCCACTAGCTAGATGAAAGCTAATCCAGGTCCACCTACTTGTGCTACAATCACACCTTCATTTGTAATGTGGATGTACCCGCTGTTACACAGGTTTAAAACCTCACTGAACTCAGTAGGGTTAAACTGAAGAAAGGGGAAAGAAGAAAATGTGGCCAAAAATATTGGTCACTAGGGAACCTCATTTCTGTGCATGTACCACCACTGCAAAGAGTATGGACCTGATTCAGAGGTGAGTCTAAGTGCATCTCAGGTAGTCTGTCTTTACCTTATCATCGTAACGTATACCTTCTTCCTGCTACCTTGGCCTGTCTGTTTCACTATATTACTCTCATTCACACACTGTTCCTGAAGGTGCACTTACTACTCCTGTGGGAATTCTGCAACAAAAAATTAAAAATTCTGTGCACAATATTTTAAAATTCTGCATATTTTATGTCAAAATAACACAATATTTCAATTCTTTTTGGTCATTTATTTCAAAATACCTGTCAGCAAGTACGTCTGTAACAATGCAGACAACAAAAAAGATTCAGGAAACGTTTTTTGACAAATAGATTCCTTATTAGGCATATTAATACAGAACTCTGAGTAATAATTATTCATTTAAACTACAATATAGAACCGTATTTCCCGCACCCCTCAAAAGCTTGGGGGAGTCAGGGGTAACAGAGGAGCAGAGAGAAGTACATTGCTGAGAAGAAGACTGGGTGTGAACTTGGAAGGGTGTTGGGTATGGG
This sequence comes from Terrapene triunguis, assembly GCF_002925995.2. Lineage (NCBI taxonomy): Eukaryota > Metazoa > Chordata > Testudines > Emydidae > Terrapene > Terrapene triunguis. The sequence goes on along the minus strand of NW_020698208.1, from coordinate 3,329 downwards.
TGGGAAAAGTATGGAACAGGTTTTTTTGGGGGGGCGGTTATGGATTGTTAGGGATCTTCCCCCATGCAGACCCTGGCTGACCTCTAGCCTCTCCCATTCAGTCAGGCACATCTGCCCCCTGTCCCCATGTGTCCTTGCACCCCCTGTCCACGTGTCCCTGTACCCCGTGTCCTTGTCCCTGTATCTCTGTGCCCCCACTCAGCCACCCTGTGTCTCTGTGCCCCCACTCAGCCTCCCCCTGCCCCATGTGTCCCTTGTACCCCCACCTTCTGTCCCCACATATCTCTGTGCCCCACCCAGGCACTCCCCTGTCCTTATGTAGCTCTGCACCCCCTCCCCCATCACCATATGGCCCTGCACCTCCCTCCCCCCTGTGTCCTCCCCCACTAGCCCTTATGAGCCCCTGTCTGACCCCCCAGCACCCCAATCTGTCTGTCTCTCCATAACCCCTGTCTCCTGACCTGGCCTGACAGGTGCTGCGAGGAAGGCAGGCTCTTTCTCTTCATTAGCTGGCCGGGAGTTGCTGCTGTGGTCTATTGCCACATCGCCCTCTGGTGGGCAAAAGGCAGAAATGCAGACATTATTTTCTGCTGGGAGCTGCTGCTGTTCTTGCGCCACAGCGCCCTCTGCTGGGCAAAAGGTGGAACTTCAGCAACGTTTCAGCAGAAGCTTTTTTCTGTGCAAAAAATTAAAAATATGCATGGCTCATTAATTATGAATGTACACAGTAGTGCAGAATTTCCCCAAAAGTAACTTTCTCTTAGAAAATGTGGACCTGTAAAGCTCCACCAGAGCAGCACCACCAGTGCTAGCAATGGTGTAAGTTCTAGTGTAGACAAGTCTCAGGTGTTTTTTAATGAAAAGTTGCTCATGTGGGGATGCACTAATGCTAGAAACCAGAAAAAAAACCTGTGGTGTAGGGATGGCCAGAGCTTGTCTCCCTTACACCTGCTTATACCCTCTGACTCAGGGTAGTTTACACCACTTCATGTATCACCTCTCAATTTATCTTGTCTTTTACCTCTAACGTCCCTATCACCATAGGTCATGATTGTCCTCAGCCCCTAGGCAGATGGGTAACAGAGCTGGAATGCAAAAATAATCTCTCTACCCTGGTGCCCTCTTATGGGGAGTGCAAGGAATCTGCCAGGCTGGTGCCGTTATGGGTGCTAACTTCTGACAAGCTTGTGGGTCAGGGCACTGACTTGTCGTCTTACCCACAACAGCCAGCAGAACTGAGCAGCCACTGAGGGGAGCATTTCTGCATCTTCTTCAAGGGTGGCACAGCATCGGCTCTCTCATCACCCAGAGATACTGGATGTTCCTCCCTGAGGTGCTATGCATCCTGGAATTCCCACTGGGCACAGCAACTCTGTAGTTCCCCCAGTGCAGGGCAGGGCCTGCAAGGCACAGTTGAGCTCATAGTATCTAAGCACCAAATACTGTGTCTCTGCTAAATCTTTCAAACATTTTTTTTTCTTCTTCCCCCAGGAGAGAGAGGTGATGTCGGCCTCCCTGGATCGAAAGGTGAGAGACCTCAGATAGTTCACGCTGGAGGGCAATACAGATGCTTTAGGGTCTGACACTAATAGGTGCACAGCACCACTCAAGGGCCAGATCCTCCCTTGAAAGCAACTGCCCGTGATTTACGGCTGCATGATCGGGCCCAGGTTCTCTGTTTCAGAGAGATTGTGTTGGTAACTCAGAATCACCTGTGATTTCAGGGGAAGCAACTCCTGGGGAGAATCCTGGAATGATGGGACCAAGGGACATAAAGTTGCAAATGAAGATTTGTTAGTTTTGATCACTTAAATAATATACAGCAAGAGGAGACTGTAAGCCAATCAAGGCTGAAATTCTAAATGTAGGAAGGGGTGATGTCCAGCCATTGTGAAGGATTCCTCGCTCTTCGAAAGAGAACAGCATCTCCTGAGGCCCTGTACTGAACCCTTCACTGATACCCAGAACCAGACTGGGGCTCTTCAGCCACCAGGGTCTATTCCTCACTAGGAAAAAACATGTATTAAAATCCTAGTGTAGACAAGGACTGTAGCTTTAACACCTGTTAGCTCATCAAGGCTCCCGCCTAGGTTTTAACATGACCAGTTTAACACATGTTAAAGGCAGTGAGCCTCACCTACACTAGACTCTAAAACATGGCAGGATGTGCTAACATCACACCTGGAAATCCCAGTCTATATAAAGCTATAGTATAGAAATGGCCTTGGAGGCCAGTACAATTCCTCTGGGAGCAAGGAGGGCTTGCGCTCTTCATAAGAAGAGTTTCTCATCAGTTGAGCTGTGCTGGTCGTGTGGATGAAAACAAGACTGTCCTCCCTTCAGAAGAAATCATAAAATAAGAGGTTAGACATGAACATGCCTTAGATGGATATTTCTAACAATATTGTCAAGTTGGCAAAAAGCTTAAATTGCCAAGTATGGAATAGTGCTTCTGGTCTAGCATAAGGGGTGATGGAGAGGAGGTGCTTTCCCCCCTTATAACCTTTAGTCCGATGTTTAAGATGCCCACCTGGGATGTGGGAAACTCCAGTTCAATTCCTCCATCTGCTGGTTGTGGCAAAGATGTTTGAACTTGGGATTCATGCCCTTCAGGAGAGAGCACTGGCCACTGGACTGCAGGATTGCCTGATGTGGGGTGCTCTCAATGTTGAAACTGTTCCACTTTGTATTAAAGGATTAAATGCTCACAGGACCAGAGAGAGTGAACCTGTAGTCCAATGTTTAGGGCACTCACCTGAGAGGTGGGTAAACCCTTATTCAAATCCCTTCTTGTCAAGCAGAGCGGGGGGGGGAGTTGACTCTGGGTCTCCCACATCCCAGGTAATGCCCTAACTACTGGGGTAAAGATTAGAAGGTGACCCCGCTCCAGTCCTTTTAAGTGGAGTTAGGTGAGCACCACTGTTCTTGCAAGAGACGTCTCAGGCCCTGACTCCAGGAGATGGTTCTAACTGTCGATTGCAAGCAGAGATAGGCACCTCCTTCCAGCCTGGATTTAGGCACCTAAGTCCCTGAGAGGGGTGGAGCTTAGGGGACACACCATCTTCTCAGTGTCTGCTATTGGCTAGCTTAGGCTGTTCCCCACTCAGCATGCTGGCTTTTGTAGATCCCATTGTCCAGTGCCCGTCTCCCCCCATGCATTGTATAAGGAGCCTAGACACTACCACAGGGTTTGGGGATTCCACTGGGAGGCTGGGTACTTAACAGTGAAGCGCTGCAGTGGTCAATCCAGTTGTGGTTTGTGCCTAATTCCAGATCTGGGCAATTTATACTGGGGTTCCTAAATAATGATTTAGGTCAAGACTTTCAAA
>NW_020698207.1:4218-17513 GCF_002925995.2 Terrapene triunguis | reverse complement strand
AAGGGGGTTTGGATCTGTATTCACCAGGAGTTGGTGAAAGGAGGGTGGATGGTTAATTTCTCCTTGTTTTAAGATCCAAGGGGGTTTGGATCTGTGTTCACCAGGGAATTGGTGAAAGGTTTCTCAAGGCTTCCCAGGGAGGGAATTCTTGTGATGGTGGCAGCGGACCAAAGCTAAGCTGGTAGATAAGCTTAGAAGTTTTTATGCAGGCCCCTACATTTGAACCCTAAAGTTCAAAGTGGGGATCCAGCCTTGACATGTTGGCAGCGGTGGAGATCGTTTAAACCCAAAAGCCAGTAAGAGATTTTTTTTTTCCTTCTAGCTGCTTGGAAAGCAGAGCTACCCATAAGCCCATATCTTATCTCTCCTTGCCTGAAGGCAGAGGTGTTAAGTTTTTTTTAACGAGGTCCTTTGTTAAGAGAAGGGTTCAAAGGGAGCAAACTTTGACTGACTGGTAAAGATAATTTACAAGTTGAATTGGTTTTTTTTTTCTTTTTTACATCCTCGGGAGTAGCTTGTTAGAAAGTCTCTGTTAACTCAGCAGCAGCCAGAGCTAAGTACACACCCCAGTCTCAGTCAACTGCAGAGGGTGTGACCCAGCACAAGAAAACAGGAAAATGACTGCCAAAGAAGTAACTAACAAAATAGAACTGGCCAGACTAGAAGCAGAAGAAAACGAGAGAAAACATCAGAGACTGCTTGAAATTAAAAAACTCGAGGCAGAGCAGCATGAAAGAGAAGAAAAAGCCAAACAGGAGGCCCATGAAAGAGAAGAAAAAGCCAAACAGAAGGCCCATGAAAGAGAAGAAAAAGCCAAACAGGAGGCCCATGAAAGAGAAGAAAAAGCCAAACTGGAGGCCCACAAGAGAGAGATGGAACTGGAAGCAGCAAGGACTAGGCAGGATGCAGCAGACCATCCTAACAACTCCTCTCCAGGTACCACTTCCCATCCCAGGAAATTCCCCACCTACAAGGCAGGCGATGATACTGAGGCCTTCTTAGAAAATTTTGAAAGGGCCTGCCTTGGATACAGCATCCCTCTACCCCAGTACATGGTAGAGCTGAGACCGCAGCTCAGTGGACCCTTAGCAGAGGTGGCGGCTGAAATGCCTAAGGAACACATGAACAGTTATGAACTTTTTAAAAACAAGGCCAGAATCAGAATGGGGCTAACACCTAAGCATGCCCGTCGGCGGTTCAGAGCCCTAAGGTGGAAACCCGATGTGTCATTTACCCGACATGCCTACCACATTGGGAAAAATTGGGATGCCTGGATATCAGGAGCAAATGTTAAATCTACGGAAGAGTTGCCCTTCCTATTGCAAATGGAGCAGTTTTTAGAGGGTGTTCCTGAGGAAATAGAAAGGTACATCCTAGATGGGAAGCCCAAAACTGTAACCGAGGCGGGGGAGATTGGAGCCAAATGGGTGGAGGTGACAGAAAAGAAAAAAGCTAGTAGCAGTTGGAGCGAATATCAGAAGGGGCAAGCCGAAACAAAACCTTACCACCGGGGACAACCCAAGGCCCCACCCACATCCCAAGGGAAACCCCAGACGCCTTCTCACCCCACCACACCAGTCTCCATCAACCAACATCGCCCCGGTGATACCTTAGCAGGGCGATGTTTTAAATGTAATGAACTGGGGCATATAAAGGCTCACTGCCCCAAGAACCCTAACCGATTACAGTTCATTACACCCCAATCACACCAAAGATCCCCAGACCCAGATGCCTCTCTCATACCCTCGGAGCGAAGGGAAACCTTGAGAGTGGGCGGAAAGAAGGTTATCGCTTGGAGGGACACTGGGGCACAAGTGTCAACTATCCACCAATCCCTAGTGGACCCCAAACTCATCAACCCGGAGGCTACAGTGACAATTCAACCCTTCGTGTCACAGTCTGTAACCTTGCCTACAGCCCAGTTGCATGTCCAGTACAAGGGCTGGGCAGGAATGTGGACTTTTGCAGTCTATGACAATTATCCCATCCCCATGCTGCTGGGGGAAGACTTGGCCAACCATGTGAAGCTAGCCAAGAGGGTGGGAATAGTCACCCGCAGCCAGGCTAAGCAAGCTTTCACCCCCATCCCTGTTCCTGAGCCGTCCACCAGAGCCCCGTCGGTGTTACCGGAGACCCAAACACAGGTGGTGGAACCGGATCCCCTGCCAACGACTGCAACAGCCGTAGTGGATCCAATCCCAGAGACCCAGCCAAAGCCAGTCCCGGAACCGGAACTGACAACGCAACCAGCACCAGAACCATTGCCAGCACTGAGTCCAGCGCTTGCAAACCCGTCTACAACTCCAATGCCAGAGGGCACCAGCGAGCCTGAACTGGCGGAAGTAGCAGATAACCCTACCCAGGAGGCTCAGCCAGAGCCTGAAATACCACATAGTGCACCAGAGGACAGCGGTTCACAGTCAATGGAAACAGCCCCAGCACCTGCATCGCTTCCAGAGGGACCAAGCCCCAGTCCACAGTCCAAGGAGGAACTGATGTCTCCAGCATCCAGGGAACAGTTCCAGGCCGAGCAGGAAGCAGATGACAGCCTTCAGAAAGCTTGGGCGGCGGCGCGGAGCACCCCACCGCCTCTCAGCTCTTCTAACCGATCCCGGTTTGTTGTAGAACAAGGACTGTTATACAAGGAGACTCTTTCTGGTGGGCACCAGGAAGACTGGCATCCTCAAAAACAGTTGGTAGTTCCCACTAAGTATCGGGTAAAGCTCTTGAGCTTAGCCCATGATCATCCCAGTGGCCATTCTGGGGTGAACAGAACCAAAGACCGGTTGGGGAAGTCCTTCCACTGGGAGGGAATGGGCAAGGACGTTGCTAATTATGTCCGGTCTTGTGAGGTGTGCCAACGAGTGGGAAAGCCCCAAGACCAGGTTAAAGCCCCTCTCCAGCCACTACCCATAATTGAGGTCCCATTTCAGCGAGTAGCTGTGGATATTCTGGGTCCTTTCCCAAGGAAGACACCCAGAGGAAAGCAGTACGTACTGACTTTCATGGATTTTGCTACCCGATGGCCGGAAGCTGTACCCTTAAGCAACACCAAGGCTAAAAGTGTGTGCCAGGCATTAGCAGACATTTTTGCCAGGGTAGGGTGGCCCTCCGACATCCTTACAGATTCGGGAACTAATTTCCTGGCAGAGAAAATGAAAAACCTGTGGGAAGCTCATGGGGTGAATCACTTGGTTGCCACCCCTCATCACCATCAAACCAATGGTCTGGTGGAGAGGTTTAACGGAACTTTGGGGGCCATGATACGTAAATTCGTAAATGAACACTCCAATGATTGGGACCTAGTGTTGCAGCAGTTGCTTTTTGCCTACAGGGCTGTACCACATCCCAGTTTAGGGTTTTCACCATTTGAACTTGTGTATGGCCGCGAGGTTAAGGGGCCATTACAGTTGGTGAAGCAGCAATGGGAGGGGTTTACGCCTTCTCCAGAAACTAACATTCTAGACTTTGTAAGCAACCTACAAAACACCCTCCGACACTCTTTAGCCCTTGCTAAAGAAAACCTAAAGGATGCTCAGGAAGAGCAAAAGGCCTGGTATGATAAACATTCCAGAGAACGGTCCTTCAAAGTAGGAGACCAAGTCATGGTCTTAAAGGCGCTCCAGGCCCATAAAATGGAAGCGTCGTGGGAAGGACCATTCACGGTCCAGGAGCGCCTAGGAGCTGTTAACTATCTCATAGCCTCCCCCACCTCCAACATAAAGCCTAAGGTATACCATGTTAATTCTCTTAAGCCCTTTTATTCCAGAGAATTAAACGTTTGCCAGTTTACAGCCCAGGAAACAGATGACGCGGAGTGGCCTGCAGGTGTCTACTACGAAGGAACAAGGAATGGTGGCGTGGAAGAGGTGAACCTCTCCACAACCCTGGGACGTCTGCAGCGACAGCAGATCAAGGAGCTGTGCACAAGCTTTGCACCGATTTTCTCAGCCACTCCAGGACGGACCGAACGGGCATACCACTCCATTGACACAGGTAATGCTCACCCAATTAGAACCCCACCCTACCGGGAGTCACCTCATGCCCAAGCTGCTATACAAAGGGAGATCCAGGACATGCTACAGATGGGTATAATCCGCCCCTCTACCAGTGCATGGGCATCTCCAGTGGTTCTAGTTCCCAAACCAGATGGGGAAATACGCTTTTGCGTGGACTACCGTAAGCTAAATGCTGTAACTCGTCCTGACAACTATCCAATGCCACGCACAGATGAGCTATTGGAAAAATTGGGACATGCCCAATTCATCTCTACTTTAGACTTAACCAAAGGGTACTGGCAAGTACCACTAGATGAACCCGCTAAGGAAAGGTCCGCCTTCGTCACCCAGGCAGGGGTGTATGAATTCAATGTACTCCCTTTCGGGTTGCGAAATGCACCCGCCACCTTCCAAAGACTTGTAGATGGTCTCCTAGCGGGATTGGGAGAATCTGCAGTTGCCTACCTCGATGATGCGGCCATTTTTTCTGATTCATGGACAGAACACCTGGAGCACCTGGAAAAAGTCTTCGAGCGCATCCGACAGGCAGGACTAACTGTTAAGGCTAAAAAGTGTCAAATAGGCCAAAACAGGGTGACTTACTTGGGGCACCAGGTGGGTCAAGGAACTATAAATCCCCTACAGGCCAAAGTGGATGCTATCCAAAAGTGGCCGGTTCCAAAGTTAAAGAAACAGGTCCAATCCTTCTTAGGCTTGGCCGGATATTATAGGCGATTTGTACCACACTACAGCCAAATCGCCGCCCCGCTGACAGACCTAACCAGAAAGAAACAGCCAAATGCAGTTCAGTGGACTGATAAGTGTCAAAAGGCCTTTAACCAGCTTAAGGCAACACTCATGTCTGACCCTGTGCTAAGGGCCCCAGACTTTGACAAACCGTTCCTAGTAACCACAGATGCTTCCGAGCGAGGCGTGGGAGCAGTTTTAATGCAGGAAGGACCGGATCAAGAATTCCATCCTGTCGTGTTTCTCAGCAAGAAACTGTCTGAGAGGGAAAGCCACTGGTCAATCAGCGAAAAGGAATGCTACGCCATTGTGTAAGCGCTGGAAAAGCTACGCCCATATGTTTGGGGACGGCGTTTCCAACTACAAACAGACCATGCTGCGCTACAGTGGCTTCATACCGCCAAGGGAAATAACAAAAAACTTCTTCGATGGAGTTTAGCTCTCCAAGATTTTGATTTTGAAATACAACACATTTCGGGAGCTTCTAACAAAATGGCTGATGCACTCTCCCGGGAAAGTTTCCCAGAGTTAACTGGTTAACAATTGTTCTTGGAATGAAACATATTGTTAGTTTTTATATAATCAGTAGTATGTCTAAAGGTACATGTGTCTTATTAACTCTGTTTTCTCCTAGAACTCCAGAAAGAAATCACAGCCAGTGTGGAACCGAACGTCCAACACTATCTGTGATTTGGGGGGCGTGTCATAACTATAAAGGGAAGGGTAACAGCTCTCTGTGTACAGAGACTCCAAATCCTTTTACCTGTAAAGGGTTAAGAGGCTCGGGTAACCTGGCTGACACCTGATCCGAAGGACCAATAAGGGGGCAAGATACTTTCAAATCTTGGGGGGGGGAAAGGCTTTTGTGTGTGGTCTTTGTTTAAGGGGTGGTTCGCTCTTGGGACTGAGAGGGACCAGACATCAATCCAGGTTCTCCCTATCTTTCTAAACAAGTCTCTCCTATTTCAAACTAGTAAGTAAAAGACAGGCAAGGCGTCTTAGATTTACTTTGTTTTCTCAACTTGTAAATGTACCTTTTTACCAGAGTGTGTATCTTTGTTTGCTGTACTTTGAACCTAAGACAGAGGGGGGTCCTCTGAGCTCTTTAAGTTTGATTACCCTGTAAAGTATTTTCCATACTGATTTTACAGAGATGATTTTTACCTTTTTCTTTAATTAAAAGCCTTCTTTTTTAAGAACCAGATTGATTTCTCCTTGTTTTAAGATCCAAGGGGGTTTGGATCTGTATTCACCAGGAGTTGGTGAAAGGAGGGTGAGAGGAAGGAGGGTGGATGGTTAATTTCTCCTTGTTTTAAGATCCAAGGGGGTTTGGATCTGTGTTCACCAGGGAATTGGTGAAAGGTTTCTCAAGGCTTCCCAGGGAGGGAATTCTTGTGATGGTGGCAGCGGACCAAAGCTAAGCTGGTAGATAAGCTTAGAAGTTTTCATGCAGGCCCCTACATTTGAACCCTAAAGTTCAAAGTGGGGATCCAGCCTTGACAGGGGTCTAGGTCCCTGAGGGGCGGGGCTAGGTCCCTGGGCGGGGGAGGGGGTCTAGGTCCCTGCGGGGTGGGGCTAGGTCCCTGGGAGGGGGAAGAGGTCTAGGGGGACTAGGGCCCTGGGGTGGGGGGTGGGGCTGGGTCCCTGGGGGAGTGGAGGGGGTCTAGGTTCCTGAGGGGTGGGGCTAGGTCCCTGGGAGGGGTCTGGGGGGACTAGATCCCTGGTGGCTGGCAGGGGGCTCGGAGGGTGGCTGGGATCCTGAGGGGCGGGGCTAGGTCTCTGGGGGGGGAGGGGGTCTAGGTCCCTGGTGGGTGGTAGTGGGGCCCTGGGGTGGGGTGCAGAGCTGGGTCCCTGGGGGGCAGGAGGCCCTCGGGGGCGGGGCTAAGGGTCTCAGGGGTAGGGCTGGGATCCAAAGAGGTGGAGCAGGAGGCACTGGAGGGCGGCGCTAAGACACTGGGGGGCGGGGCTAGGTCCCTGGGGCCGTTAGAACGCGCCGGGGCGCTGGAGGCGCACGCGCGTTAAGCGCCGCCGCGGCAGTGGCGCGTGAGGGCGGAGGCCGGGCGGGGAGCAGCGCACAGCCGCGGGGTTCTGCTCCAGACATGCGCAGTGGCGGCCGGGAAGCCCCGCGGGATTCGGACGCGCGCGCTGAATAGGAAAGGTGGCTCGGACGCGTCCACGGCGGGCTAGTTACTCTGGCCAACGAATGGCGATCAGCGCGCATGCGTATTACGCGCCCCCGGAGTGGCGACTGCCCATGCGCATAGTGTGGGGGAGGAGGGAGAGCAGGTTTTACGCATGCGCATTGAGGAGTAAACCCTGTGAGAGGGACGGGCTAGACGCATGCGCACTGGAACGCAGTGAAATCGAACGAGTGGGCGCACGTGCCGCCGACTGGGGACGGAACCGAAACTGAAAGTGGACGCATGCGCACCACACATGCCCCAACTAGAGGTTAGCACAGCGCATGCGTGCATATCCCGCCCCCAACTACCCCTCTCTCGCCCCCTAACGGTCACTTCCTTGCAGCGCGAGGCGCCTGTTCCCGCCACCTTCTCCGGTTGCTTTGGCCGTTTAACTAATTTGCATATTTTCTAGCATGCCGTTCCCCCTCCAACCGCGCCGAATAGCGTCTTTGTACCCCATTTCAGTCACAGAATTCACCCCCCCAAATTAAACATAGTAAACGGCCAATCACTATGTGATGTTACCCAAATTTCACTTTAGGAAATAACACTATTTTCGCTCACCCTAACCTCGAAATATAGTTGAAATATACCTAGGAATTATGGGCTAATTAACATATTCATAATTAGTCTTTAGAGGACTAGTTAATTTACTGGTAGGACACGTTTGGTGTTAATTAACATTGTGGCGGCGGATGAGCAAAACGGGCACCATAGAGTACAGCAGAGCCAGCAACTGGCGCTGCCCCCCAGTGCCAAGGGGGAGGGGGAGGGGGCGGGGGAAATATCCTAGTGCATAGGGGGATGGGGGAGGTGGACCCTCCAGTGCTAAACGATCAGCCCCCCAATGGAAAGGGGGCGGGGAAGCTGCCCCCCAATGGAAAGGGGGGAGGAGGGAGCTGACCCTCCCGTGCAGAGCAGGAGCAGGGGGCACCGACCCACCAATGCAAAGGTGGGGGAGGAGGGAGTTGATCCCCCAGTGGAAATGGGGGGAAGGTGGCACAGACCCTCCAGTGATGAACTATCTGCCCCTGTGCAAAGAGGGGAGGGGGCAGGGGGCGATGGTGTCCTTACCGCTCTGTGGGTCCCAGCCCCCTCTCACTGCCCCGAAATGATCCCCCAGTGGATCCCAGAGGGAGCTGCTGGCTCCAGGGACCGCCAGAGGAGATCAGGTATCCCAGGGGCAGCTGGGAACTAGGTGTGAGTAGCAGGACCATCAAGGGGTTTCCACTGTCAGGGGGGAGATCAGTGCCCGGGTAGAGCTGGAGGTGACGAGGTGCAAAGGGAAAATGGGGTGTGTGGCAGTGTTCCCTCTAATTTTTCCCATGAATGCGGAATAAATTTTGTTATGCGCACCAATATGGAGGTGATGTGTGACGAAGCACCTCCATATTGGTGTACATAAAATTCATGTGGCAAGGGAGGGTGGGTCTGAGGGGTTCAGAGTATGGGAGGGGGCTCAGGGCTGGGGCAGAGGGTTGGGGTGCAGGGGGGTGAGGGTTCCGGCTGGGGGTGCAGGCTCTGGGGTGGGGTTGGGGATGAGGGGCTCAGGGCTGGGGCAGAGGGTTGGACAATGCAGCTGGATGAAGAGAGAGCGAGAAGCGTATTTCAGGGGGGCGGTGGGGGCGGGGACAGAGCTATAGAGAGTGTATTACAGATGGATGGATGGATCTACAGACAGAGGGCCCTACCACAGACAGACAGACAGAGTGATGGGTGGATGGGTAGAGGGAGGGTCTGCACACAGATGGAGAGAGCCCCCTGCTGCCCCCCGCCCCGCTCCCTGCAGCACAGCCCCTAGCGCCGCCCTGGGGCCATGGGGAGCCCTGACTGCCGGGGGAGAGCCCCCTGCTGCCCTCCGCCCTGCTCCCTGCAGCACAGCCCCTAGCGCCGCCCTGGGGCCATGGGGAGCCCTGACTGCCTGGGGAGAGCCCCCCGCTCAGGGCCAGATTCACCCAAAGACAAACCAGGCTCGCACCTACGCCCCGAATTGGTGGGGGGTGGCCAGCGTCCTCCTCACCCTGCCCAGGGGCTCCGCCTGCCCACAGCTGCCCGCTCCGACCTGGCCCCATACCCAAAGCCTGGCCTGGCGCGGGGGAGGGGGGGAGACTTGAGGGGGTGGAAAGGAAACCCGCCCCCCCCTCACCCCGCAGCAGGGTCCTGTCCCGTGGGGCTGGGCCTGGCTCCCCCTGCAGGGGCTGCACCTGAGTGACAGGGGGAGATGGGGGGGAAGAGACAGAACAGAAGGGAGGGCAGAGCCCCCCCCAACTGCCCCCTCATCCCTGTGTCTCAGTGGCCCCTCCCTGTCCCTCCCTCTCCCAATAGCCCCTCCCCCTCCCTCTCCCATTAGTGTCCCCCCCACTGAATAGCTCCTCCCTGCTAATGGCCCCTCCCCCATTAGCCCCACCCATCCCCCAATAGCCCCTCCCCCTCTCTGCCTGCTTTCCTATTAGCCCCACTCCCCGCCCTTCCCTCCTGCTCCTTAGCCCCTCCCACTCTGTGGCCCCGCCTCCTTATTCTCTTCCCAGCCCAGGTCCCTGCCGCTCCCAGGCTCTGCCCTTTCCCTCGCTCGCTTGGGCGGGACAGCCAATCAGGAGGCGGCGCCGAGTGTCCTTGTCACCAGTTGCCAGCGGGAGGGAGCAGCAGAAAACGAGCGGGGAAGTGGTCGCTGAGAGCACGAGGGCAGAGGGGCCAACTGTCACCTGAAGGGAGGGGGAGGGGCCAACTGTCACCTGAAGGACGGGGAGGGGGAGGGGCCAACTGTCCCATGAGGGAGCGGGGGAGGGGCCAACTGTCACCTGAAGGACGGCGAGGGGGTGGGGCCAACTGTCAGGGTTGATTGACACCTGCCCCCCCCGGCCCTGGGTTCCTGCTGGTGCCCGGATCACCTGAGGCTGTGGGTCTGAGCAGGGTCGGCAGGTGACCGTAGGGCAGCTCCCAGCCCCCCCCCTTCTCTAACCACTAGGCCCCACTCCCCTCCCAGAGCCAGGGAGAGAACCCAGGAGTCCTGGCTCCCCGCGCCCCCTGTTCTAACCTTCTCAACCCCACTCCTCTCCTGGATTTGAGTCCAGAACCTTTTGTCATTATTCAGTTCAGGTCTGTGCAGAGCCGGCAGGAAAAGGGCCCCAGTTTTGGTTGGGGGGGGGAATCTGGGCAGCACCTGGCACAACGGGGTCCCTGATGTTGATCAGAGGGGTCAGTGCAGTGCCTGGTTACAAGGCGGTAACGGTGGGGCTCCTTTTGCTACTGTGGTACTCGCTGCAGTTTCTGTGGCAGGCCGGAGCGCGCCGAGTGCCTTGGGGCTCTGTCTGCACTTGAGCTCCCGTGAGTCGTGGTGAGAAACAGGAAATTCAGCATCGTGCGAGGCCGCAGCTTGTGCAAAGGCAGCAGCAGGTGGGGCGGGGGGTGATTTACAACCATCTACAGACGTGTCGGAGTCGGGGCCGCGTGCGACGCACAAACAACTGACCACGGTTTCCGTTCACGAGCTGGAGTCGATCTCCAGGCGCTCAGCTTGCAAGCCCAAAAATGCTTCTAGCCCTCATGGGTGCAAAGAAATTTCTCCAACCAGGGGCGGGTGAGACCCATGCCTGAGTCTGCAGAGACCCTGAGCTGGTCGCTCTGAGAGTGGGGAGCTGCCCCAAGCGTGATCCAGGCAGTGATGGGGGTGGGCTGGCTCAGGGGGGCGCTAACCCACCAGACCCCACTCCTCTCCCAGAGCTGTGGAGAGAACCCAGGAGTCCTAGCTCCCAGTGTCCCCTGAACCCACAAGACCCCACTCGCCTCTCCCTGTACATGCAATGCTAAGCACGTGTGTGTCACCCTCTGGCGAGCAAAAAGGGCCAATTCCAGTTTGATTTTCTGGGGTTCCTTCAGAAAATGTAACTCTCCCCAGCTTGAGCCCCATCCCGAGACCAGTTCACAAAGATTTATTCTGTCAAAGCCTCTGGGCCGGATCCCAGCTGGTGTCAAGCGGCCACGCCTCCACTGACCTCAATGGGGCCAGATACCAAGCGTCTGGCAATCCGTTCCATTGAAGTCAGAAAAACGTCAGACGATTGACACCACTTGGGGTCTGGCCCTAGATATCTCTGAAGAAGGATCACACCAGCAGCCCTGCAGGGTGCACATTCCCCTCCCCGGACCCACTCACGCTCAGGAGCCTGACGCCCAGAGCCACAGGCCATTTCCTGTACCGAGGAGAACTATAATGGCAGCGGCCACTAGGGGGTGACAAAGCTCCCACGTTCCCATTGCTGCTGCTCGGCCCCTTCTGCTCGCTCCCCGGGGCTGCTCGACAGGGGTGCCATGGGGCGGGGGGGGGCTCAGCCAATAAGAATGCAGAGGTGTATCTGGCAGAGCCAATAGCAGGGCTGGGCGCCTGGGGTGAAGGAAGCTCTGGGCTTAGGTGGGAAGATGCTTGCTGCAGATTTCAGCATGATCTGCCCCTCACCTTCCCATGTTGACTTGTTACAAAGGCAGGAGCCAGCCCCTTGTGACACCAGGAGACACAGGGCTGCTCAGGCGGGGGCTGCTGCCCCCGGCATGTTCAGGGGATCATTATCCCCAAAAGCAGCCCAGCTTTGGAAGTTTCAGGCTGCAAGAGCCGCGCTGCAGAGTCACCCCCCCCCGAGATCTTTCCCTGCTGTCAAGAAACAAGCGTGAGCTGCCACCACCACAAATAGTGTTCAAATGACACTGACAACTTCCCCATTTCCCCCCACTTTCTAATTCTGCAGGGAATGGCCGTGCCCCAGCGTGGTCATTTAGTCATTTAGTCCCACGTGGCTGGGGGAGTCTTTCCTTTGCCTGCAATGGGCTTTGGGTCAGGTCCATGGGCCGTGACACAGAAACACCGACTCCTCTGTGAATGCCGGGATCTTACCAAATCTCCCCAGGTTGGGGCTGCACTGTTCTAGGACCTTTTCCCAGATACCTTTTGAGGTGCTGCTGCGCCTCAACTGCTGCTCTCAAGCAGACATTTCGCAGCTGTCTTCTATATCTCCTTCTCATCTGGCTGGTAAGTATTCTTAGCTCCTGTTGTACTTTAACATTTCTGAGGGCACAGCAGAGTCTCACAGACTTGAGTAGCATCGGTGCATTTCATTGAGGTGCTGTTTACTCTCACCAATCCTTACAGCAACACACTAGAAACCTCCCTCCTACTTAATGCTTTGTATTTATCATCACTGTTTGTATAAACCTTCCTTGCACAGAAACCCGAGCCAATCTGAACAGTTTGTAAGATTCGGCTGCCAAATCTTGTTCGTTCTAGGTCCATGCTGCTAATATCCAGCCTTTAATTCTACTCTAGATAGTGATTCTTTTTAAAGGTACAGATCAATATGTTCAAAAAAAACCTTTGTTTCAGATTGGGCTACCATGGGGCTAGCTTTTAAATGACTTTGGGCTATTAATGCAGTAGAAATCTGGCAACCTGATTCTACCCAGTCTGTTCCTACAAATCCCACAATCCGTCACCTCATGGCGCTCTTCACTTCAGCAGGAAATTTATTAGCTACAGTGCCAGTTTCCTGAGTTGAAATGGGCCTGCGTGTACACACACACTGCTGGAGGTTGGAAGAATTCACACATCATCTGAAAATTACGAAAGTGTCACTGAACCTACTGGGTGGGCGGGGTGGATGCTACGGGGATGGAGCCCTATAAATACCAGAGAAAGAGAGAGAGATACGGATTCCACCAGGGAATGGGTCAAAAATGAACGACCCAACCACCGAGCAGCCCTGGATTGGCTGTTCTGATGTTCAATCCAGTCTAGTTTATGCTGGCTCCACATTTCCAGTTTGCGGTGCGCTAAAGATGCATGAGGTGGGGGATCTTGAGGTGGGAGAGACGGACGGACGGGCTGACACTGCGGGTGGGAGGGATGGATAGAGACTGCTGAGAAATGGGGAGATACTGCAGAAGGAAGGGTGGGTTAGACTGGATAGACGGGTGTGCATGGGGCTAGGCAGACAGACATGGAGCTAGGGGTGGGGTTAGAGGAAAGGATGGATACAGATCGAGAGATGGAGGTGGCAGACAGATGTATAGATAGATAGGTATGGATGCTGTACGGATGGAGGATGGATGGATGAACAGTCATAAATGAAGTGATGGGGTGGGATGAGTAGATAGATAAGGATCTAGACTTAGAGAACAGATACAGCTGGATCTAAGGGTTGGGATAGATCGGTGGCTCTCAAACTTTTTTTACTGGTGACCCCTTTAACATAGCAAGCCTTTGAGTGCGACCCCCCTTATAAATTAAAAACACTTTTTAATATATTTAATGCCATTGTGAATGCTGGATGCAAAGCGGGGTTTGGGGTGGAGGTTGACGGCTCATGACCCCCCCCCCCCC
>NW_020698207.1:0-4208 GCF_002925995.2 Terrapene triunguis | reverse complement strand
CAGACAGAGATGGATCTAGGGATGGGGTAGGTGGATGGATGGACAGAAATGGATCTACGGATGGGACAGGTGGACAGATTAAATTAGCCAGGATTTGCCGACATACCTGCTCCCCAGGTGGGGATGAGGAGGTCAATGTAGAGGACGGTGCTCAGGGCTGGCAGCTGCTCCATGGTCCCCGTTCTCTGGGCGGCTCCCTGGGGCCACATCAGTTCAAACTCAGCATCCTCCGGAAATGTCATGTCTGCCGGGGCCGGTGGAAGGTTTGTGCTCAGCACCTCTGAGATGGCGGCAATGAGAGGCCGGGTACAAGGGATGGATGGTGGGTGGGGTGTGTGCTATGCCCTGTGTGAGGGGCTGGCTGGTGCGTGTGTGTAGCTGCATCCCACTGGGAGGGAAGTGGGGTCTAATGGTTAGAGCGGAGGGGGGTCAGTCTGGGAGCGCAAAGGGTGGCAGGGGAGGTGGACCCTCCAGTGCTGAATGATCTGGGGGTGGGGGGAAGCTGCCTGCCAGTGTAAAGGGGGTATGGCAGGGGGGGTTGCCCCCCAGTGCAAAGGGGGGAGGAGGAGGGAGTTGACCCTCCAGTGCAAATGGGGGGAAGGGGGCACAGACCCTCAAGTGATGAACTATCTGCTCCTGTGCAAAGAGGGGAGGGGGCAGGGGGTGATGGTGTCCTTACCGCTCTATGGGTCCCAGGTCCCTCTCACTGCCCCGTAATGATCCCCCCAGTGGATCCCAAAGGAAGTTGCTGGCTCCAGGGACCGCCAGAGGAGATCAGGTATCCCAGGGGCAGCTGGGAACTAGGTGTGAGTGGCAGGACCATCAAGGGGTTTCCACTGTCAGGGCAGAGATCGGTGCTCGGGTAGAGCTGGAGGAGATGGGGTGCAAAGGGAAAACGGGATGAAGAGAGAGAGAGCGTATTACGAGGGGGAGGGGACAGAGCTATAGACAAATAGAGATTGTATTACAGACGGATGGATGGATGGACGGACAGAGGGCCCTACCACAGCCAGGGTCCTACCACAGACAGACGGATGGATGGACAGAGTGATGGGTGGATGGGTAGAGGGAGGGTCTTATCCGCTCCCTGCAGCACAGCCCCTAGCGCCGCCCTGGGGCAATGGGGAGCCCTGACTGCCCGGGGACAGCGCCCCGCGCTCAGGCCAGATTCACCCACAGACAAACCAGGCAGGGACCTAGGCCCCAAATTGGTGGCCCCATAATTACAGGCCAGCGTCCCCCTCCTCACCCCGCCCAGGGGCTCCGCCTGCCCCCAGCTGCCCCCTCCGACCTGGCACCGCACCCCGAACCTGGCCTGGCGCGGTGGGGAGACTTGGGGGGGTGGAAAGAAAACCCGCCCCCCACAGCGGGGTCCTGTCCCGTGGGGCTGGGGCCGGCTCCCCCCACAGGGGCTGCACCTCAGTGACGGGGGGAGATGGGGGGGAAGGGAGAAGACAGAGCCCCCCCCCCTCCATCCCAATATGTCCTCCCCCATCTGCCCGCTCTCCTATTAGCTCCTGCCCCTCCCTCCCGCTCATTAGCCCCTCCCACTCCATGGCCCCGCCTCCGAAATTCTCTTCCCAGCTCAGGTCCGTGCCGCTCCCAGGCTCCTCCCTTTCCCTCGCTCGCTCGGGCAGGACAGCCAATCAGGAGGTGCCGCCGAGTGTCACTGGTTGCGGGGGGAGGGAGCGACGGGAAACGGGCGGGAAGCAGTGCGAGGCGCCAACAGTCGGTGAGAGAACGAGGGGAGGGGGCCAACTGTCACCTGAAGGGCGGGGGAGGGGCCAACTGTCCCATGAGGGAGCGGGGGAGGGGCCAACTGTCACCTGAAGGACGGGGAGGGGGCGGGGCCAGCTGTCACCTGAGAGGGGGAGGGGCCGGGGGCGGGGCCAGCTGTCAGGGTTGATTCACACCCGGCTCCAGCCCTCGGTTCCTGCTGGCGCCCGACTCCCCTGGGGCCGTGGGTCTGAGCAGGGGCAATCCGTGAGCGTGGGGCAGCTGCCGCCCCCCAGCTCCATCCTCCTCACCCCCCTCCTGACCGTGCCGTCTGCTGGGGCTGAGCTCAGCTTCTTCTTCTGGATGTGCCCCCCTTGGGCCGGGGGATAACCCAGGAGTCCTGGCTCCCAGCCCGCCTGCTCTAACCCACCAACCCCCACTCCCCTCCCAGAGCTGGGGAGAGAACCCAGGAGTCCTGGCTCCCAGCCCGCCTGCTCTAACCCACCAACCCCCACTCCCCTCCCAGAGCTGGGGAGAGAACCTAGGAGTTCTGGCTCCCAGCCCCCCGCCCTGCCCTAACCCACCTGGTCTCAGGCCCACCCTGCTTTAACCTTTTCACTCCTAGATTTGGGAGTCCAGAAACTTTTGTTCAGTTTAGTTCAGTTCAGGTCTGTGCAGAGCCCGGCAGGAAAGGGGCCCCGATTTTGGTTGGGGGGGGGGAAATCTGTGCAGCACCTGGCACGACAGGGTCCCTGATGTTGGTCAGAGGGGTCTGTGCAGCGCCTGATTCCGTGGGGTAGGGGTGGGGCTCTGTTTGCTACTGTGGTACTCGCTGCAGTTTCTGTGGCAGGCCGGAGAGCGCCGAGTGCCTCGGGGCTCTGTCTTCACGTGAGCTCCTGGGGGTCGTGGTGAGAAACAGGAAATTCAGCATTGTGCGAGGCTGCAGCTTGTGCAAAGGCAGCTCCAGATAGGGTGGGGAGTGATTTACAGCCAGCTATAGAAGTATCGGAGTCGGGGCCATGTGCGACGCACAAATAACTGACCACGGTTTCCGTCCCACAAGCTGTAGTCGATTTCCAGGCGCTCAGCTTGCAGGGCCAAAAATGCTTCTAACCCTCATGGGTGCAAAAAAATCTCTCTTGCCAGGATTAATATACATACAGACATGAGTTCAATTGTTGACGTTCAGATTCATAGCGGAGATGGTGAGTTTGGTAGTTGCAAAGAGTTCTTTTAGAATTTAGTCCATAGGTTATAGTCCAATGTCCAATATCATATTCAGGGTGTTTCCAGCTGAACTGGGACCTCAATCTTACCACTCAAACTTCCCTTGATGAAGTTTAAGCAGATCTGAGTTAACAAGGATTGGGACCCAAGGATCCTTTATACAATTTCAAGCCTTCTTTGACAAGTGGGAGTCCCTCAGGGAACAATAGGTATTTAGGGCAACTTTGAAGTAGGTTCATCACCAGTACTTAGCTATACAAATTAACATAAGGCAATTGCCTGTTCCTCCACCATTCATAGATGATTTGCTATACACTTCAAAGAGAGATGAATACTAAGCTATCCCATGTTTACAATTCATTTAAATGCTAGGATGTTCTTTTGATCTCTGAATTATCAGAATACAGCATAGACAGGGACTGTTAAGTACATTGTTGACCACTACCCCTATATATGTAAATACACAAAACCACAAACATTATCTTCACATATGTCTTTAAGGGTTGAATTTGAGTAATTTATTTTGCAGGATGCTTAACCCTTTCTGGCCAAGCGTCACAGCTAGAATGGCTTGTTTTGATCCAACTGCTTAAAATGTTTCATTTCCAAACAGAACCTGTTTTAGAACTTTACACTCCACCCAAATTTCCAATTTCTCACCCACATGGCCCGGATGAGAAGAACAACAAACGTTAAAAAATAGATGGAAAGTTTATTTTTTAACATCTGAACTGGGAGCCCTTGAAATTCCATCCAACATCCCCTTGCTTATGAGACGACGTGAGCAGCATTATTTTCCAATGGAGCTCTGGCCAACTGACCCCAGCTGGGATCTGATCCCGTTGACTCCAATGAAGCTACAACCGATTGACCCTGCTTGTTGACTGCTTCTCCTGCGCTATCCCTCTGCCTCCCTCCGCTGCTGTGTTGTCCTTGGGTTTCTGCATCTTCTCCCTCTGCTGTTGGACGGGACCAGGACACTCTCCTGCTGCTCCGTCAGCTCTCCATTCGGCTGTCGGACGCATGGACCGCTCAGGGAAGCTTCTCTCTGTTTTTTTCTCCTTCTCCTCACCGTCCACTCGCTCTCCACCTACCCCTTGGCTGTCTGCTGACACACTGACTTTTATACCGACCTGTCAGGACTTTCTTGCGCATGACAACTGCCCACATTCCAAACGGTCCGTTCTAATTTTAGCCTGGAGCTGTTGTTTACCTCAGAGTTATGATCTGCTGACCTTTCCCCTACTTTGGTTTTCCCGCCAATT
>NW_020698206.1:0-13450 GCF_002925995.2 Terrapene triunguis | reverse complement strand
GGGGCTGGAAGTATTTTGTCGGCAAAAGTGCCAACAAAATACCGCAAAAGAGCGTTCACACACACTGACTTTTAGCGACAAGACAGTGTCGACCCAGCCTTGTCTCTAAGAGCTGCGTGGTGTAGAGAAGCCCTTAGTGGGTCACAACTGAGAATAGTAAATTCAGGACAAAGTGCTGAGAAATGGGGCAGGCACCCCCAAAAAGCAGTGGTCATTCTCTGATAAGAGATACCAAACCAGCAACCAAAGTAAACTTCTGTTTCACCCCACTGGCTAACAAGAAGTCAGAAAAGCAGTCTCCTTCGGCATTCCAGTCCTTTTATTGCCACCAAAAACACTGAATTTACTGCTGAGTGGTTCTTTGAAGCCAATTTCATCAAACAAAAGGGTTCTTCAGATCCTAAAGGACCAGCCACATACCCAGGTCGATATACAACACAGATCTTACAAGAAGTGGAAGATTGGACAAATGACCAGGAAGGAGTATAAAAATATTGCTCAGGCATGCAGGAGTGAAATCAGGAAGGCCAAATCACACTTGGAGTTGCAGCTAGCAAGAGATGTTAAGAGTAACAAGAAGGATTTCTTCAGGTATGTTAGCAACAAGAAGAAAGTCAAGGAAAGTGTGGGCCCCTTACTGAATGAGGGAGACAACCTAGTGACAGAGGATGTGGAAAAAGCTAATGTACTCAATGTTTTTTTTGCATCTGTCTTCACAAAGAAGGTCAGCTCCCAGACTGCTGCACTGGGCAGCACAGCATGGGGAGAAGGTGACCAGCCCTCTGTGGAGAAAGAAATAGTTCGGGACTATTTACAAAAGCTGGGCGAGCACAAGTCCATGGGGCCGGATGCACTGCATCCGAGGGTGCTAAAGGAGTTGGCGGATGTGACTGCAGAGCCGTTGGCCATTATCTTTGAAAACTCATGGCGATCGGGGGAGGACCCGGATGACTGGAAAAAGGCTAATGTAGTGCCCATCTTTAAAAAAGGAAGAAGGAGGATCCGGGGAACTACAGGCCAGTCAGCCTCACCTCAGTCCCTGGAAAAATCATGGAGCAGGTCCTCAAGGAATCAATTCTGAAGCACTTAGAGGAGAGGAAAGTGATCAGGAACAGTCAGCATGGATTCACCAAGGGGAAGTCGTGCCTGACTAACCTAATTGCCTTCTATGAGGAGATAACTGGCTCTGTGGATGAGGGGAAAGCAGTGGATGTGTTATACCTTGACAGGTCTGGAATGATGGAATCTCTGCCTTTCCCTGCCTTCTGCCAGCAGTAAGCACGAGCAGGATGGAAATGGTTTCCCGTCCCAAGAATTGGGCATTTTATCCCTTTTCACAAGGGTAAACATTATCGTCAATTCACGCGTTGCAAAAGAGCATTCACAAGGATTGATGGCATCCCGTGCCGTTTGTTTAGATCCTCGGCCTTTGAAGTTGGTTTGGACAATCCCCATTGTGACTTTTACCTCGTTCCTGAACCTTTGTCTGTCTTCAGTTATTGGCTCTTCTTTTCCCTCCGGGGTCCCTTCAGCACAGATCCTGCATCCAGTCACAGTCTTGGGGCTGTGGTGTCACCAGGGCTGTCCTTAGAATTTATGGCGCCCTACGCAACCTCCCTGCCCCCCACACATGCCCCCCATGTGACTTGTTTCCACCCCAGCTCGGCCCCAGCTGGGGCCTGGCACCAGCAGCAGGGGTCGGGCCCTACCCCACACTCACCAGCGGGAAGCAGGGCGACCCGGCCCCAGCCTGTTCCACTCTGCGGCTCCCAGCGTCGCTCAGAGAAGGGGGCTTGGGGGAAGGGTGGATGGGGCAGAGCAGGGCGGGAAGAGGTGGGGGGACGGAGCAGGGCAGGAGCTTGTGGGAGGGTTGCAGTGGTGGTGGAGCAGGGGCAGGAAGAGGTGGGGGTGGGGCCTGGGGTGGAGGGGGGGTTGTCCCAGGCCCCACACCCCCTAGAGATGGCCGTGGTCGCAGTAACCAGGTAACCTCCCCCCAGCGTTTGCATGTTCACGTCACCATAATTTGGGACAGCAGGTAAGGGACGGCCCTGGGGGTCGCAGACTCTGGTGAGGGGGGGACGCAGGGTGCTCCTGCACATTGGCAGGCCCTGTCTGGAGCTGTCCCCCAACGCCAGGGCTGCACATCTGCAAGAAGCCCATGTCCCCTCTTGGGGTCAACCTGACGCCCTCACCCCCAGGACTGAGTCCTTCTCCAGCCCCCTTTCCTGAAGGGCTGTGACGTGGGCTCTGGGGGTTAAGAAACTCCTCCCTCTGTCCAGGTGTCCCTGACACAAGCAGCGTTTTTTCCGCTGCTTCCTTTGTGCTGCCAGGCAAGGGGAAGACACCCCCGCCCCCAGCCGGCCGGGTCATTTCCATCTGCACACACAGGCATGTTCAGCCTGAAGGCTCCTTGGATTCAAACTCTTGGTCCTTACAGAGGCAGGGGCTGAATTTTACCTTAAAGAGATACCGTCCTTTCCCATCAGTATGTCAAAATGGATGTCCTGGTGAATCCCAACTCCCGCTCCCCCTGGGGATCAGATGTGCCTGAGCCCAGCAGGGTAAAACCGGACATATGCCCTGGGGCCTGGAGGGAGAGCCCGTCTGCCACCACCCCATGTCCCCGAGGGGTTGGCTGTGTGACTGCTTTCCTCTGAAAGGTCAGCTCCACAGTTCACGCTCTGAGGCTGAGTTCCAGGCTGGTGGCCTGGGGGAGTGTTGGGGGCAGGTAGAGGCTGAGTCAGCCCCTCTGTGTGGGGCGTCCATCCCCAGGTGACCAGCATGAGGACATTCCTGTGCTAACAACATGACTTCCCCAGGGTGCTGGCTGGGCACACTCACCTGCTGAGAGGGTTGGTCAGGGCTTTCGTTCTCTCCCACTGAAGCTTTCCTAGACATTTTCCCATCTTCTTCAAAAGGCCTTTCCCTGTTTTCCTTTCCTGGGGCCCCCTCTAAGCCACCATCCCTGGTGCTCTCTAGGGCCAGGTCTATGCTTTCCTCACCTGCAGAACTCTGGCTGTGAACAATTGGAACAGCTTGTTCAGTGACAGGCACCTCTTCGACCCCTTTGTCTCTGAGGGCACTGGGCAAGCTGCCTTCTGCTGCGCTGCAGGAGTTCATCTCGGCACCTCCCTTTGCTGCTGGAGACACGCTGCTTCTCTCTACTGCCGGGGTGTCAAAGAGACTTTCTCTGTCTCTCTTAGCTTCTGGGATTTCCCCCTCCTCCCTGGGATCTCAACACAAAGATGCATTTCTGCTGTGGGTGACCACATCCACACCCTTAGCCACATGAAAAAATAATTCCCAGTAAGCATGTCAGCGGGGAAGTCGTCCACCGCCCCCATTTGTCAATCACTTTGTAAACCATCATTCTCTGTGCACCATAGCTAAAGTTACAAAACTCCTAGATCGTCTTCTTAACACAAGCTCTGCCTTTGCGCCAGGCAACGGGTCCGATTTTGGAAACACACTCGACTTAACTAGAGAATTTTGTGTCCCTGTATCTTTCCATCCCACGTCTACTCTGTCCTTGATTTACCAGCCGTAATAAGCTTCATCTCTAACTCTGCAGGGCCAACCCTCTCAAACCCTTTCAAGTAATCCTCAGGTGCTTCCGGGGTTTCTGTGCCGAGGACAGTGAATTAACGTGAACTGGCTGAGGCTTGTTGTTTCTCAGCTCAGGGCCCTGATTTCTCTGGTGCCCTGGGTAGTTCCACTGATCACATTTCCTCAGGCTCTTCCTTGACAGGAGATTTGTAATGGGAATTACTAGCAGAGGAATGATCCTGGGGAAGTCATTGCCCAGCCTCCCAACCCTGCTCCTTTGTCTTTGTTTAATGTACAGATTAAAGATAAAAGTATTGTACTCAATACGTTCAGTGTCCATACAATCTCTGTGCACATTGGATTTGAAAAGTTGTCCTTCTTCATCTGTACACCACAAGTGTCCATTTTAAATCAAAAGATTCCTAATGCCCCATGGGCTACTTCCCTGTGATACACAGGGTCACAAACATCGTGGTGAGTAGGACAGATTACTAAGTAATCACAGTGGGTTTCAGCCCCGTAGGATCACCTGTAAGGATTTTTCCTTCCTTTAAAGAGGGCAGAACCCAAACCCCATTCAGAAGATGCGGGGAATCTTACAGTAAATTCTTCCCACATGGTCCCCTTTGTAAAGCTCGTCTATCAGAGCTTGCCTTAGCACAAGAAAATAAGGCCACGAAGTGGTAACCACACAAACAAGACATCATTTACTATGGGGAAAAGGGCTAGGATAGGATAGAGAAGAGTCGGATTAACAAAACTTTAACTCTGGAACTGTTCCACTCTCACAAACAATTAGACCCATGAGGTAATGTTGATGTTCTCTCTACTTTCTCTTGCAGTGACAGCGATGGACGGATGCTGCTCTCTTGACATTGGACGTTAGGGATGGACTTCTATGCTGGACACAGGAACGGGCGACTATAGACTTAACTAAAAACCCTCCCTATCCCTCTTTGCGTCGTCTCTGCCTGGATGTTAGACCCTATCTATGCAGATTCAATCCGTGCGTGGGAGTGTGCTTCCCAACCCAAAATAATATAGCAAATGGCAAAAGGTCACAACATTTTTTCTGAAGTCCAAGATGGCCATCTTATAGATAACCCAAAAGGTCCATGCCTTTCGTCCCTTCTTTTACTAAAATTTGGCAGGGGCAACCAGCATTTTACACACCCGGAGACTGGATTTGACCAATCGGGGGATGTTCCGGGACAGGGTGACCCATCCAGAAGGGGGTTGTATATCTCCTCTGATAACTCCTCCCTCTGTCCTCTACCAGTTGAAGTGGGCGTCAGCCCTGTAGGACCGCCCCGAGAGGAGATTTTGACCAATCAGGGTGACTTCCGGGGCGGGGGGGTGACCCGTCCGGAAGTGGGTCGTGTGACCCCTCTAAGAACTCCCCCCACCGCCCTCTACCAATCAGGAGGGGTTTCGTCCCGACAGGACCTCCCCGAGAGGAAATTTTGATCAACCAGGGTGACTTCTGGGTTGGGGTGACCCCTCCGGAAGGGAGTCGTGTGACCCCTCTAAGAACACCTCCCAAGGCCCTCCGCCAATCAGAGTGCAGCACCATTACCCCATAAGTCCCAGCGCCAGACAGAGGAGGCGGCCATCTCTTACCAAGGACACGTGTTTTCGAAAGCGCGGAAAGGCTGCTGAGAGGAAACATGGACTCCTTCACCACCCCCGTGAGAACTTCGGACTTTGTTTTAGCCCCGAGGGGGGGGTTGTGGGGGGGGCTATTTGGAGGTGGTGGTCAGAGGACAAGGAGCTGGGGGGGTTGGATGAGTCGACAGTTCTGGGGGGGCTGTCAGGAGGCAGGGATGTGGAGAGGGGTTGGGGGAGGCAGGGAGCAGGGGGGGTTGTATGGGTCAGGAGTTCTGGGGGTCCTATCAGGGGGTGAGGAGCAGTTGGATAGGCGTGGGAGTTCTGGGGGTCTGTCTAGGGGTGGGGGTATGGATAAGGGTCGGGGCAGTCAGGGGACAGGTAGAGTCCTAGGGGGGCAGTCAGCGGACAAGGGGCAGGGAGGCTTAATGGCTCTCCATGCGTCTCTGGACCCTCTCAGCTGTCGGGCTTGGACGGAAACATTGCCTGAGGGTAGTGAGAGAATGGGTTATCGGTGAGGTGGGGGTGGGCGTGAGCCCGGTCAATAGGGGCAACCCCTACCAAGATCTGAGCCTTTTCTCACACGCCCGTTAGAGCTCGACATTATGCTGTTTGGGACCCCTCTTTGAGGAAAGCCTCTGGATTGCAAGTCCAACCGCTACCTCCTCGTGGTGAGAGCCGGTAACTGGCTTGGATAGCCAGGCGGATTGCGGAGGACGAACCCACATCCCACATTCAGTGGGGTGTGGGACGGGGTTGGGCAGCCCCATATGGTGCCACATGGATGCCCCCCTGGTAAGGGTAGCCTCCCCCAGGTACGGGTTGACTCCCCCTGGTAAGGGTTAGATTCCCCCTGGTAAGGGTAGTCTCCCCCAGGCACGGGTTAGTTTCCCCCTGGAAAGGGTAAGTTTCCCCCAGGTACGGGTTAGTTTCCCCCTGGAAAGGGTTAGTTTCCCCCTGAGAAGGGTAAATCTTTTAGCTATGGAAAAAAGTAATTTATATTTTATACCGGATTGGCGCTGGACCGGGTTAATAACGCCCCCGCTGTTGGCTTTGATGCCCCGGCTGACAGTGTTAAATATATTAGGGGTGTGATCAGGGTCGCTGGACCAATGGATAAAATGGTGTGGACTATAATGAAGTCTCATGAGCATGAGAGTGAGAATCAAGTCCTCCTAGTGGAGCATGGAGAGGAGGTAGAGGAGAATGTTTGTGATGATCATGGTGAGGAGATTTTATCTATCTTACCGATGGTTTTTACAAGGGACACTTTTAATGATTTAACTATGGAAAGTTTCAATCTAGATTTTAAGTATTTAAGTACATTTTATGATCCATATGTTAGCGAATCGGGATATCTTAATGCTCATTTAGTTAATGGGTCTAGTTTATTAAATAGTTTTAGACCAAGTACTGATTTTAATAGGGATCGTAATAAGGATCTTAACAGTACTGGTAGTAATATAACTATATTAGAAAGTAGTTCGTGGAAGGATGGGGTTTTTTATTTAGAGTATCCCGTTGATAGTTTTAATTGTCCAATATGTCCCCAGATATTACCAACATTTGGTAAATGGGCCAAACACATTAATGTGATTCATAAAAGTAAAGCCATACGAGTTGTATGTAGTAAATGTGGAAAATCTTCTCAATATCATAATATAGCTTGCCACTACCCCAAGTGCATACCCAAGAAGGCGGATACCCCAATGAAGAGCCATACGTGCTCGGTCTGTGGGCTTGGTTTTCATACTAGATCTGGATTGAGCCAACACTGTAGACATAGACACCCTGCTGTGAGGAATGAGCAAAGAAAAGAAGATATGGCTGCTAAAAGTAAGATCAAAGAGGGATCGACTAGATCTCGTATATGGACCAAAGATGAGGTTGCGCAGCTTATACAGTTGGAAAGGAAATATATTGGGAAAAGGAATATAAATAAATGTATTGAGAGCGAGATGAGGACCAAAACGAATAAACAAATATCAGATAAAAGACGAGAATTAGCAAAGAAGAAGTTAGTGGTAACAGGAGATAGGGAGGAAGTGACTGAGGTAGAGGACATTAGAGTAAATATATTAGAAATTCCGCCCCCAAGAGAGAGGATTTTCCCACTAAAAGGACACCCAGAAGTGGATTTAGTGGAGAAAATATGTAAACGGGGAAAACAAAGTAGGGAGGGAAGAGAAATAATAAATAGTTTAGGGGAAATTGAAGGATTATTAAAGGAGGATTTAACAAAAGCTCTCGGTTGGGCAATGTTGGAAAAATTATGTTACTCATTAGTAGAGGGAAAGGACCCTAGAAATGAACGTCAAATAGAGTTGAGGAATAAAGGAAAAGGGAAGATGAGAAAGGAGGGGAGAAGGAAGCAATTTAATGCAATTAGGAGATATGCTACAAAGAAAGCTAAGTATAAATTCTATCAACAATTATTTGATAAGGATAGAAGAAGATTGACTCGCATTATAATGGGAGAGCCAGATAAGGCTAAGTGTGCTATCCCTATGAAAGAAATTGAGGAATACTATGTCAATATTTTGGGAACAATTGGACATGGTAATATGATAGGGTGGCCATCATCCACAGAGAATGCGGATAATGATATATTAATGAGTCCGATCTCTGTGGATGAGATTAGAATAGCTTTAAGAGAAATAAGAAAAGATAGTGCTCCTGGCCCAGATAAAGTTAAAGTGAGCAATTTGTGGGATATTTTTAATTTAGACTCCTTAATACTTACAAAAATTTTTAATATATGGTTTCTAAATAGACAGGTACCAGATGAATTTAAGAAAAATAGAACGATTTTAATACCAAAGACACAAGATGAGGAGGAAATGAAGAAGTTAACATCTTGGAGACCATTGACAATTGGGTCAGTTTGGATTAGAATCTATACCAAAATATTAGCAAAAAGACTGGTGGAAACAGTTAAGATATGTAGTAGACAAAAAGGGTTTATATCCGCCCCTGGGTGTGAGGAAAATATTGCTATATTAGATAATTTGATTAAAGGGGCTAAACGAAATGGGAATGAAATTGCAATAGTGTTCGTAGATCTGGCTAAAGCATTTGATTCTGTGGGACACGGACATATAATAGCCGGGTTGAGAAGATTTGGTATAGATGAACATTTTATAGATATTATTAGGGACCTTTATGATAATTGCACAACTAGGGTATGGGTGGGTGATGAAGCTACTGAGTCTATTTTAATTAGGAGGGGGGTCAAGCAGGGTGACCCGTTGTCCCCAATTTTGTTTAATATTGCTATGGATCCCCTTTTAACTAGATTAGAAGTAGAAGGAAGTGGTTTTTATGTTAAGGGTAATGGTGTCACGTCATTGGCTTTTGCCGATGATGTGGCAATTTTAAGTAGCTCATATAAAGGAATGATTAAAAATTTGGGTATCTTAGAGGAGTTTTGTAAAAATACTAATCTCTCTGTTAATGTGAAGAAAACGAAAGGCTTTCATATTTTAACTAAACATAAAACCTATGTAGTTAATCCTAAGGATAATTGGCAGATAGGGTCAGAGGAGATTGAATATGTTCAACCAGGGGATTTTGAAAAATATTTAGGGGCTAGAATAGATCCCTGGATAGGTGTAGGGGGACCGGTACTTAAAGAAAAATTGAAAGATTGGAGTGAGAATTTAATTAAGGCCCCATTAAAACCGGCCCCAAAAATATTAATTTTACAGACATATATCTTACCGAAGCTATTTTATAATCTTCTTTTAATAGAACCCCCTTTTAATCTTTTAGACGATCTTGATGTGTTAGTTAGAAAAATAGTTAAAGAGATTTTACATTTACCTCAGTGTATCACAGATGGGATATTTTATTCTAGAGGTAGGGATGGTGGTTTAGCTCTCACTAAGTTTAGTGTGCAAATCCCAAATATGTTAATTCGTAAATGGAGGAGACATATTGTCTCGAGAGATGATTGGATGGACCTATCTTATCTATATGCAGGAGAAAATCTTGTGGATAAAATATTGTCATTTAGTGCAGTAACATCTCATCCCAAGAAATGGAGGGAAGAGGAATTTTTAAGATGGTCGGAACTGAGATGTCAGGGAATAGGGATAAAATATTTTAAAAATGATTTAATTAGTAATTCGATTTTTAGAAACTCTAGTAAAGTTAAATCGTCAGCGTATATCGCAGCATTGCAGCTTAGGGCAAATATTTATCCTACTAGGGAGACATTAGCAAGAGGAAGAGGAGGTGTGAATGCTCTTTGTAGATGGTGCGGTAAAGTGCGGGAGACTGTTCCCCATATCTCAGGACAATGTTATAAGACTAAGAATGCTAGGATAAAAAGGCATAATAGAGTAGTGTCTGCAGTTGTAGATAAGGTTGGTAAATTAGGGTGGAAGGCAATGATAGAGCCCCATTTGAGAAATAGTAAGGGTGAGTTAAGAAAGCCGGATATTATATTTATAAAAGGAGATACAGCAGTGGTGGTTGATGTTACAGTGCGATGGGAGGATAATGCCGGAAGTTTGGAACAAGCCCACAGTGAGAAGGTGGCTTATTATCTTGAGTTAGAGGAAGAAATTAAAAACTTAACGGGAGGTAAAAATATTCACTTCTTTGGTTTTGTGCTTGGGGCGCGTGGCAAGTGGAGTGAAGGTAATAATGATTTGTTACAATTATTGGGAATGGACAGAAGTAAAAATTTTAAGGAGAGTATATGTAGACTTGTTTTATATTCCACTATTGGTATGATGGCTATATTCAGTGACAGGTAAAGATCCCGGAGTTTCCATTCCGTGTATCTTGCCAAAACTAAATTTTAGCTATTTTGGTTTCCATGCTCTAAATTTTCAAATTTTTAATATTGTTTTGAACATTAACTTATTTAGTGTTATTTAATATCTGTCCTTCAATAGAATGGTTTTAATTATATAATAAATACTTATTAATGGATGAAATTCCAATTTAAATTATTAGTTTATTTTTTTTTTTAACTACTGGATGTGGATGCGGACTGGCCGCGTATAATAACCAGGAAAGGGCAGGTAGTCACGCCTGTACATAAATAGGGGGTGGGGTTCGGTTCTGGGGGGCAGTTAGGGGCAGGGGTCCCAGGAGGGGGTAGTCAGGGGACAAGGAGCAGGGGGGCTTGGGAGTTCTGAGGGGGGGAAGTCAGGGGGGGGGAAGTAGGAGGGAGTGGGTGGGGGCAGGGCTACGGCATGGCAGGGGTGGGGCTAGGGTGGGGCTCCCTGGGTGCACACCCTAATGAAATGAGCTGCGCACGCCTATGGGGGCAGGACTGGGGGGCAGAGCTGGGGGGGCGGTTGGAGGTCCCAGGGCTGGAATAGAAAGTGGGGAGCAGCCTGTGGGGCAGGACTTAGTAGACATCTGAAAACTCACACAGGCGAGAGGCCATATAAATGTTTGGACAGTGGGAAAAGCTTGAGTCGGAGATCACAGCTTATTACAGATCAGAGACTGCACACCGGAGAGAGGCCAGAGAAATGCCTTGAGTGTGGCCTGAGCGATCAGCCCTTACTGCCCAGGAGAGACCCACACGGGAGAGAAACCCTGTACAGGCCTCGACTGTGGGAAAAGCTTCAGTGACCACTCAACGCTGACTAGACATCGGAGAATCCACAGAGGACAACATCAGCCAATCCCACAGGGAAGAAACCTCTGAGGGCAGGTCTTCACTACGGGGGGGGGGGAGTCAATTTAAGATACGCAATCGCGTAGCTGAATTCGACCTATCGGAGCCGACTTACCCCGCTGTGCGGACGGCGGCAAAATGGACCTCCGCGGCTCCCCGTCGACGGCGCTTACTCCCACCTCCGCTGGTGGAGTAAGAGCGTCGATTCGGGGATCGATTGTCGCGTCTCGATCCCCGAGAGATCGATTTCTCCCCGCCGATTCAGGCGGGTAGTGTAGACCTAGCCTCAGATTTCATTAGCTGGTGTGTAAAACACTAATATTAGAGCTTGGACATCAGAGACTCCCCCACACCAGAGGGAAATTCTCTCAATGCCCTGATGAGGGCAGCCATAGTAAGAACTCTGTTTCCTCATTCCCACGCTCAGGTGAGTGGCATTTGGCTCCCAGGGATCCAGCTGTCCAGCGCTGGGGGGAGGACGCAGCAGCACCCGAGCATCAGCTGGTCAGTGACTCTCTCGCTCTGCCTGGTCTAAGCAAACCCCAGACAGAGGAGAGGACCCCCAATCAGCACCTCCTGCCGGCTGCAGCCCTGGCTGCTGAGCCGATTAATTGTCCAAAGTGGGGAGAAGGAAGAGACAGAAACTCTCTAGACACTCCCTGTCCCTGGCTGAAGTTCCCCCCTCTCCCTTCCCAGACTGGATCCCGTGGCAATTAAGAGAAAGAAACTTGGGCCAGGCCCCACCTTCCCTCTAGACACCTGTCCCCACCCCCATCTTACATCAGCCCCTGGGTTTGGGCTCCCCCACTGACCTGGCGCTGTTCCCTGGAAGGGGAGTGTCCAGGAAAGCTGGTAACTCTGCCCCTCCCCAAATCCCTCAGGGCTGGGATCTGCTAGATCCGATATTGAGGGAGCAGGAGGAGG
Organism: Terrapene triunguis; assembly: GCF_002925995.2. NCBI lineage: Eukaryota > Metazoa > Chordata > Testudines > Emydidae > Terrapene > Terrapene triunguis. The sequence continues at coordinate 1,734 of NW_020698206.1, read as the reverse complement.
GTTTGTGGAGGAAACGGGGGATGGAATGGTTGGGGCTGGTGGAGTTGGGACGCAGAGCAAGCTGGGGGCTGGGGCTATCGAGTGTTTGGGGATCATGCGATGAGAGGAGAGGGAGAGCATGGGCGGGAGAGGTGCTGCCTCTGGTCATTCATTCCCTCTCTACCTTCTCCCTGCCCCCTCTGCATTCAGAAAGCACCAAGGAGAGGGGCTGATTTCCCCAGGGCCTTTTATGGGAGGCCCAGAGATCCCACCTCTGCCTCCACAGCATCATCCTCAGAGGTTCCCTCTGTGGTAGGAAATGTGGTCGGGATGAGCCAGCACATCCCTGTGACCCTCCACCAGATTTCCTAGTGTAAACTGACCCTGAGCATCTCATGTGTTCTCATCCCCCCGTTAGCAGAGTGAGTGCTAGTCCCTGAATTCCCCCTTTGGGGCCGGATTGTCTCAGTCCCGGAGATTGTCACGTTGCTCCAGGCCGTGGGGAAAAGCATTTATTGTTTGTACGCTTTCTACCTTATGGACCAGAATTAACTAGATGATAAAATAGTGGGACAGTAAAATGTGGTGCTTTCCCTCCAGTGCTATTGGAGGGTGATGGGGTGAGTCCGAGGGATTCCCTCCTTCCCCCTTCACCATCACCCTCCATCTCTGACACAGCAACCTCTGTCCAGCAATGGAGAGTTTTTTCCTCTCCTCATCCTGCCCCTCCACCTCCCAAAGGGTCACTTGCCACAGGGGTTTTTCTCTCTTTGGGACGGCCGCTTAGTCACACACTCCCATATTAGTCTAGTTTGACAGGAGGTAGTTCAGATTTGTTGAGGACTTCATGAGACCAATGATCATTTGCCGGAAGCGTCTTTTCTTTAATTTTTTTTTTTTAATTTTTGTCTAAGCCTTTGTCATGAGATTTGTGGTGTTTGAACAATGACTGTGATCGATCTCTCAGCGCTGGAGTCACGCTCCGAGGGGCAGAGACTGAGACAGGGAATGAAGTTACTGCCTGATACAGTCAGGAGTGGGGAAGTGGGGGACAGAGCTGGGAAACTGCTGGGTTTGCTCTGCAGAGCCAGAACGAGCCGAGGCTCAGAGCTGTGAACTCCCTGCGTCAGAGCCGGAGAGACTAGAAGTCGACACCGAACTCTAAAGGGTCATGAATGACACCCCAAGAAGAATGACGCAGGGAGGGGGCAGCGTCTCCCGACTGCTGAGATGACGAGGATGGGGACAGGCAGGAGGGTGCTGGGGATGTCAGCAGTCGGAGCCAGCCTTGAAGCCAGGCCCTCCCAAGTCACTGAGGCCAGAGGAAAAGGAGGCGCTTAAAGCCCCGCTGGTCGCCCCCTCCTCATCTACCCCCGTGTCCTCCTGTGTCAGGACAAGACAGACTCCCTCTGCCCACTCCCCCCACATTCACCCCTCTCAGCTGAGCTCCTTGGATTCCCTGCCATCAGCTTGTGGCTTTTGTGCCGGGGTCCCAGCGTCGCTCATGGCTTCTCTGCACTTTTCTACCCATTTATAAATGCTGCTGTCGCTGGGGCCTGCAGGAGTGGGGGTAGCAGTGGGCTGGGCTGGGGATGGGGGTGGGGAAAGAAGTCTGTCTTTGTTTGTCCTCTGAAATAATAAAGTAGAATTGAGTTTCTCCCACTCCCAGTGTCCTTTGATTTGCATTAACTGGCTACCAGTTCCTGAGTTACACAACGCAAACATGCTCTGCAGTGGATGGAAATGCACAGTGAG
>NW_020698205.1:0-4029 GCF_002925995.2 Terrapene triunguis | reverse complement strand
GAACCAAGTTTGGGAACCACTGATCTACAGGAACACAGGGGTGATGGGGCTCTTGGTCCTAGAGAGACAATCCAGAGCTAGAGCTGCAGGGGACACGTTTCTCCATGACACTGACTCTGTGTGTCAATAAAAGACCTAAAAGTGGCAGTTCCTCAACAAAAAAACTTCAAAAACAGACTCCAACGTGAAACTGCAGAACTGGAATTAATTTGCAAACTGGAGACCATCAGATTAGTCCTGAATAAAGACTGGGAGTGGTTGGGTCATTACAAAACCTAAACTTAATTTCCCCAATATTAATTTCCCCCTACTGTTACTCACACCTTCTTGTCAACTGTCTGTAATAGGCCACTCTCTTACCACTTCAAAAGTTATTTTTCCTCCCTTGGTATCCTGCTGTTAATTGATTTATCTCGTTAGACTGACCTCACACTTGGCAAAGCAACCCCCCATTCTTTCATGTATTTATACCTGCTCCTGTATTTTCCATGCATCCAATGAAGTGGGTTCTAGCCCACGAAAGCTTATGCCCAAATAAATTTGTTAGTCTCTAAGGTACCGCAAGGACTCCTCGTTGTTTTTGCTGATACAGACTAACACGGCTACCATGCTGAAACCTGCCACTCTGGTAACAGACTGGCACAGGGAACAGTTGATCAGAGCTGGTCTCTTGTCTCCACACCAGGCTCACTGGCTACCAGCCCTGGGCCAGAAATACCAGCTTGGGTCATGGAGGTTTCAGTGCTTGGCCACCAGGTTCCTGGAGTTATTTTAGGGCTGGATTAACCCATCCCTGGGTTCTAGGCCAAACCCCCTCATGTCTGCCCCTCCACCCCACCCCCATGACCAGGGATCCCTTCTGCTCCTCTCCCGGCTGGCTCCCCCATGTGGGCACTGATTGCAGCTCCCTCTCAAACACCTGCACGTCACCAGCAAACTCCAGCCAGTCTGGTTCAGGGACTGGTGCACTAGTGCCCTGGTGCATGGGGATCACAGCCCAACTCACTCCATTTCGACTCTGGCCCCCACCAGGTGTCAACAGCACTCACTCGAGTTTGCTCTGGTGCCCCCTCTTCTGAAATGGGGGTTGGGCCTGGGACATTCTGGAGTGGGTAGTGGGGCAGCCAGCACTGCTCCTTCTCCCCAATGAGCAGGCTCCTGTGTGACCCCCAACACACCCAGGAATAGGGCCCTAGGTACCTGCCTATATGGCCTATCCCTTAATCCATCTCTCACTGCACTGGATTCCTCCAGGGTTGGGGGTCTGGAGGGGAGGGGAGTGGGGAGAGTTGATTCACTAGCTGTTGTATCCAGAGGTGGGAAAGAGAGACAGAGTAGGCTGCTCTCAATCTGTCTCTGTTTTTTGCTCCATTAGGATCTGGAAGCCTGGACTGAGCAGCTGCTGCTCCCCCAGCAGGCTCTGTGCTGGGAAGAGATCTTCATCAAAGCCCCCTCTTTGCCCAGCCCGGGTGGGACGTTCACGAGACTGACTCTGCAGTCCAGGGTTTGGGGTACCTGCCTGGGAAGGCCCCGTCCCCTTTCCCAAGGACTCTGCAATGAAACCCAAAGTAAAACAGGAAATGGGGGGAGTCTGACATTGGGAGACCCCATGGCCCAATGGTGACAGCACTGTCCTGAGAGCTGTGGGCATCCCCTGTTCAAATCCTTTCCCCTCATCAGGCAAAGGCTAGAACTGAACCTGGGTCTCTCACAGCAGGGTGGCTGCTCCAACTCCTGGGCTAAGAGTTTACAGGAAGAGTCACCCCACACCCCCGTCTGCTGGTTTTTCTGGGTGGCACTTGACATCATTCTCACAAGAGCACAGGCCCCTGAGCCCTAACACTCCAGCAGAGGGGTTCCCAGTGGTGCATTCCCAGGCAGAGGTGCTGGAAGGCTGCTCAGTGCACCCAGGACTGGGATTCACCCGGCTTTCACCTGCTTCTGGTGCGAGAGACTCATCTGTGCCAGCTGGGTGTTAGCCCCCTACCACATCCAGCCCCTCAGCCACTGAAGCGCTCTCCCCCGGGGTACACCAGCCCTGCCTTTGCCCTGCAGGGTAACAACAGATCCCAGCTCCTGAGTCCCTTCAAAGTGTGCCCCTAGGGTATCCACCCCCTAACACCGGATACCCACGGAAATCCCTGATCTGCAGCTCCCCGAGGACCAGTGCACCTCTCCAAACCTGAGAGCATCCCAATGCCAGAGGGCCAGGGGCTCCCTGGGAGCTGGCAGTGAGTTTCAGCTGCCTTGACCAGCCCAACTCACTGGAGCCATGATCGGTATCTAAAAGGTGTCACTGGAAACTAACAACTCACTGATCAGCCAGATTCTGGCATGATGATACTACATGAAGCATTAGAAACACCTGCTGCAAGATGTTATTAAAATGTGTTGTCAGGCAAGGCTTACATCACCCCTCTCCCCCAGGCAAAGGAATGTGGTTCTTCCCCCTGCTTGCATGTGTCTGCAATGTAAATGGAGCGAGGACAATGAAATGACATTTACATGAAGGGCAGACAAAGCCAGTAGGCAAACCAATGTGGAAGATGCCACTTCCCACTCTCAATGGGAGATGGAAACCACAGCTGCACAAAAACGTCCTGCCTCCTGAAGCGAAGTCATTGAACTCCGGAAGCTATAAGGAAGGATAAGATTATTTCACAGAAGTCACGGATTCCATGATGTTCAGACTTCAGAGACATCCGTGAGATTTTCTGTTTCAGAGGCAGAGGGTCCCCCAGAGCTCTCAGCCGTGGCGGGGCACCCGGAGTTGTCAGCCACCCCGCAGCGGGGGGGGATTGGGCTTTCAGTCTCCCCTCCCGCCCAAAATCCTCAAGCTTCAGTCATCACCCCGTAAGCCTCCCCCCATTATTTTTGGTAAAAGTCACAGACAGGTCGTGGGCTTCTGTGATTTTTTATTACCCATGACCTGTCCATGAGTTTTACTAAAAATAGCCGTGACAAAATGTGAACCTTAGATATAACCAGGCCACAAAGCCAGCTTGGCATCCATTACTGGGCAGATCCAAGAAGGCCGAGCTCCTGTACAGCTGACAAAAGTGGAACCTTCCAGCCAAGGAGGCCGAAAGTCCCCAGACACTGAATCTAGGTGAGACACCTGCTAAGACCAAGACACGGCCTTACTGAAGATAAATATAGTCACTAGAAAGCACGTTTTGTTTGTAACCTCCCTGGCCCTTTCACTCTTACTAGACATTCCTTAACCCTGTGGTGCAGGAGAATAAACTTATTTTTAGTTTTACAACAAACCATCTCAGTGCTGCAGATCACAATGAAATGCGAGTCCTCTGCTAACCTAACAGGTTTCAGAGTAGCAGCCGTGTTAGTCTGTATCCGCAAAAAGAACAGGAGTACTTGTGGCACCTTAGAGACTAACAAATTTATTAGAGCATAAGCTTTCGTGGGCTACAGCCTACTTCTTCGGAGTTGGTAAGACAACTCCCACCTGTTCATGCTCTCTGTATGTGTGTATATATATCTCCTCAATATATGTTCCACTCTATATGCATCCGAAGAAGTGGGCTGTAGCCCACGAAAGCTTATGCTCTAATAAATTTGTTAGTCTCTAAGGTGCCACAAGTACTCCTGTTCTTTTAACCTAACAGGGTGGGGCTGTGCCCTGTCTCTTTAAGAGAGCAGAAAAGTTACTGAAGTTCTGTGAGTGCTACGCTCAGGAGGCTCTGACACTACAGGGCAGCCGGCTTTGGGGAGACTCAGGTTTGGGGGGCGAGTTGGGGTGACTCGGCAAAGAGGAACCGAAGCTGGTGGAAGCCAGTGAGAGGCGCTGGTGCTGTGCGCAGGCTGCTGGTGTGAGGGCTCTGAACCGCAGCTGCAAAAGAGAGAGACCCCCAGGATTACAGGGCAGGCGATGACACTGGTCTGGGGTGAACCCCTCAGCATCACAACATCACTGGACCAGTCTGACTGGAGACCACCGCTCTGGTATCACACACAGCACTGGAATTTGCTGACAGCAAAACAAAAGGACATTTATTTGAAGAGAGACAA
>NW_020698204.1:0-5656 GCF_002925995.2 Terrapene triunguis | reverse complement strand
TTAATCCCTTCAAGGCTTTCTGTGGGGTGGACACTGCATCACACCTGCACTAACACACCCTTCCTGCATTAGGGGAGGTAAGACTGCTGCTGAGCTCATGGAAGAGTTGGCTCTGCTTTGCTGCACCTATTCCAGGGCTCTGCCCTCTCATATCACACAAGGGCACCCTGCTACTATAGACAGCAGCTACAGTTATCTGCAGTAAAAGCACCACAGCAGCCAAAGACAGAAACTGCAGGCAATTCAGGCAAAATTTCTGAGCTGCTAGTGCTTTATTGAAAGATCATCAGAACCCTAAAATAGAACCAAAATTGCAACATTCACAATAATTTTGCAAGGGTAGCAACACTGTGTTTTACTGATTTGGCTTAGATTTTTATTCCAAAATACAAGACCCAATTTTTATTTTCTCAAAAGGAATAAGATTTTCTATTAATTTCTCTGGACAATTCAGGGTAAATTTTGTATCACAGGACTGTTTGTGACCATCGTTTACCTTCCCATTTCCCCCAGGCATGTTTCTTCTGCTTGGTCTTTCCTCACCCATATACTACCAGTAAGATAAAGTAGCATCCACTTGCTTATTACTACCCGCTGCTGTGTTTTATTTCTAAGAGCTCTTGGTTGAAGTCCCAGCAGGGACAGGATCCATGAATGGCTCTCAGCTTAATGATACTCCTTTGGTGGAGATTGGTTTGATGCTGTGTGATCACGGGAACTGCACATACTGTATTGTAGGTGTCAGTTACATGCCATTAGAACTATTCTGTGTGCCCCTGTAGGCACAAGGTCAAGCAACATGCCACAAGAAAAGAAAGCATAGGAAGGCCTTGCCCTGTAGTGGCAGGAAGCCTGAAAAGTACTGCTCCCTCTACTGCTAACTGCTACAGAATGGCTACCACTGTGATTGAGATTCTATCTGAAAGAGATGTTACCCTTCCAAACGCAATGTCTTCACTTTAAGTGCCAGCTAGGAACAGCTTCCCACAACTGGAGTAGATGCTGAAATGAGTTAAGGAAAACTTGATCCCTAACCCAAGAGTTAATACATGGACACACCAGGCCAAACCCTGCCCCTTGGACAAACCTCAACTATATGAGCTTTGCACAGAAAGCAGTTCTGTGGCTGTTTGGTGGCGATGGAATCCTCCACGGCCACTACATGGGATTTACCGTAGCCCATGAATGCTAAGGATGGGAGCTGGTGGAGCTGTATAGCAAAGAGTCTCCTGAGCATGCTATACCCATTCCATGTGATCCTGAGAAAATAAAATGAAAACTGTTCTACCATGAAGCACTTAGGCCATAGTCAGAGAAACATGATTTTTACCTGACTTGAAGCAGTGACAATACTAGACATTATTAAGTTGCGACCAGGGGCTGCTAACAGGGAGTTTTGCAAGGGAGTTCTCCAGGTGAAGGAGGAGCAATACAGCACCCTTTTGGGGTAAGTGACTGTCTGCAGTGTGTGTTTGTTTGTGTTTGGGGGTTACTTGCTGTGTGCTGAGCTTGTGTTTGGCAGTCTGTTTGTTTGTTTGGTTGTTTGAAGGACCGTGTGCTGTGGCTGACAGTTGGAAGCTGTGAGCTTCAAAGGAAGGTTTGAAACCAGGAAGCCTCTGGTAATTGGCTGAGCCTTACTCAGTGGGCGGGGCATTCATACAGGCCAGGGCTTTATAAAGCAGCGCACAAGCGACCAGGGAGCGTTTGCGACCAGGGGCTGCTAACAGGGAGTTTCGCAAGGGAGTTTGGAAGGGGAGCAGGAAGGGAGCGCAGGTCCCTTGCCGGTTCTATCTGTTTTCCCTTTATTCCCCTAAAAACTTTAAACTTCTTGCTTAAACAACCCTTTCAGCGGACAGGGGGCTGCAGACGGGAGTTTGACAGAGGGAGGCTTACGATGGTTAGGAAGACCCGCAACACCTGTGCCAGCACTGCTTCTGTCTCCTCCACCTGCGCCTGTAGCCAGACAGAGCGCCTGAGCATGGATGCTTCTACCCAGATCCTGGTGTGGTTTTGCAGAGACTGTAACTTGCAATTTCCACTTACTGATATCCAGGCTGAGGGGACCATCCAATGTGAAAGGTGCCTGCTGGTGGAATCTCTCAGGCAGCAGGTGGGAGAGCTACAGGAGGAGGTGGCTAGGTTGAGAAGCATCCGAATCCACGAGCAATTCCTGGACAGTGTCCATGTGGAGACAGCTGAGGTAGCTGTCCCGGGACACAGGACTGCTGATACACCACTGGTGGAGGAGGAGATGGCTCAGGGTGGACACTGGCAGCTGGTTACTTCTGGCAGCAGGCAGTGCTCCACCCCTGCTCCGAACCCTCCCGCTGTGGTAATAGGTAACCGTTATGCTCTTCTTGATACAGGAAAGAAGGCATCACCCCCTACAGTAAAGGAGGAGAAGCCTCGTACCCCTAAGGCTGGGAGGTCTGCTGCCACCACTGCGAATAGGAAACGTAGGGTAGTGGTGGTCGGAGACTCTCTGCTGAGGGGGACGGAGGCGCCCATCTGTCGCCCTGACATTTCATCTCGGGAGGTATGCTGCCTGCCGGGAGCCCGTATCCGAGACGTTACGGAGGCATTGTCGAGGATTATCCAGCCCTCTGACTACTACCCCATGCTACTCATCCATGTGGGCACAAATGATACTGCGCGGTGTGACACTGAGCGGATCAAGAGTGACTACAGGGCTCTGGGAGTACGGGTGAAGGAGTTTGGAGCGCAGGTGGTATTCTCTTCGATTCTTCCTGTCAAAGGTAGGGGCCCGGGCAGAGACAGATGCATCATGGAGGTGAATGCCTGGCTGCGAAGATGGTGTCGCCAGGAGGGCTTTGGCTTCCTAGACCACGGGATGCTATTTGAGGAAGGACTGCTAGGCAGAGATGGTGTTCACCTTTCGAGGAGGGGAAAGACCCTATTTGGACACAGACTGGCTAACCTAGTGAGGAGGGCTTTAAACTAGGTTCGACGGGGACAGGTGAGCAAAGCCCGCAGGTAAGTGGGGAACATGGAGACCTGGGAGATGGGTCGGAAACGAGAGGGAGTGTGGGCTATATTGGCAGAGAGAAAGGAGGGTCAGGACAAAACCGGGAGGAAAGATCAAACCAGTATCTTAGATGCCTATATACAAATGCGAGAAGTATGGGTAATAAGCAGGAAGAACTGGAAGTGCTAATAAATAAATACAACTATGACATTGTTGGCATCACTGAAACTTGGTGGGATAATACACATGATTGGAATGTTGGTGTGGATGGATACAGCTTGCTCAGGAAGGATAGACAGGGGAAAAAGGGAGGAGGTGTTGCCTTATATATTAAAAATGTACACACTTGGACTGAGGTAGAGATGGACATAGGAGACGGAAGTGTTGAGAGTCTCTGGGTTAGGCTAAAAGGGGTAAAAAACAAGGGTGATGTCATGCTAGGAGTCTACTACAGGCCACCTAACCAGGTGGAAGAGGTGGATGAGGCTTTTTTTAAACAACTAACAAAATCATCCAAAGCCCAAGATTTGGTGGTGATGGGGGACTTCAACTATCCGGATATATGTTGGGAAAATAACACAGCGGGGCACAGACTATCCAACAAATTCTTGGACTGCATTGCAGACAACTTTTTATTTCAGAAGGTTGAAAAAGCTACTAGGGGGGAAGCTGTTCTAGACTTGATTTTAACAAATAGGGAGGAACTTGTTGAGAATTTGAAAGTAGAAGGCAGCTTGGGTGAAAGTGATCATGAAATCATAGAGTTTGCAATTCTAAGGAAGGGTAGAAGGGAGAACAGCAAAATAGAGACAATGGATTTCAGGAAGGCGGATTTTGGTAAGCTCAGAGAGCTGATAGGTAAGGTCCCATGGGAATCAAGACTGAGGGGAAAAACAACTGAGGAGAGCTGGCAGTTTTTCAAAGGGACACTATTAAGGGCCCAAAAGCAAGCTATTCCGCTGGTTAGGAAAGATAGAAAATGTGGCAAAAGACCACCTTGGCTTAACCACGAGATCTTGCATGATCTAAAAAATAAAAAGGAGTCATAAAAAATGGAAACTAGGACATATTACAAAGGATGAATATAGGCAAACAACACAGGAATGCAGGGGCAAGATTAGAAAGGCAAAGGCACAAAATGAGCTCAAACTAGCTAAGGGAATAAAGGGGAACAAGAAGACTTTTTATCAATACATTAGAAGCAAGAGGAAGACCAAAGACAGGGTAGGCCCACTGCTTAGTGAAGAGGGAGAAACAGTAACAGGAAACTTGGAAATGGCAGAGATGCTTAATGACTTCTTTGTTTCGGTCTTCACCGAGAAGTCTGAAGGAATGCCTATCCTAGTGAATGCTAATGGGAAGGGGGTAGGTTTAGCAGATAAAATAAAAAAAGAACAAGTTAAAAATCACTTAGAAAAGTTAGATGCCTGCAAGTCACCAGGGCCTGATGAAATGCATCCTAGAATACTCAAGGAGCTAATAGAGGAAGTATCTGAGCCTCTAGCTATTATCTTTGGAAAATCATGGGAGACGGGAGAGATTCCAGAAGACTGGAAAAGGGCAAATATAGTGCCCATCTATAAAAAGGGAAATAAAAACAACCCAGGAAACTACAGACCAGTTAGTTTAACTTCTGTGCCAGGGAAGATAATGGAGCAAGTAATTAAGGAAATCATCTGCAAACACTTGGAAGGTGGTAAGGTGATAGGGAACAGCCAGCATGGATTTGTAAAGAACAAATCATGTCAAACCAATCTGATAGCTTTCTTCGATAGGATAACGAGTCTTGTGGATAAGGGAGAAGCTGTGGATGTGGTATACCTAGACTTTAGTAAGGCATTTGATACAGTCTCACATGATATTCTTATCGACAAACTAGGCAAATACAATTTAGATGGGGCTACTATAAGGTGGGTGCATAACTGGCTGGATAACCGTACTCAGAGAGTTGTTATTAATGGTTCCCAATCCTGCTGGAAAGGCATAACGAGTGGGGTTCCGCAGGGGTCTGTTTTGGGACCTGCTCTGTTCAATATCTTCATTAACGACTTAGATATTGGTATAGAAAGTACGATTATTAAGTTTGCAGATGATACCAAACTGGGAGGGATTGCAACTGCTTTGGAGGACAGGGTCATAATTCAAAATGATCTGGACAAATTGGAGAAATGGTCTGAGTTAAACAGGATGAAGTTTAACAAAGACAAATGCAAAGTGCTCCACTTAGGAAGAAAAAATCAGTTTCACACATACAGAATGGGAAGAGACTGTCTAGGAAGGAGTACGGCAGAAAGGGATCTAGGGGTTATAGTGGACCACAAGCTAAATATGAGTCAACAGTGTGATGCTGTTGCAAAAAAAGCAAACGTGATTCTGGGATGTATTAACAGGTGTGTTGTGAGCAAGACACGAGAAGTCATTCTTCCGCTCTACTCTGCTCTGGTTAGGCCTCAGCTGGAGTATTGTGTCCAGTTCTGGGCACCGCATTTCAAGAAAGATGTGGAGAAATTGGAAAGGGTCCAGAGAAGAGCAACAAGAATGATTAAAGGTCTTGAGAACATGACCTATGAAGGAAGGCTGAAAGAATTGGGTTTGTTTAGTTTGGAAAAGAGAAGACTGAGAGGGGACATGATAGCAGTTTTCAGGTATCTAAAAGGGTGTCATAAGGAG
>NW_020698203.1:0-18168 GCF_002925995.2 Terrapene triunguis | reverse complement strand
TGGGGGACTGCGGGTAGAGGTTGGGGGGCGGGGTGGGGGGCTGCGGGACGGGATTGGGGGATGTGGGTAGTGGATTGAGGATGGGGTGAGGGCTGCGGGTTGGCAGGCAGTGGGGGACTGCGGGTAGGGGGTGGGGGCTGCGAGTTGGTGGGCAGGGGTGGGGTGCTGTGGGGGGCTGCGGGGTGGGGTTGGGGGGCAGGGGCAGCCCTGGGGGTGGGTATTGGCAGGATGGAGACGGGCAGCGCCTGAGCAGGACCCTCTCTCCCGTGTCTGCAGAGCGGAGGTGGGAACCATCTTTGCCCTGAGCTGGCTCATCACGTGGTACGGCCACGTCCTCACCAGCTTCCCCCACATCCTGCGCCTCTACGACTTCTTCCTGGCCTCGCACCCGCTCATGCCTGTCTACTTTGCTGCCGTGGTACGTCCGACTGTAGTCCTCAGCCCCGGCGCCCAGCCCCCCGCGGAGTGGTGCCCCCAGCCCCGGCCTGCTTGGGGAGCAAGGGGAGTGGAATTGGGAGGGAGCCCTGTCCCCTTGCACCCCGCTTCCATGGGGGGCTTAGCAGGGGAAGGTGACCGGCCGCCAGCCTGCCTCCATCGCTTCCAAAGGCAGAAGGGCCCATTGTCCCTCGAACACAGGCCGGCGAGCACAGCTCTGTCCCCTGGCCCATCTCACAAGCTAAGCCCACTGGGACGGGTCAGCAGCTGGCTGGGAGAGCTCTGAGTTGCTGGAGGGTGGGGGGGGGTGACTCAGAGGGGGAGCCAGCCCAGTGCGGTGCCAGGTCCTGTGCCTCTAGTCCGGGCCATTGATGATCCTCTGGCAGTTTTAGTCAGTCGAGTTGTTTAACCTGGAGTCCCAGCCCAACTCCCAGGAGGGTGACTGTGTTCTGTGGCTCCCAGCTGGTCACGGGGTTCTCTTTTACTGCCTGTCTCAAGCTGGTGTGTGCTGTCCCTGTTCACTGTTTAACAGCTGCTGTGCTCCACCCCAGAGGTGGCTGTTTTGTCAGTGGCGTGGTAAGGTGATGGACTGTGAACCATGTGACGGGGGCGTGGCAGGGGCAGCCCAAGGAGAGCCCTTGTCGGGGCTGGGAGATGTGGGTTATTGCAAAGGCTCCAGCCCCGTGGCCGTGCTGGGAAGCCGCACGTGTCCCATGGGACAATGACGCGCTCTCCCTGCAGATCGTCCTGCACCGGGAGGAGGAGGTGCTGGCGTGTGACTGCGACATGCCCAGCGTCCACCAGCTTCTGTCCCAAATCCCCCAGAACCTTCCGTACGAGAGCCTCATCTCCCGGGCCCTCCGGCTCTTCCAGCGTCACCCGCATGCCGAGCTGGCCAAGCAGGCGGCTCTGCACCACCACAAGAGGTGAAGGAGGACAGGGCTGCGGGGGGAGGGGGAGGCGAATTGCGGCTGGGTGTGCACCCGGCCCCCAGTGGTCTCCCAGGCGTGGGGTTGCCCGGGACCCTGGCAGGAGTGTCTGGTTAAAGGTGCAGCTCTTCCCTTCCATTGCTCATGTAGCTGCTGCAGGTCTGGCCCCTCCCCGGGCCCCTCCCCGACCATCCCCACTGCCAGGGGCCCGGGTTCCCAAACTCCTTGTCGATTTCCCTCTGCCCTTGGAGCAGCGAGAAAACCAGGCGGTCTGGCCGAGCTCTCAGGCATGCTGGCAGCTGCAGCAGGTGGAGCATGGGGGGACTGGGCACCCCTCTTAGCTCGTGGTGTCTGGCAGGCCGGCGGTGAGCCAGCCCCCCGCATGCAGCCCTGGGGCTGAGAGGCTCCCAGACCGCGGCACAGGCTGGTACTGCCAGAGCTGAAGGGCCCTGGCTGCGGGAGGACTGGCACGAATGGCTTTTCTGTGGGTCTCCGGCCCCTAGGCGGCGACGTAATGGCGGACATTGGAGCCGGTCCGATTCCCTCCCATCCAGGGTGTTCAGCTCGGCAGAGCCGAGGGCTGCCCTGGCCAACAGCCAGAAGCCGGGGGGTTGCGCTCAGAGATGCCCCCCTGCCTTCTCTTAATGTGGCAGTGCAGCCGAGGAGGACGGGTCTCCCCCTGCAGCGCGGCCTGGCCAGCCAGGAAGAGAGCTGCATGCTGGGACCTGTGCAGGCTGCGCATCTCGGCATTAGGTGGGGAGCGCCCTGGCCAGCCCCGCATGTCACCCTGCGCTAACCGGCTCCCTCCCCGTCTCTTCCCAGCATCTCCATCGGCTCCTTCACTGCCTTCCAGCTGGCCACGTCCCACCAGCGCCCGGACGCCGTGCTGCGCAGACAGCGGCAGCAGGACAGCGCCCACGCCGAAGCCACTGCTCTCCTGCCCACGGCCGGGCACAGCCCGCTGGTGAAAGCAGCCGTGTGGGGGATTTCAGCCACGCTGGGGGCAGCGGCTCTGGCCGTCACGCACACTGCCCTGGAGTGGGCACCGGAGTTCTTACTGCAGCTCTTCTAGCACCCGGCAAGCCAGCCAAGACCCTGCGGCCGGCGCGGGCCACGGAGCCGCGGGCCTCGTGCTTCCTCCCACTTAATTTATTGGACAGTCAAAGGCTGGGCAGCCGAGCTCAGAGCGGCCAGTAGCCAAAGCACCGCCACAGTGGCACCGAACTGGGACAGGCCTTTCCTGCTGCTGCCTGAGCCATTCGTGGCCTGGAGGGGGCAGGGCTGGGCTTACACCCCGGGCGGGAGCCGGGACTCGAACGCTGGCTCTCTCCCATGGCTGGGGCAGGCCGCGCCCCGGCTCTCAGGTGGAAGCGTAGAATGGTGACCGCGGGGCGCTTTCAGGGGAACAGAGCACTAATCCCCAGCCCCCCTGATGGCCCCAGAGAGCTTTCCTAGGTCCCTTTCCCCAGCCTCTGCCCTGTGGGGCTGTGCTTCTGCAGGCCGTCCTGCTGCAGCGGGGGTAGGTGTTTGCTAAGCACCAGCTGCCTGCGTGTTTGTGCACAGGACACAGGAAGAGAGCTGCCCCCACCCGGAGGGGCCAGGCAGGATGGTGTGAGCGGCTGGGGGCTCCGCGGGAAGCGCTGTCCCAGCAGAGTGGCGGGGGGGGGGGGGGGGGGTGCTGCAGGCCGGGGCAGCGTGCCAGGAATGGCGGAAGGCAGGGATCACTGGAGTGAGGGCGCACAGGCTGCAGGCATGAGCAGAGCCTGGAAAGCAGTGAGGAAGGGCGCCATGCAGGCTGCACCAGGGGAGAGAGGCCTCGCCTACATCGCTGCTTCTCTCCTGCCTGCGTAGCACCCAGGGTCCTCCTGGCATCTCCTCTGTGCCCACCCTCCTCGGCCCTGCCAGCCCGGCCCCTCAGCCCAGGATGGAGAGACACCAGGCCCAGAGTCTGGGACAGGCCCTTTTCTCAGGGCTTCAACTTTATTTCTTCCACGTAAAGCCAGGGCAGCACATCAGCCGTCCCTTCCCCCAGCGCCGGGAAAGCAGCCAGTGGCGCCTGCCTCCCCCTGCGAGTCCCAAGAGGTGGCAGCAGCAAGTGGGGTTGGCTGGGCTCCCCCCGCTGCAGGGCGGGCAGGCTGCTGCCTGGGAAAGGCACAGCCCCCGGAGCACTGGGTACGGGTGTGAATAAAGTGCATGAGCCTGGCCCCCTGTGTCTCACTGGCTGGGGGGAAGGGGGGTTGAGGGAAGCAGTTCCAATGGTTAGAGCAGGGGGTGAGGGTGCGGGAGGGCTGGGTTCTGCTGTCTCATGGCCTCTGCGGCTGGGCAGAGCCAGAGAGAGGCCAGCGTCTGTGGGTGCTTGGGTTAGAGGAGCGCAGTGTGAGCCCCCCAGGGTCGATTTCCTGGGGGTTGAGCAACACCCCCACCCGCCGGTGCAGTCAAAGGCAGCTTTGGGTTCCTGGCACTGACAGGGCCGAGTTGCCTGCCTCCCGGGAGCTGCCCCTGGGTGGGCAAGGAAGAGCTGGGCTCGGGGACGGGCGCCAAGTGGCTGGCTGGCTGGCTGGGGTGGATACAGTCCCTGCTGGCTGAAGCTCACTGCTTCTCCCGTGGCGTTTTGGGTGGAGTTGTGAAGCCAGGCCCTGCGTGGTGCTGGATCATGATGGGGTTGTGGTGCTCGGTGCCTGGAGAGCCTGTGCCACTGGTGTAGGGTACTTCACCGGCACCCCTGGGGGTCGGCCCGAAGCAGCTGTCACCGTTCCACCACTGCAGCCCCTCCTGCACCAGCCTCACCAGGGAAACGAGGGGCTTCCTGGGCTGGACTGATCCTGTTGGAGCTGCGCTGGAAGCCCCACCCCACCCACGCAGGAACTTTCCTAGCCCCGGCCAGGATGGCTGTAACGGTGCTCAGGCAGGCCGGAGCTCGCCTGCCCCCCAGCACTGCCTGCGAGGCCCAGCCCTGTGCGCTGCTCCCCCCACCTGCCCCTCACCATCCTGGTGCCTGCTGGGGAGGAGCGAGGCAGGGCAGACAGCTCGGCTCATGACCGCCCCGAGCAGGGCTGGAGCACTGTGGGAGCAGGGGGTCTCAGCACCCAATGGGACACAGCTGTGCCAGGGGAGCGTTTGCACTGGTCCTGGCAGGGGTCGCTGTGGGTGCAGCTGGAAGGAGGAGGGTGGGGTGTTTGCATGGCCAGTGAGGGGTGGGGACGAGGCTGTAGCCATCTCACAATCCTGCCTTGACGGGAGCTGTGGTGCCTGGGCCTTTCCAGCCCCCAGTAACCCCCTCCCCCCCAGGCTGGCCGCACAGAGGTCTCACTGGTGCTGCCCCCTTCTGCCGGGGTGGTGTCTGGTAACAGCTGTAAGCCTCTTTCCTGCATCCCGCACCCAAAGCCCCACAGGCTCTCGGCCCCCCGCTTGCAAGGACCTGGCGCAGACAATGGCCACCGCCGTTACCATAGATACCGAGAGGCCAAGGCCAGAAGGGCCCGTGGTGATCATCTCCTCCGGCCTTGTGACCCAGATCACGCTGTGTCAGTGACCGGTCCGCTTCCCTATTTCCCACTCCCTCCATTTCTGTGTCAGCTGCAAACTTTATCAGGGATGATTTTATGTTTTCTTCCAGCTCATTGAGAAAAATGTTAGTGTAGGGCCAAAACTGATCCCTGTGGGACCCCACTAGAAACCCACCTGCTCAAGGATGAGTCCCCATTTATAATTACCTGTTGGGACCTATCAGTTAGGCAGCTTTTAATCCATTCAATGTGTACCAAGTTCAATTTGATATCATTCTAGTTTTATAATCAAAATGTCAGGAGGTATCAAATCAAGTGCCCAAAAGTCTATGTATGTTGCATCAACACTATTACCTTTTTCAACCAAATTTATAATCTCATCAAAAAAATATCAAGTTAGTTTGACAGGATCTATTTTCCATAAACCCAGGTTGATTGGCATTAATTATATCACCCTCCTTTAATTCTTTATTAATTAAGTACTGTATCAGCTGCTCCACTATCTTCCCTGGGATAGATGTCAGATTGACAGGCCTCTAATTACCCTGGTCATCCCGTTTACCCTTTTTAAATACTGGTGTAACATCAGCTTTATTCTAGTCTTCTGGAACTTGCCTGGTCTTCTAAAACACTGAAAATCAACATTAATGGTGCGGGGAGCACCTCAGCCAGCTCTTTTCAAACTCTTGTATGCACGTTACCTGCGGATTTTTAATTGTCTGACTTTAGCAGCTGCTGTCCAGCATCCTCCTGAGAGACTAGTAGACTGGAAAGAGCGTTATATGGGATGACTACATCTTTTTTTGACAGAACAAAAATATTTATTGAACTTTTCGGCATTATTATTGATAAAGTCTCCAATTTCCATCTAGTAATGAATGGACTATTCTTTTTGTTCCTAATATACTCCTCCTTATTGTCCTGAATTCTGCTGGCCATAGATTTCTCCTTGTGTCCGTGTGCTTCCCTTATTAATGTTCTCTAATTCCTAATAATGTTCTAGTTTCTGATTTATAGTCACTATTATCAACTTCCCCTTCCTGTGCTTTGTTACATATTTTCTAGCTGCTGTTACTTTCCCTCTCAACCAGGGTTTTTTTTTTAACCAATATGGCCGCCTTCTTTGAGACCCTTGTTGACGTTTCAGCTAAGAGGCCAAGGTCTGAATGGATACACAGGGACTGAGCCCGCCCCCCACCTCCTCTTATTGTTGTTGGAGAGGTCTGGATTGACAGCTGTGGATACCCTCAATGTGCCTTTACAGAGTGGAAAAGCTGCTAGTTAATTTCATAGACACATAGACTATCAGGGTTGGAAGGGACCTCAGGAGGTTTGTGCCTTTGCTGGGGCGTGAGGCCTTTAGGACTTTCTGCTCCTTTTTGACTGCACTAAGTCCACTTTACAAGAAACAAGCGCATTAAGAATGGAGAAAATAAAATCAAGGGGTTTTGTTTTGTTTTAAATAATTGATTTGAACTGGCCGCCCTTATGGGTCCCATTAAAATTCCATTAGTGTTGTGTAAGAGATGTGATCATTTCTGGAAACTTTAAAAGAATTTCCACCCCTTGCCCTGTGCTAGACACTTAGCAGCTAGGTAATAATGCTCTGAGCACTGCATGTACCCTGGTCAGTGTGGGGATGGGAGTACACACTGGGCTAGTGAAATATTTATTTATATGCCTATAATGCTCCAATTCAGGGGGGTCTTGACAGGCAGGTGACAGCGGCTTCCTAGATAAACACACACACACACACACAAGACTTTCTGGTGCCAGTCCAAAGTGACACAGTTGTTTTGCCAGGCTGGGAGGCAAACCACATCTGCACGCAGTGTTCAAAGTGTGGGCGTACCATGGATTTATATAGAGGTAATATGATATTTTCTGTCTTATTATCTGTCCCTTTCTTAATGATGCCTAACATTCTGTTACCTTGTTTGACTGCCGCTGCACATTGAGTGGATGTTTTTAGAGAACTATCCACAATGACTCCAAGATCTTTCTTGAGTGGTAATAGCTAATTTAGACCCCATCATTTTATATGTATAGTTGGGATTATGTTTTCCAATGTGCATTACTTTGCATTTATCAACATTGAATTTCATCTACCATTATGTTGCCCAGTCACCCAGTTTTGTGAGATCCTTTTGTAGGTCTTTGTAATGAGTGAAACTGGTCAAGCAGTTCATTGTAATTGACATTTATTGAGGATATTTTGTCTATCACTTATTTGTAAATTCATTTTTTTGGTTATTCATCCAGCTCTGTGTGTCAGTCCATCTTCACATTAGACACCCGAGGGCATGTCTACACTACAAAATTCAATTGCCCTCGCTTAGGCTGGCGTACAGCCACCGCAGTAATTACCTCGCTTGTGTGCGTGTCTACATTTTGTTCCTTGTGTCGATGGTGCATGTCCTCACCGGGAGCACTTGCACTGGTGGAACTGTGATTATTCCCCTCTGTTCGGCACTGGTGAGGCCATACCTGGAGTATTGTGTCCAGTTTGGGGCCCCCCACTACAGAAGGGATGTGAACACATTGGAGAGAGTCCAGCGGAGGGCAATGAAAATGATCAGGGGGCTGGAGCACATGACTTAGTTCTGGCAAACCCAAACTTTAACAAGCCCTTTATGGTGTTCACCAACGCCTCAGACACAGGACCGGGGGCGGAGTTAATGCAAAAAAACCCCACCCCATCGTGTACCTAAGCAAAAAGCTGCTACCCCAAAAGCAAAACTACGCGGCCATCCAAAAAAAAAAAAAAGCCTGGCCATGGTGTAGGCCCTTAACAAACTGCAGCCGTATCTCTTTGGGCAACACTTCACCGTGTACACCGACCACTCTCCTCTGACCTAGCTGCACCAGACGAAAGGAGCCAATGCCAAGCGCCTAAGGTAAAGCCTGTGCCTGCAAAATTATAACATGGACGTGGTCCATGTAAAAAAAAGTGCCAACCTAATAGCAAATGCGTTGTCCCAAAAAGGGGGCCCTGAACTTCCCCAGGTCACTGGTTGAAGTAACCCCACTCAGTTCAGTCTCGAAGGGGGGAGAGATGTGACGGAGCAGGGAGTGGGGCGGATTTGACCTGGGAATGTTGCAGGGGGGTTACATTGGGGATGAGGGACTTCCCTTGAAGGGAGATACCTGAGCTGTAACCTGAGCCAGGAGGGGGGTTGGGAGAAGTGACACCTTCTGCCCGGGAGTCTGAACAAAGGAGAGGGGAGGGAGGAGAAGGCTGCTGGAGGAGTTTTTAGTTTCAGGTTGGGGCTGTGTGGTGCAACACAGGGAACCCCAAGCTGGGGTCTAAGCTCCCTAAACCCCCCAGAAGGACTTGATTGAGCGGTTCTGGTTGTACCTACAGGCTCTGCTTGGGACTGTGTTCCTGTCATCTAATAAACCTTCTGTGTTACTGGCTGGCTAAAAGTCACGGTAAATACCAGGAAGAGGGGTGCAGGGCTCTGACTCCCCCACACTCCATAACAGGGAGGTTTAAGTTGGATATTAGGAAAAACTTTTTCACTAGGAGGGTGGTGAAGCACTGGAATGGGTTCCCTAGGGAGGTGGTGGAATCTCCATCCTTAGAGGTTTTTAAGGCCCGGCTTGACAAAGCCCTGGCTGGGATGATTTAGTTGGGGTTGGTCCTGCTTTGAGCAGGGGGTTGGACTAGAACTTCCTGCGGTCCCTTCCAACCCTGATAGTCTATGATTCTATGAACTGTCAGTGTGGGGCATTGCAGGGCGGCATCTGAAAGCCAGCAACAGTCGATGTAAGCAAGGCAGCGTCTTCACTGGCACTGCGTCGACCTAACGACATTGACCGGGACTCTCCGCCTCTCGTGGAAGTGGGGTTATGATGTCGCTGTAGCAGGCACCTTATGTTGGGAGGAGTGAAATTTTAGTGTAGCCCTTTACAGCGTTCGGGTGACATCAGCTGCCTGGCATCGACCTGACGCTGTGTGTAGCCCAGGGCTCAGTCGTTAGTGGGAGCTCCAACTCCTTAACATACCAGTGTGTGGGCTTCTCCTAACAGCACATTAAACACACTGGGGGCAGGTCGGCAGCAAGACCCCTGTTTAGTAAAGGTCCAACCCAGTTCCCACGGAGGTAAACAGCCTCATTGACTTCACCAGCTTGTCAGAGCAGCGCTACGGGAAGAGTTTCTTTGGGTGGGGGCGAAAGACAGCTGGGACCTGCTGAATAAAAGGAGCAATAGGGATTAGGCCATGTACTAATAAAACTGTAACCCTGCTTTGGGACAGGTGCCTAACATTCGCTGAACAGCCAGCCATGTCTCTGCACCTGCCAGAAAGACCCCCCACAGACCTGTACAGCTGTATGTGTGATGGAGGAGAGTTACCATTTTTAAAGGACAGTTTTCCATTGTTCAAAATACATATGTACCAGTCGGTTATATGCAGAGAGCAAGTTACCATTAAAATACCCTTTTTAAACTCAGCATTTCCCAGCACTATCCTGCACTTCTGTCCCACTAAGGCCTGGTCTATATTACAAATGCTCTGCCGGCATAGCCCCTAGTGTAGAGCTGTGTATGCGGACAGGGAGAGTTTTTTCTTTTGGCCTAGTTAACTGTGACACTGGGAGACCAGGTGCCAGCTCATGCCAAGGTGCCATGTGTCAACTCAACACTGACAAAACCAGGCTGGCTCACCTGCGGGTTAGAATTGTTCAAACAGGTGTCAGGATTCCAAGAATGTGCTTTGTGTTTAGCCTTTATGGATTGCTCGTGAGTTGCTGCCGGCATATCTAACATCTGTATCCCCTATTGCCAGGGGCTGTTTGAGCGTGTGAATCTCTGTGACCGTAGAAATCACCAGGCAGGAGAGAGACATTAAGCAGTGTGAAGTGCTGCTCTCCGGAGGAAGGCGTTACGTCCTGCCCCTCAGGGCTGGCCCACGGACACCGGCTGGACTAGTGTGAAACATTGGAGAGGACAAAAGCCTTTGTTGCTCTGCTCTTCCCCCACCCCACGAAGCTGAGTCATGCCAGTGGATTCCTCCCGTCAGCTGAGTCCACAGCTCGGAGCACATGGGGGGGGCGGGGAATAAATACCCATGACAGGGAGAAACTGGATCTCATTGCTGCTTGGACTCAGGGGAGAGGGGGCAAGTTTCAAGGCATAAGCAAGAGATCCCCAGTGCTCAGCCCAGGTTGGCCCTAAAGGACGTATGGAGCTTATCATAGAAGCTTCTAGTCACTTTCGAAACCTACAATTAAAGCTCATGTGTGTATGTAATTTGCCGGCTTTAACCTTGTCAATAACGCTCATGTTTCCCTTGCCTATTAACAAATCTGTGTATAGTTTATTAAAGGCCTGGCTACAAGCGTGGGCTTTGGTGTGAGAGCTAAAGCGCAGGGGCCCTAGCGTGAGGACGGGTCCTTTGGGACAGGGAGTAACCTGACTATTGCTGTATCCTTGGGGGAAGGGCCCAGCTATCTCACAGGTGGCAGGACAGATGGGGGCGCCCACGGGGCCTGTCTGTGACTCCCGGGTTAGGCTGTGGTAGGGGCTGAGGAGCTCACACCTGGTAACTGGTTGGTGAAATCGAACACAGAACTCACAGCCAATGTGGGGCTGGTGCTGGGTTCCCGGCACTCTGCCCTGCGGCTGGCACTCACGCTCTGGAGTCACGGCAGGCAGCGTTACACTACCACCCCACCCCCTGCCCGCCTGACATTAGCTCTGCCGACAGATGCACTCTTCTGTTGACATAGTTGTGTCTACACTGGGGGCTTTCTCGGCACAGCTATGGCAGCCAGCGAGTGTGGTTATTGCCCCCCACCATCCAAGGTAATATGGACTCAGCCCAAATGCAGGGGAATAACTGCGCTCTCACCTATCACTAGGTGGCAACTGGTAGCCACAGGAAGGTAGCCATTCACTTATGCTGAAAGAGAAGCAAGAGCTGTAGGCAGGGGTCAGAGGGCTGGCGATGGCGAGTCCCGGGAGGATGTTTTGTTCTATTTCTTGCATTTGCTCAGAAAGTCGAGGTTGCTGGTAAGTTTTGCTTCCTTTTTCTTCACCTTGTGGAATTTCCATTCAGACGGCAACATCCAGCATCTCCCCTGGTTCTAGCATTGCAGCTGTGGTTGTGCTGGGCCCGGGATAGTCATATGCTAATACCCAGTGCCGACAAAGCTACAACTTCACTGCAAAAAGCAAGAGTTGTAGTCAGAGCGCGGGACCAGGAGAGAGCGGGAGCCCGGCTTGGCCAGCAGAAAACGGAACCAGCCGGGGAGAGCAGCAGGTGAACACCACGGGAGCTCTAGTTTCTACGTCTCCCCTCAAACAAGGGCAGGATTTTGCGAGATTTCTAAGCACGAGCCCTATTCACATAGCTCCCCGCTAGGCTAGTTTTAATTTCAGGCTTAAATCAATGTTATATCGAGAATGTATCGGCTTTCCCAGCTCAGGGAGCATTATTCATAACATGGCAAAGGAAACCTGGACATTGTGACCCTGCCCTTCGGAGCCCCGCGGGAGAAAAAGACCAAGCATTTAGGCTGCCCTGCAGACTGGTGACCCTCCCTCTACCATGAGTCCCAGTCAGCAAACCAGGCTCAGCCAGCCCCGCCCAGGACTATGAGCATCCTTACAAAAAAGAAAACGCCGCAGGGAGGGGGGTCACGAGTGCCTGGAGAGTCACAAGAGGGGCCCTGGTAAGGAAATTCAGAGCAACGCTGAAATATACACACTGATCTGCAAGCGGTTCCAGAAAGAAGAGATCCGACCACATCCAGCCGCACAAAGTTTTGTATTATTTGGAGTTGGCTACAAGACTTCAGTGTTGGAAACGGGGCCAGAGAACTCCTGAGTACATTCACTTTATTTTCTGTGACGTCCAAGAAAGGCGGCTCAGAGTTGCAAGGCATAACGACAAAAGGAAACTCCATTAGTGCAGTTGTATGTACCTGCTACAGCTGCGTAGCGCATGCTACTGAATTCACATGTTTTCCTATTATTGTTTCATATGTGCAAACTCTACCATAGACAGACCAAACCAATCAAGAGAGACTTTCATATGATGAGCTCTGATCACAAGGCACTCATTTTGTCATGTCGTTTGGATATTGGATGCTCAGCTGAGGTCATTTCTCCAAATGTTAATCTTTAATCAGCAGAATATTGGCCCTTCATCTTCAGACTTTATTACTTTGCATGCAAAATAGCAGTTTAAACCCCTTTGTTGTTTTACGCTGCAGTTCCAATAGGGTGTATAATAAAAATAGTTGCATTCCTGGTGATAACCTCAATTGTTCTCGATTATGTTCCCTATGCACTTTCAGACAGAAGGTACCAAGTCAGTGATCCATGTACATGAAGTCACTTGCTTATGTAAACATCATTGCAGTCACACAGTTCAACTAGTTACCTAAAATACTGGTGGCACAACCCGGAGAGCAGGTCAGATTATGAATTATGTATAGAGTTATGTAAAGAAACTGCCCTGAGTTAATTTGGCCAAGTAGCATGTGCTAAGGACCAGTGATACTTACTAACCCTGCTATTCAAAAAAACAAAAACCAACCCACACTTGGCTGTGCAGCCAGGAGCTCTGGGTTTGACTTTGGGGGTTTGTCTACACAGGGAGTTACTCAGGAACTGCTCTTCTCAAATAACGGCCTGTGTAGACAACTCTCAGGTGGCTTTCCCAAGCCCTGCAATGCATTACACCTCACTAAGTCTTCCTATTCTTAAGGGCCTCCTCCCCCGGGGAACAGGGAAATGGTGGCGCATAGGCAAGGGCCAGCGTACCTATTTGTTATTGTGCTTTCAAAGTTATTATTCAGCCTTAAGCAAAATAGCTAAGAACCAGCGATCTCCTGAATGCCAGGGCAGCATAGGTTCTACAACAAATCACCTATCAACATATGCAAGAGGTACAATGAAATCTAACCCGTGCTATAGAGTATTCAGAGCAGGGGAATCCATTTGGCAGAGTAAGCCTGGTCTACACGAGGAATTTCCAGCAGTATAGCTGTGCCTGTCAGGGGTGGGGGAAATCCACATTCTGGAGCGATGTAGCTAAACTGACCCAGCCCCTGGGGTAGACAGTGCTAGGTGGACAGAAAAATTCTTCCATCAACCGAGCCCCCACCGCTCGGGGAGGTGGATTAACTCCGCCCATGGGAGCCTCGCAGTGTCTGTGCTGAATTCCTACAGAGGTGCAGCTCCAGCATTACTCTACATTTGACCAGAGTAGCCTTTATGGTCAATGACTTCAGAAAAAGAGCTTTCAGTGAAGCAACTTGAAGTCTGCCTTTACCATGGCTAATGTATTTGTCCTTTTGTTACTGTAACTCCTACAGCCAGCCAGCCATTGGTGCATGACGATTAATGCTCAGTGGAAGAAAAAAGACGAGTTTCTAGTTAGACCTTGCTGTTAACCCCCACCCAGGAGGGAAATGGATTGCAAGTGATCCTGGTTTAGTCTAATGACTCCGTCTCCCATTCCACTTCAGTTTACATGGCACGACACCAGTTCTTACAAACCAGTTCTCTGGGGCTTGATGTCACCTATGTGCTGCTCCGTGACAATCAGCACCGTAGATAAACCCAAACCCAGAATAATTATTTCTATACATCCGCCAAGCCAAGGTTGCCAAATTCACACACCTCCGCCTCAGTCCAAATGGATGAACAGTTTAACAAATGGAGAAAATACTTATATTACAGCCTCACGGCAGCAGACAAATGCCTGGTGCAGACAGGCGAGGCCCAGGAGAGGGGAAGAGATGCTGCAGCCGAGCAGGGAGAGGGCTGGCAGCATTGGCCACCAGGGCTCAGGCTGTCACCTGCTCTACAGCAGAGGTCCCTAAACTGTGGGTGAGTCCCCCAGGGGGGCGCAGAGAAATGTTTGGGGGGGGGACAGCCCTGCTCCACTCCAGCCCCGCTCCAGCCCTGACCCCAGCGTTAGCTCCGTCCCTGGCTCCAGCTGCAGCCCCAGCCCCCTTCCCCCGTCCATGCCCCCCCCCTGGAGCTGTGGTACTGGGGCGGCCGGGGCGAGGGAGGGCGAGCCCCTGAGAAGTTCGGGGACCCCTGCTCTACAGCCCAGAGTGTTCGCCCAGAGTGAGACGGGGCAGCAGAACGAGGGCTGGGCTAGACCTGCCATGGGAGTGGCTGGGCCCTGCGTCAGAACCGCCAGCCCCCAGAGATCAAAAACCATGAGTCTGACCCTCAAACATCAGGAGCTTGGCCCCAAAAATCATGACTTAAAAAAAAGAATCCAGTGATGTTTGGGGTCTGTCTTTTGCCTTTTTAACTCCCCTCCACTCCTCTGCTGGGCAGCGGGTGAGAATTTTGGGGTGAAACATCACACTGCGTCTCTCCCGGCTGGAGACAATCTCACCCCTGACCGGGGGCAGCCAGCCACTTCCCAGCACAGTCTTCACTTCTCTGCCTCCTGCTGCTCCGGGGGGCCTCTGTGGGCGGGTCTCAGCAGCCCCCCAGCCCCCCCTTCCAGGCTCCTCTCTCTGCTCTAGGGTCACACCCCGGCAGGGCTCATGGCAGGTCAGGTCTGTGTCCTCAGCCCCAGAGCTCTGCCCGCCTGCCCAGCCCTGAAAGTCCTGGGTGTGAATCATGGCTTCATGACAGCGCCTCCTGCAGGCAGCAAAATCCCAGGACTCAAGATCAGTTACTGAGAGCTGCTGATGCTGTAACATGGCCTTCCCCTGGATGCTCGGAGGGGACGCCCCTTCCCCCCACACACGCAGGCTGGGGGAGCTGATAGCCAATCCCCTCTATTTCCCACCCCATCACTGTCCCCTGCACCTCCCCCCTACCCCCCACCTCCCCTGCAGCCCCCAGCCTCCCACTTGCACCCAACATCCCCTGCACCCCATAAATCTGCATCTTCCTCCCCTCACTTTCCCCCTCCCCCTGGTCTCTGCTGCTCCTCACAGTCCCTGTGTCCCATCCAGCCCCCTGACCCACATTGCCTGGGGCACAGTTTCCACCTCATACAGAAGCGTGGGAGATGGCAGCCATCTTTATTAAGGGCAGCCTCCTTCCCACCTGCAGCTGGACTAGAGGGAAACGGTGGCCATCGTGCTGGCTTCAGCCCCATTGACATGAAGTGAGGGATGGCCACTTCTTTGAATAAGAGAAATTCGGGAGCTGGCGCCTCTGCCTCCTCCTCTCCCAACAGGACCTGCCTCCTTCTCCTGCCCCATCCCACGGCTTTATGGTTCCACCCTGCTGGTGGGGTCTCCTGCCAGCACTGGGTCTCTCCCGGGGAAGGAGACCCCTTTCCCCTGTTGGCAGATGGGCAAACGGGGACTGGATGCTCTTAGGACAGAGGTGGCTGAACTGTGGCCCCAGGCCCCCCTCCTCCCACGTTATGTAGCCCATAGAGACTACAAACCCCAGCACGCAGCCAGGATCTACTGGTGGGCCCATAGGCTCTGGGGTCTGCACCTACTTCTGTGTTACGGTGGGGGGGAGGCTGTTCTCTGTACCAGGCTGCCTTGGCATGTTCGGGGGGGGGGCTGCCAGCTCGATGCCCTGCCTTGGAGAGGGGTCTGTCTCGATAGCACAGCCCCCCCTTCCCGCCCCCTCACTGCTGGATTCCTCCTCCCCTCCCCCATGCCCAAGGTGTGGAAAGAGCAGGTGGGGAGCCGGGGTGAGGGGCTCAGTCGATGGGCCGAAACGTGAGCAGAGGCGGCTTCTCCGGCATGAGGATGAACCCGAAGACGGTTTTAATATCGGCCTTGGACACCGTGTCGATCCGGAAGTTCCGCAGGACCTGAAAGGAGACGGGCAGCTGGTGTGACACCGGAGCAGCTTGGGCTGGGATCTGGCCAGCTAGTCTGAGCCACAGCAGGGCTGGGCTGCGGTATGTGGGGCTGGGAGACCCAGATGCTGCAGAGCGTGGGGCTGGGAGGGGATCGCACAGGGGCATTTACTGGCTCGTTTCTGCTGGTCACTCCTGACTCTGTCTGAAAGGGCTACGGGGCCTGCTCAGTCCAGGGCAGATGGAAGAAGAATGCAAGCTCCTAAGTAACCTGCCGGAGGGATGAGGAGCAGAGCAGGGGGGAGCCCTGGAATAGGTAAGGGGGCTGCGGGTCAGGACTGAGGCACATAGTACAGAGCTGAAGGGAGCCCAGGGCTGGGATAGCAGGGGACAGTGGCCGAGCTGTGTGGGAAGGTCACAGAGTGACAAATACTTTCTCCTTTTCTTGAAGTACCAACAAACAAGTTGAGCTGTGTAACGTTTGGCCAACGTACAGTGAGAGCCCCCTGAGCTCGGGCCAGCCCCAGGCCTGCCCCCAGGCCGCCTGGCTCTCCGGCTCTCAGCCCTGCCACCTCTCCCCGACTCACGTGCATGAGGAACAGCATCATTTCGGTCTCTGCCAAGCGGCGGCCGATGCACTGCCGGGCCCCGAAGCCGAAGGCCAGGGCCTTGAAGCTGTTATCCTCCTTGCTCAGCCAGCGCATGGGGTCGTAGCGCTCCGGGTTGCTGAACACCTCCGGGCTCCGGCCCATGGCGTACAGCCCCACCTGGCACAGGGTCTGTGGGGCAGCAGAGGGGAGAGGGTGGCCATTAGGCTCCACCAATCAGATGTAAGCTCGCTTGCATACAGAGAGCTGATTGGTTTATACCTCCGTCATTTCAACAGCTGCTGCTTTGTCCAACAGAAGTCAGGGGGTGACCTCTCCCCCCAGCCCGCACTGACGCAGGCCATGGGCCCTTGTGGCCCTCTGGGGTGGGAGTTCTATAATGTCCCTGCAATGTATCAGCAAAACCCGAAAACAAAGAGCAGCGGGGGGAGGGGGAGGGGAACTCGCCATGTAGCTGTTGAGGGAGCTTCCCCTCCCTGCCTGTCTCACTCCCCCACAGGGCAAGGAAAGTGGAGGTCAGAAGGCTGCACCCCAAGAGTACTGGCTCCCCTGGCAGAGAGAGCCCCCCACTGACCCCCCCACCCACAGCCCTTCAGCTTGGCCCCGTCCGCTTCCCCTGTGAAATATTACTCAGGTCCCAAAAAAGTCAAAATTGAGGTTAAACAAATTGGTCAAATGTGAATAGTGGTTTGATCAAAACCCAGGATTTTTTGTGGCAAATCAGGAAAGGGCTCGGTCCCCTGCCGTACCCCATCACATGCTGCGGGGCAGTTCTGGTGCCCTGCTTCCTGTCGCGGCTGGTCCCTGCGGCTTCGGGGGCAGTGAGAAGCCCTCGTGTGCTGGGGCAGTGGTGCAATGCTGTGGATGGGGCCCGGGGTGTGCTGTTCCCTTCCAGACCCCCAACACTCTTCTAAGCACGGAGTAGGAGTTCTCGCTTTGTGATCTGCAGTGTCTGAGCAGCCAGCCTGACCCCCGGGCCAGTGAGCGCCCCCACTTCCTGGGGGCACCTCCCGGCTGCAGAGAATGGGGGTGGGGGCGGAGGAGCAGGGACTCACCCCAGCCGGCACGCAGTAGTTCTGGAGCACCACGTCTTTGGTTGGGTAGCGCTGCACCGTTATGCCCACAGGGTAGAGCCTGCCAACAGAGCCGCACCGTCAGCTGGCTGCCCTCGTCACCCCCCTCGTCACCATCTAGACAGCTGGCCTGACACCGCTCAGGCCAAACGGCCCCTGGGGGGAGCCCCATGTCACTGCCGCTGCCCTTCATTCACCCACTGCTGCTGCTTGGCTTTGAACCCCACGGACCCAGCGTTCCCTGCTTCCGGCTGCCCTCCTCATCCCGGATCATCCGCCAGCCATCTGTGCCCCACAGTGTCTGCCATGCCCACGCCCTCTTCCCGCTCGTGCCTGGCCAGACCCCACTGCTGTAGGGCCCGCTGGGCTGGGCTGCCCCTCGAGAGTCATGTCCCCAGCACTCCCTGGACGGATGCACAGGCACAGGCAGGCGTTTTAGCCCCAGACCCACTGCCTGGCATGATGGAGAAGTTGCCCTTGGAGCCCCAGGCAGCAGAGCCCACCCTCCTTTCCCCATGGGCCCCGGAGGCTGTGCCCTTGGCCCTCACCTCAGTGTCTCCTTGAGGGCGCTTTTGAGCAAGGGCATGGAGTTCAGCACCTTGGAGAGCTCCCGTGGCCCCTGCGACTCGGCCTCGGCAATCTCCCGGCGAATGGCCGTCTGGACGCTGGGGTTGCGGGCCAGCTCGAAGAGGGTGAAGAGCAGGGGCATGGCGGTCTGGGCCAGAAGGGACAGTCAAAGCCGGCCCACCCCTGTGCCTCACCCAGGGGCGCAGCATGCTGGGCACAGCCACAGAGGCGTCTCACTGGGGCCTGTGCGGGACGGTCCCAGCTGCGTTGGCCAACCCAGTGTTATCAGCCACTGAA
>NW_020698202.1:0-3007 GCF_002925995.2 Terrapene triunguis | reverse complement strand
ACATAAACATCTGAAAGCTTGAATTATGAATATAGACTGATTTGTCAGGCATTCAAAGAAAACAAAACAATGCAAATATATTTGAGGACACTGAATTGTTTTAAAGCTACCCTCTAGCTTTTCAAAGTGCTGTTCACTTTCTGAGCACATTACACATTGGAAGAAGGTTTATATATAACCATACCATCTTTGGAACCGCAGTCTTACCAGTTCCATTTTGATGCAAATCCAGGAATTTACCATGGGTTTATAAAATCAATTTCAGTACTATCGTGGTTGAGATTATATTGTAATCCACATTTTATAGAAGACAACCAAATAAATACTCATCAACATTGCCAGAAAGTTTAAAAAATTGTTTCGAACAACTGAACTCTCCACAGAGGATTGAAAGCCTTAGTATATCTTGCTTAATAAGGCTGTTGCTAGGTAGGACATGTTTTCCTTCATAGTGGTGATGGGAATTAAAGCCATTACAAGGGTCAAGTTGGCCTAAATCCTTATGAACAGGAACATGAAGCAGCCAGGCAAAACCAGTCACAGGGGCAAATCTATAGGGAAGGGCTGTAATCTACACCAAGGGCCAATGTTTTTCTTCAGGACAGGGCACATTTACCTTAGTTTGCCAAGTTTTCATTTGTAAAATGAGCACATTTGTAATTCATAATGCAAAGAAAATCCAGTTTAGTACACATGTTCTAGTTCCCTCTCTGATCTTCTTCTAAGAATTGTAGGACTATGTGGAATTATATTCCAATGTACATGTCTGAATCTGATTTGGATATAGATAGCAGCTCCACCTAATATGTTATTAACATTTTCTCCTTAACATGTGACACAATTGTGTGCAATCAATACCAGCAGCAGACAACAGAGAGAAGCAGAAAAATCAACAAGATGGATGGTGTTGAGGCATTTCTTCCCCTTCTCAAGAAAAATCCTTACAGGACTAGTAAATTCTTGTGAACAGTGTGATATATAGCTAGCATTAACTACTGCAGTGGTGTACACAACAGGGCAGCCCAGTGTTCCCTTTGAATACTGGCGCTTCAAAAAGCAGCATAGGATGAGGTTTGGTAAATGCGTTTAGTTCAGTTGAGAGCTAAATATATATACTGTTGGACATGAATGAACTGAGTTGCTAGGTGGACTGTAGCTGTCATGGCAAATGTTGAGAAATCATTATATGTGGAGAAAGTGAATAAGGAAGAGTTATTTATTCCTTCACCTAACACAAGAACCAGGAGTCACCCAATGAAATTAATAGGCAGCTGGTTTAAAACAAATGAAAGGAAATACTTCTTCACACAGTGAACAGTCAACCTATGGAACTCATTGGCAAGGGATGTCGAAGTCCAAAACTATAAAGGTGTTCAAAAAATAATTCGATAAGGTCATGGAAGATAGGCTATTACTGAGGATGGTCAGGCATGCAACCCCAAGCTCTGGGTGTTCCTAGCCACTAACTTCCAAAAGCTGGGAGCATTGGCCATGTCAGAAGACCAGATATTGGTCTAGATGGACCATTGGTTTTGACCCACTATGGCCGTTCTTATGATAGGTCAACTCACTAATCATGGCAAAACCTAATTACTTCACTATTGCTCAATCCCGTGACAAATCTTCTATTGATTTCAATGGGAACAGGTCAGGTCCTCACTGTACATCAAGGGTTCTTTCATCCCCATATGCAACAACTTTGTCTCCTTTTCTTTATGCAGTTGTCCTGTATTACCCAAGCACTAGGTCACCAGGGTATCTCACAAGAGGTCCACTGAGCTAGCTTTGAGTGCCTCTACAGTGTGGTCACTGACACATTGCTCTTGGAGTACGTGTAACCCTATGGAGGTTTTGTGACAGAGGGTTCCTAGTGCTTTTCTAGTTTGGAATCCCATTGAAATCAATGGTGTCGAATGGGTTGCAAAGAAGTCAGAGTGGAGCAGCCTAGTGAACTTTAAAAATCCAAAGTACTAGAATCTAACTCAAAACATTCATCCTTGGTAATAATCCTACAAAGGAGCAGCAGCCAAACAAATCTCAGTTTTGTGCTTTTTCTTTCATTACTAGGTAAAAATGAGACGACTATTTCAAGACCTGAAGGATGAGCTGAACCGCACTTATCAACTAGACCCTTCCATCAGCTACACTGGCATACAGCATAGTGATACCAGCACCTTTAAAACATGTTTTTAGCGTATTACTATCAAGTCACATTGATTTTTTTTTCCATTTCCAGACACTTCAGGAGACAAACATAGAAAGACAGCAAACTAGACTATATTAGCATGAATTGTACTGCGAGCCTTGCACAAAAAGGAAAAATCCAGCCAATGCATTCTCTGCAACAGAATATACAAGTGTTTAATATCACTGTTGTAATAGTCAGGTTACTGTGCACAGAACAATACTGGAGTGCCAATGACAGCATTTGTATGGAGACTTTCATAAATCAAAATGGAGTGCTAAGGACAAGTGTGCTGTCACTGATGATTTATCAGCCCTGGCTCAGAAAGTTGCATTAATTTATACAACCATCTTACCAGGAATTTACTCTAGGAATTCTTCTTGTTTTATGTACCACACACCTGATTATAGATAGATTAGAAATTAAGAACTGAGGGTAAAATGTTCAAAATCACCTAAACAACTCAGGAGATCATGTCCCATTTGTTTCCAGAGACTTAAGCTCCTAAGCAATTTGGGAGCCTTTGAAAATTTTATCATATAAAAAAATTAAGTTTAGAGGGAGTTAAGGTAGAGAGTCCATAGCACTAAAACACATTACAGGAATGCTTTAAATTTTTCCAAAACTAAGCACCACAAATGCAGGAAATTCAACATTAAAGTTACATTTAAAAAGTAGTACAAATAGGTTAAGAAATGAAAATACACAGTTAACACAACCTTAACTCTTCCCTGTAGTGACACCATGCAATAACCGTAGGACAATAAATGTTTTAGTTTTTGTGACCTCAGTTCAGCTAAAACTGATTTTTTTAAAGACTTT
>NW_020698201.1:0-10719 GCF_002925995.2 Terrapene triunguis | reverse complement strand
GGGGGTGCTGGGAGCCAGGACACCTGGGTTCTATTGCTGGCTATGTGATGGAAGTGGTGTCTAATAGGTAGAGCAGGGAGGGGTTGGGAGCCAAGATTCCTGGGTTCTACCCCCAGTTCTGGGAGGGAAGTGGGGTCCATGGCTACAACAGAGAAGGCTGGGAGTCAGGACTCCTGGGTTCTGTTCCCAGCTTCCTCCTCACTATTTTATTCATGCTGGCCTCACGAAAACTAGCTCTCCAAATGGCTTATCTTAACAAGCAGCTCTTCTCTCAAGCACTTGCTCAAAGAAACACACACAGGTTTATTTCACATTAAAGTAGCACAGAGGCTCTAACCATGCTCCTGCCAGGTGGGCGCTGCACAGATCCCAACCAAGATCGGGGCCCTTGTTGTGCCAGGTGCTGCACAGACCACAACCGAGTTCAGGGCCCGCATTGCACTGGGCACCATACAGAGCTCAACTGAGATTGGGGCCCTCAGTGTGCCGGGCGCTGCACAGACCATAGCTAAGGTCGGGGCCCCTGCTGTGCTGGGCGCTGTGAGAGACAGTCCCAGCCCCAAAGACTTCACAGTCTAAATAGACAAGGGTAAGAGGGGAGACAGGCCCACAGAGCAGAAGAGACTTGCCCAGGTAACACAGCAGGCCCGGGCCCCACCAGCCTGCTCGATCCACCAGACCCCCTTCCTCTCCCAGAGGTGGGGATAGAACCCAGGAGTCCTGACCGCCCCCCTCCCAGAACTTGGAACAGAATCCAGGAATCTTTACCCACCGAACAACACTGCCTCTCTGTTCCTGGGAATCATTCCTGCCAGACTGCCGGGTCTGTATGAATTGAGGGATTTGTTTAAGCATTGACTGACATCTTTAGCAGGATGAAATGTCCCAGGTGGGGTTTTTTCTCTAATTCCGTGCTTTGATCAGCTCCAATCCACATCCCATGGAGCTGCTGTTTCCTCCGTCTGAACTTTAGCAACCCTGCTCTTTGCATGACACCTCCCCACACCCCACCTTAGCGAGAGTCTCAATTCATGGCAGAAAACAGGTTTTGACAGGTCCCTGTTTGTTAACCTTTTGACTGCGAAACCAAGCCTGGTTTTCGAGATCCAGATGCTGC
The DNA here is from genome assembly GCF_002925995.2 of Terrapene triunguis. Lineage (NCBI taxonomy): Eukaryota > Metazoa > Chordata > Testudines > Emydidae > Terrapene > Terrapene triunguis. The sequence goes on along the minus strand of NW_020698201.1, from coordinate 9,602 downwards.
TTCTTTTCCAACCAATAGATTCCTGCCACATCTTGTAGATTATGGGGGTTCAATCTCCCCGGGGATAGTACAAGCCTCACATTTAGGTTTGGTTCAAAGCTAGAGCCAGTAGAAATGTACTGACCACAATATTATCCCCCATCTTGGCTGGGGTCTGTGCAGCACCTGGCACAATGGGGGCCCTGAACTCGGTTGGGGTCTGTGCAGCACCTGGCACAACGGGGGCCCTGATCGCGATCAAAGTCTGTGCAGCGTCCGGAACAATGGGGTCCCTGTCTCAGGGAAAGGGGGAGATGAAGTTTTTAGGCATGGTACATAGTTAATTTCTCAGTAATTAGGCCAGTAAACTACTCCTGTTAGTGGCAAAGCCTTCGCCATATCCCAGAGAGGCTGGATGTGACAGGCAACTCAGACAAAATGCACAGCCCAAATCCGGAGACACTCTTCAAAGCACATTAGGAATTTTCCCCACCTCCGCGGCGGCTGATTCACACCAGAGCATGCTGGTCCGGGGAGGCTGCATTCAATTAATTTTTTTGGAAGAGACGAGTCGCTAATCTATTCCTTTTCAAGCCCCCTAATTAGCCCTTTGATTAATTATGCATCCGTAAGCGGCTAAGGCAGCCTGCTTTTGAAGAGCCATTTCCTTGCATTTCACTACAGTTCCGGCTCGAAGAGAGGCTTACCTATTCCTGGCTCTGTGCAGGCAGTGTGGTCTGCTGCTCGGAGCAGGGGGCTGGGAGTCAGGCCTCATGGAGCCTCTCCCCAGGGCTGGGAGGCTAGTGGGTTAGAGTGGAGGCAGGGAGTGCCTAAGAGTTAGGACTCCTGGGTTCCACTTCTGCCTCTACCACTGACCTTAGGCAAGTCCCTTCCCCTCTGTGTCAGGACTCCTTAGCTCTCTGTTCCCAGCACTGGGAGGGGAGTGGGGTCTAGTGGTTAGGGGTGAGGAGAGTTGGGAGTCAGGACTCCTGTATTCTACTCCTGCCATTGACCTACTGTGTGGCCTTAGGCAAGTCCCTCTGTTCAGGGGCAGCGGAAGCTTCCTAAAAGGGGGGGGGGAGGCACCTGAACCGTGCCCCCCCCCATGCCAGCCCTTCCCCTGAGGCCCCACTTCTGCCCTTGCTCGCTTGCCCTTCCAGCCAGTAAAAAGTAGGAGGGCCATGGCCTCCTGGCCTTCCCCCGCCCTCCCCTCCGTTTCCCCTCGCATCCTTTGTCTCTTTAGCCTGTGAGCTCTTTGGGGCAGGGACTGTCTCTCCTTGTGTCGGTGCAGCATCCGGCACAACAAAGGGCCTGATCGCGGGCTCTGTGCAGCACCTGGCACAACGGGGCCTGATTTCCATGAGGAAATGCGCAGCCCCCAGCACGAAGGGGCAGCTGGTCCACAACTGCAGCTTCTAGGCGCTCCTGCCATCCCACTAATGAATAATAATGTAACAAACTTCCTTTGCAATTGCCCTTAAAGGGGAGCAGCAGTGGGAGAACTGCGGGGGGAGGGGCAGGGAAGGATTTTAATAGCTGGGTCCTGGACTTTAAGTGCTTTTTATAAAGATGAGTTTCTGATCATATGTCAGCAGCAGCAAAGCATCAAAACACATTGATTCACTGCTGCAGCTGGGCTGGCTCCCAGCAGACATTAGGGGCTAATGATATTTATTCAGCCTATTATGCTCCCTGCATACCAAGGTGTGATCCCATTATCTATTAACCAGTGGGCTGGTCCTGTTCCACTATTCATACAAACAAGCCTTGATGGGGTGGAGAGGCACAACAGACGACTAGTCGCTAATACATATTCATCTGGACATGTGGATTTCCAAATCCCATTGCCCCGAGGGAGCGGAATGCTTCCAGAGCAGGGGAGAGATTGTTTATTATTGTGAGCAGGGCTCTGGACTGGGAGGCAGGACTCCTGAGATCTATCCCTGGCTCTAGGAGGCAGCAGAGTCTAGTGGTTAGAGCAGGGGGGCTGGGTTCTATTCCTGACTCTGACACTGACCTGGGGCAAGTCCCTTCTCCTGTCTTTTCCCTCTCCTGCTAGCTCTTTGGAGCAGGGACTGTCTCTCATGCTGTGTTTTGGCAGCGCGTTTTGCAATGGGAAAGGTTGGGGTCTGAGCAGCGCTCAGCCCAATGGGTGCCATTGCCGGGACCTCTAGATGTTCCTGTAATACATGCAGTAATGCTCAGAGTTACCTCTGAGGTTGGGGGGGCGGGGGGGGAGGGGTGTGTGTGTGTGTGTGTGCACGCGCACAGCTCCTAGCACAGCCAGGCTCTGATCCCTCATTGGTGGGCCTCGCTGCAACCGTACTACATCTAATCCCCAGGGAAGAGAAACATTTCCCACCTCTAGAACCTAGCTGACTGTGCATTCCAGCTGGGCTCCGGGCCACCTTTATTAAAGGGCCAACAACTTATTTTATAAGGGAGCCTGTGGGTAGGGATACAACACAGCTGACTCAGGACCCCCCCCACCCCCCTTCCAAGGCCTGTTATGTCAAGAATAATGACTATCTCCAGCTCCCAGACCCCTCCCCCCCTCACATCACTCCCTTCAGAGCTGGGGATTGAGGCCATGAATCCCGGTTCCTTTAACCCCTAGACCCCACCGCCTCCAGAGCTGGGGCCCAGCCCTCAGGTTCTAGTGCGTTAAAGCCGGGGGTGCTGGGAGGCAGGACTCCTGGGTTCTATTCCCAGCCCAAGGTAGCTGTAAGCCAAACAATAAATGTGACGGATGTTCCTCTCTCACCTTCCTGTCTTTTGATGCTTTTGAGATGTGTTGCCATGGAAATCAGACCCCGAGGGAAGGTGGTGGTGGGGGAGATGAGCGTGGAATGGAAAGTGCCTTGTGCCCTTACTCCTCCGCTATCCCCCCGACATCATCCCTCACTGGCCCCAGCCCCCCAACGATCTCCCCTAAGGCAACACCAGGGCAGACTGGGGGAGGACTCTGTGTCCCGTGGCGCCCTGGGTAGCCATACTTTTCCACAATACCTGTGCTCCCACCAACCTCCTCCGGCAAACAGAATCCTCCTTTCCACCCACTTTAAGGCCTCTTCACACTGTACAAATAGGCCTGAGCTTTGCTTTCAGGGTGTGACTGGCTACCCCAGAATCCCCCTCCGCTCCCTGAGGTCTCTCCTACCCTGCGTGCCAAAAATTCAGCCATCCTCACCCCCCTGGAGTGGCAAGATGCCTAGCTTGGGTGGCAAGAGTCCACTGCCTTGAGGCATCATTGACCATAGCAGAGACGGCACTAGTAATTTGGCCATAGCCCCCTGCGTCTCTCCCAACATCTCATGGTCCCGTGTGCCATCCCGCTCCATGTTTCCTCCCTACTGTTGCCAGATACCTTGGAATTACATTTCTCTCTCTTGCATTCAGCACTGCCCATGCTGCATGCTCCCCCATGACTGGGCTGTAGCACCAGTAGTTCAGGCCTGTGACTGGGCTCCCAGCATCAAGTGATTGCAGCTTCCATTAAAAAAAAAAAAAAAAAAAAATGGCAGTTTTTAGCTTTTGGGGAGAAAACCTGGAACATGTGGCTGATGCCAACCAGAGCCTGCAGAGAGCCTCAACTGATTAGGTCAAGGAATGGGTGGGGGAGTGGCCCTGAGTGTAACCGATGCAGCAATGCCTGCCTGAGTCTGCAGAGAGCCTGAGCTGATTGCTCTGAGAAAGGGAGCTGCCCCAGGCATCTCAATGGGGTGATAACTCCCTCTTCTCTGAGGCACCGTCAGCCCCAGCCCAGCAGGGGGCTCTGTGTATGGGTGGCGGGGCCTGGTACACTAACCTGCCCCAGGAGAAAGGAAGGATCATTATACACATTTTACAGATGAAGAAACTGCAGCACCAAGAGGGGAAATGACCTGCCCAAAGTCATTTAGGGAACAAGTGGCAGAGCTAAGAACAGAACCCAGGTGGGCTGAGTCCCACTCTGTCTCTTAACCATCAAAATGGGATTGATTTAGAGCAGTGGTGCCCAACCTTTTTCGTCTGGCGGGTGCCAGACGACGAACCACGGAGGACCGTGGTGGCGGACGAGCATCCGCCGAAATGCCGGCGACAAGTGGCAACGTCAATAGGAGTCTTTCGGCGGCGACGCCTCTGGATACTGCTGCTTGTTGGCGGCATTTCGGCGGATGCTCGGCCGCCGGCCAGTATGCGGGCGCACTTAGACGTCCCGGCGGGCGCCATGGCGCCCATGGGCACCGCGTTGGGGACCCCTGATTTAGAGAGCTGAAAGAATAAATTCCTCCCATACTCTATTTCAGTGGTTCCCAGTGTGGGAGGCCAGATCCCTGGGGGTCCGCTGTGAATTATGCAGGAATATGTCCCCTGAGCCAGGGCCGGAACAGCATTTTGCTGCATGGAGGGAGCCATTTTGTTCCCAAAATGGTGTACTCTGCCCAGCATGACCTCGTCTGCACCGTGGCTGAGAGGTCACGCAGGCAGGGCCATTCCCGCACTGGCGGACATGTGCAGGTAGTACTGGAAATGAAAGGGGTCCGGGACATTTCATCAGCTGCCAAAGGGGTCCTTCGTGGAAAAAAGTTTGAGACCCACTGCGCTCTCTGATCTGGGGAGCTGACAGAATTCAGATCCCAGTGCAGTAAAGCGGTTGAGCAGGGGCTTAAATACAGCAGGGGACTGCTCACCTGCTTGAAGTGATGCACGTGCTCAAGCAGTTTGCAGAATCAAGGCCCAGCTGCACTGGATTTAAGCACGTCCTTGAACGCTTTGCAGAATTGCACCCGAACATGTGAAATTGACAGAAGAGAAATGGGAATCATTTAGAACCCAGATGCCGCTTTCCAACTAAGCTTCCTTGTGGGGGGAAGAAAACCCAACAGTGCTACAGCTCTGTTTATTTTAGCACAAGTGGGGCTGGCTGCCTGTTTGCGTTAAATTATTTTCACACTCTGCCGCGTGACCTTCCTCTTGTCTGTTATTTGAAAACGAATCGCTGGAAATTAAATCTGCACTGATTCGGGGTTTTTTTAAGCTTCTCAAGTTGGCAAACAGCTTAAAAAACTGTTGACAGCAAAACATTCCCAGCACTGCTGAGCGTGAGGCCGTCGCAGACATGTATTACAACAGCGCAGCCAGCTCTGGGATCCTGGTTCCTATGTTTAAATTCAAGGTGGGAGAAAGGTTTCCAAGGAGCAAGTTCCCACTTGAAATTAGTGCTTCACCTAAATCAAAGCAGGGTCCAGCGACATGGTGATTACAACATTTTCAATGGAAACATTTCAAAATAAGTTGAATCAAAATGGAGGATTGTGTTTTGGCTTTTTCATTTTGAAATAATTTTTTATTTTTTTCATTCATATGAATATATTAACACATGAATAGTTTGCATTTATATATATATATATATATATATATTTAGTGCTATAGAACATTTATATTTCCATATTATATATAATGTAAACATATATAAATGTAACCTATTAATGTGTTCTAATGGAGTATATTGTTATTATATGTAATATTCATATATACTCTATTCAATGTTTTAGATGACAATGTTTCAATGAGGTCCTTTTTATGTTTCCAAAATGAAAAGATTGGGGTTTTTTTGTTCTGCTGTAAATTTAGAAATATGACTTTCTTAAACCCCAGAATTTTCCACGGGACAGAAATTCCATTTTCCAACTGGCCGGGTCTTTATATCTCAAGAGGCAGGGTCATGCATACATGGACAAGGAACTTCAGCCAGACTTACAGGCTGTGCCCTAGGACACCTGGACTCCGGAAAGGACTCAAGGATCCTGGTGGAAACCAATTGATCATGAGCTCCTAGGGCAATGCAGGGGCGTAGATCTAATGAGATCTGGGGGTGGAGCATGGGGTGTCAAGCAGGAGCAGGGAGATGGTGTCACCTCTGTATGGGGCACTGGTGACTGGGACACTGCACCCAGCTCTGTGGTGCGCACTTTGAAATATCGCCATGAGAACAATCCAAGGGCTGGGAACACCTGAGAGTTAGGGAACAACATTTATTTAGTTTATCCAAGAGAAGATTAAGAGGTGACATGATCATGATCCATTACCGATGCAGGGAGGAGATTCTGGAGAGCAGACAGCCCCTTAACATTGCAAAGGCAGAACCCAGCCCAACGGCTGGGAGCAGAAGCTGGACAAATTCAGACCAAAAACAAGGTGCCAATTTTTAACTGGGAGGGAGACTAACCAATGAACAGCTCACCCAGGGCCAGGGTGGATTTTTCATCACTTGGTATTTTTCAGTGGAATTTGGACACCTCTCTAAAAATTCTAGCTCGACCATCAGATCTGTGCTGGATCCAGGAATGGCTCAGGGGGCAGGGAATTCTCTGGCTTGTGTTATTCACAGAATTTAAGGCCAGAAGGGACCATCAGATCATCTAATCTGAACCTCCTGTGCAGCACAGGGCATTCAATTTGATCTAAACTCCCTTATATTGAGTTCAAAATGTTAGTCCTCAGGAGACTAACCTTTTGTGAGCCCCAGGCAGGGACCAGCACCCCGAGGGCCTCCCCCCCCATTCCTGACACCCCTGACATGGCAGGGAATTGCTGAGATGATCCCCACAGGTGACCTGTGCCCCATGCTTCAGAGGCAGGCGACAAACCTCTAATGTCCCTAACAATCTGACCAGGTGGAAATTTCTTCCTGACTCCCAATCTTGTGATCAGCTGGACCCTGAGACCATGAGCAAGACGTGCAGGAGGAGGCCAGACTGGATGTGCAGAATGGTCTCTTCTGGTCTTAAAAATAAATAAAATAAAATTCTATGGTTCTATGAAAAAAAACCACCAAATTAAAGCAGCAGCCTGAATGCCATAGCATCTTCCTATCCTACTCCCTTGCCTAGGGGACTAGCGCCTGCGAATGTAACAGTCGGAAAAGGCACCCAAGCCAAGAGTTTGTTCTGCTGTTTAGAGACATCATTCAAAGCGCTCTTTGGCACGGTCGGTATTGTGCTGTATCAGTTTAACAGTCCCCACCCTCAACACACACACACACCTCGCCCCCGCCGCACCTTTCCTTGCAAAGTCTGAAAGAAAAACCCATTTCCTTCAGAAAAATCAGAGCTTTTCAATAGCCCAGGGCAAGCAGGATTGTGGCTGAGTTACCCAGCTGGAGGGAGAGGTGAGCTTGGGAGTTCCAATGCTAGCGATCAGCAATGCCGTGCCACAGCCCCGGCATGGATCTCGAACAGCAGTCAAACGTGTGGTTTAGATAGAGGAAACTGGTGGGACTCCTAGTGACCAGCCTTTTATCTTTAGCGCTTTAAAGCCAGAAATCCCAAAGTGCTTTGCTGAGGAGATCAATGCCATTTCGCTCAGTTTTACAGACGGGGAAACCGAGGCACAGGGAGGAGAAGGGCTGTGCCAACGTCACATAGTAGAGCTGGGCAGATTTCCCAAGTCCCTGTCCAGTAGTCTGCACCATACTGCCTCTAAGACACCCACTCACGCCTCCTACCACTGAGAGTTCTCTTTCCCAATATGCCCCACTTCACCTCTGCTAAGTGCTGAAGGTAGCCCCCCCCTTCTCGGAGGAGAAAGCCTCAGCCTGCGAGTGGAGGAGCCCTCGCCAGACTGTGTATGTCTGCAGCATTTACGCTAATAAAACGATCACACACAACACAGCCGCAGCCGCCAGGATTCCCGAGCAGATGCCAAATCCAGCATGGGCTCTTTAGCTAGCTCTGCACTCCAGGCTCAGGGAGCAGATGTGAACTGAAATACATCTATTTGCAGTGGCTCAGCTGCTTTCCAAGCATAATTCTGTGATTGTCAAGTCCATAGATCCATAGATTTACAGCACAGGCCAGAGAATGTCACCCAGGTCCTCCTCTATTGAGCCCAGTCACTTGTGTTTGATTAAAGCATCTTCCACACAGGCTGGATTTGGAGACTAAGGAGAAGAACCCCCACCCCGCTTCCCTTGGGAGTTTGCGCCGCTGGTTAATCGCCCGCACTGCTAAAACGCTGTGCCCGATTTCTCCTTGGAATGTGTCTGGCTTTAACTTCCAGACCAGGGTTCTGGTTTGGCTTCGCTCCATTAGCCTGAAGAACCCTGGGTCTTCTCCCCATGAAGGGGAGAAACGTCATCCCTTGCTCTTCTTTACGAGAAGCTAAGCAGATGGTGTCTCTCACGCTAAGGCATTTTTTCCAGCTCTCAGATCATTGTGGTGGCTCTTCTCGGCCCCCTCTCCAACATCCAGCTGTCCCACGCACCGCTTCTCCTCTGGTCCTGAACTATAGCCCAGCAGAGACAGCGTGTCTGCTACAAACCAGGGCAAGACCCGTGGCTGATGGTTACATCCATAGGCCTGAAGGCCATGCTGATCATCCCAGTGTGACCTCCTGCATACCACAGGCTGGAGAACTCCCCTAGCCATTCCTGCCTCCAGCCCAAAATGGAGAGTTGAGCTAGCCACTGGGTAACATTTTTGAAATCACTTAAGCCCAGCTCCTCAAAAGGCACTGAGGTGCCTAACTCCCATTTAAATGAATGCAGGAGGAGCCAGGCCTGATTCACAGTGGTATTGCAGTGTCTAAAGATGCAGATAGGCAGTTAATGGCCTTTACAAAAGCGCTCAGGGTAAGTGCCTGACTCCTCTGGAGAGGCAATGGAAATCATGTGCCTAACTCTCTTAGTCTGTGCAGCGCCTGGCATGAAGGGGGGCCTTCCCACCCAGCTTGATTGGAGCTAGGCAAGACCTCAATGTAAATTAAACAGTGGATTCCACAGAAAGTGGAAACGTGGAGGAACTGCTAAGGAGGAGCACAAAAGAACAGCACAAACATGTAAGGACAAAAATCAGAAACGTTAAGGCACAAAATGAGTTATACCCAGCAAGGGACATAAAAGGCTACAAGAAGTGGCTCTTTAAATACATTAGGACCAAGAGAAAGATGAAGGAAAGTGCCGGTCCTCTACTTAGCAGATACTCAACCCAAGTAATATTAAAAACAAAGGGGAAGGAACACAAGCCAAAACAGGGAACAAATGGGTTAAAGAATATTTAGAGATATCAGATGTATTCAAGTCGGCAGAGCCTGCTCAAATTCATCTTAGGGTACTTAAGGAACTAGCTGAAGCAATTATCTTCAAGAACTCCTGGAGGACAGGTGAGGTCCCAGAGGACTGGGGAAGGACAAACATAGTATCTAACTTTAAAAAAGGGAACAAAGAGGACACAGAGAATAATAGACCAGTCAGCCTAACTTTGACGCCTGCAAAGATACTGGAACAGATTATTAAACAATCAATTTGTAAGTACCCCGAGGATAATGGGGTTATAAGGAATAGCCAGCATGGATTTGTCAAGAAAGAATCATGCCAAACCAACCTAATTTCCTTCTTGACAGTGTTACTGGCCTAGTGGATGGGGTGGAAGCAGTAGACGCAATGTATCTTGATTTTAGTAAGGTATTTGACACACTCCCAAGTGACATTCTCATAAACAAACTAAGGAAATGTAGCATAGGTGAAATTACTATAAGGAGGGTGCACAAATGGTTGAAAGATTGTACTCAAAGAATAGTTATCAGTGGTTCACTGTCCAACTGGGAGGGCATATCTAGTGGGATCCCACAGGGGTCAGTCC
>NW_020698200.1:0-7350 GCF_002925995.2 Terrapene triunguis | reverse complement strand
CATCACCTGGAAGGATGAGAAACACAAACTTTGGACAGTGTGGAGCCACCAGGAATGTGCCACTTTGGACAGGAATGTGCCATCTGCTGATTGAGTCAGCAACAGCAGGATGAAACAGCTCCCATAGACTAACATTGGAATTAATTCCTATAAGAATGGACTCTAAAGACTGATGACTTTGAGTCTCTGGTTCTGCTGCCAACCTCCAGGATCATCAGGTGCATCTGACACAAACTTGGCTCCATCCTCATGACCAAGATACCTGGCCAGTAACTTGGCATGAGCAACTTCTAGGCTGGTAACTATAACACCTATACAGAACTTAAATGAATGATTGTGTGTATATATATATATATATGTGTGTATCTGTGTATAAGGAATAAGTAGTGATAGGAATAAGTAGTCAAACAACGTTGTTTACTTTTATCTTTTGCTTTATCATTATATTTACAATAAATGTGGCATCTTTGCCTTATCCCTCTTAATAAGATCCTGCTGGTTTCTATTCTATTGGTATAACATTTTGGTGGAGAATTGCAAAAGGGGGAATATTGGTAAAAAAGCCTCAGGTATTGTAAATATTGGTGTGCACACAGCCGGCTCTATAGAGAGCGGTTCTATTTTTGGTTAACCAAAGCCTACTGACCTCTGGAGGGTAGAGGCTTCATAAAAGAGCTCATAGAAACTTTAAGCTACAATTAATCTTATCCAAAGTGTTCACTGAGAAATCAGGGGTAACAAGAGCCTATAGGGCAAGGTAAAGCTGCTCGCTGAACGAGACCAGGGGTAGCAGGATAAGATAATTTAGGCTGTGTCACTCGCTGCAAGGATTCAGGGGTGACAAAGGAAACTATACACATGTTAAAAATGTTTAAGAAAAGACAAGGGAGAAAAGTCTCAGAGGAAGGAATGGAGTTTGAAGGAGCTCCAACCTCACCTTTTGTAAAAGAAATAACACCCTTTAAACAAATCCTTCAGAGATATGGGCACAGTCCTTGGACTGACAAGCCCTTGCAGATGCTTGCTCTATTTCAGATCTAGAGGATAGATTGGCCCAATATATCCTCATATGTAAACCCCCAAATGCAGCAAAAAGAGACGCTGCAGGGATCTGGCTGCTGTGGGAGGCTTGTACTGACAGCTACCTCCGCCTAACAGCCTGTAAAGAGGAGAAAATATCTCTAAAAAAAAAAAAACTATCCCAATTGGAAAAAGGGGTAGAAAATTGGAAAGTAATGGCAACAAATTCCCACAATCAAATGAAAATGATAAAACACGCCTTACCGGAAAGTAAAAGTAATGAGAGATTCCTGACGGACCAGGTGACAGCCTATAAAAACATAGAAAAAGAAAATCAGGCTTTAATCAAAGAAAATCAGATCCTGCAAGGCATGGTTAAAAAATTAACATTAGAACAGGGCAAAGCCCCAGAAAACCATAATCACTGCAATTCTATTATTAAACACTTGAAACAAAAATTAGGTTTTGCTACCCGCCAAGTAGCGGCTTCCAAATCAGGAGAATGGAACCCTGACGACTGTCAAATTCTAGCAGATTGGGAAGCAGAAATTTGGGACCCCCAAGAAGTCTGGGAGGGAGACATTTGGGATAACCCACAGAAGGGTGGCAGCTTTAGAACGGCGCACTATAACTACCCCTGGAGCAGACGCTCAGGGTGGGGGTAACGAACAAATAACAACTATCCCGGTGTCAGCAGCCGACCTAAAGGCAATGGCTGATCACCTAGGTATATTGAACAGGGAATCCTTCTCCTGATGGTGTACCGATGCCTTCCTATTAACTGGGAGAGAGGCACTGACCACTACAGAACTCTACCTGCTTATGGGGATATGTGCGGCTCCAGACATAAGAGCTACCCTGGACCGCATTAGAATAACTGAGCTCGCCAATGAATTATCTCTAATGGCAGTGTTCGGGGAACAAATAGGTAGGAGAAACTTCATAGCCCAAGCTGTAGCTTCCACCCAGGGCCCCAATGAGGACCCGGAAAACTACCTCACCCGGTGGGCATTAATGCAAATAATGTCCAGTCTGGTAACAGTGACTGGCGTTAGCAATCTCTACACACTACCTGTATGTCTACACTATGAGAGTAGTTCAATTTCACTTAAATCGAATATGTGGAATCGATATTGGAAAGTCGAACGTGTGTGTCCACACTAAGGACAGTAATTCGACTTTGTGAGTCCACACTAACGGGGAAAGCGTCGACATTGGAAGCAGTGCACTGTGGGCAGCTATCCCACAGTTCCCGCAGTCCCCGCTGGCCATTGGAATTCTGGGTCGAGCCGCCAATGCCTTCTGGGTAAAAAAATGTGTCGAGTGTGCTTTTGGGTAACTGTCATCATCCGTCCGTCACTCCCGCCCTCCCTCCCTCCCTGAAAGCGCCGGCGGGAAATCAGTTCGCGCACTTTTCTGGTCAGTGACAGCGCGGACACCACAGCACTGCGAGCATGGAGCCCGCTGCTACCATCGCTGCAGTTGTGGCCGTTGTCAACGCCTCGCAGCTTATCATCCACCTTTCCCAGAGGCAGATGCAGATAAATCAGGCGAGGAGGCTACGGCACCGCGGTGAGGGCCTGAAGTCTGAGAGTAGCACAGGCCTGTCAGAAAGCACGGGACCCAGCGCCGAGGACATCACGGTGACAATGGGTCATGTGGATGTTGTGGAACGGCGATTCTGGGCCCGGGAAACAAGCACGGACTGGTGGGACCGCATAGTGCTGCAGGTCTGGGATGAATCCCAGTGGCTGCGAAACTTTCGCATGCGGAAGGGGACTTTCATGGAACTTTGTGAGTTGCTGTCCCCTGCCCTGAAGAGCAATGACACCCGGATGCGAGCAGCCCTGACTGTCCAGAAGCGAGTGGCCATAGCCCTCTGGAAGCTTGCAATGCCAGACAGCTACCGGTCAGTCGCAAACCACTTTGGCGTGGGCAAATCTACCGTGGGGGTTGTTGTGATGCAAGTAGCCAACGCAATCGTTGAGGTACTGCTCTCAAAGGTAGTGACCCTGGGAAACGCGCAGGCCATCATAGATGGCTTCGCCGCGATGGGATTCCCAAACTGCGGTGGGGCTATAGATGGAACTCACATCCCTATCCTGGGACCGGACCACCAGGCCAGCCAGTACATCAACCGAAAGGGCTACTTTTCAATGGTGCTGCAAGCACTGGTGGACCATCGGGGACGTTTTACAAACATCAACGTCGGATGGTCGGGCAAGGTTCATGACGCTCGCGTTTTCAGAAACTCTGGTCTGTTTAGACGGCTGCAGGAAAGTATTTACTTCCCGGACCACAAAATAACTGTTGGGGATGTGGAGATGCCTACAGTGATCCTCGGGGACCCAGCCTACCCGCTAATGCCCTGGCTCATGAAGCCCTATACTGGCGCCCTGGACACAGAAAAAGAACTGTTCAACTACCGGCTGAGCAAGTGCAGAATGGTGGTGGAGTGTGCTTTTGGCCGTCTCAAGGGGAAATGGAGAAGCTTACTGACTCGCTGTGATCTCAGCGAAACCAATATCCCCATTGTTATAGCAGCTTGCTGTGTGCTCCACAATCTCTGTGAGAGCAAGGGGGAGACCTTTATGGCGGGGTGGGAGGTTGAGGCAAATAGCCTGGCTTCTGATTACGCCCAGCCAGACAGCCGGGCGATTAGAAGAGCCCAGCGGGACGCGCTGTGCATCCAGGAGGCTTTGAAAGCTAGGTTCCAGAGTGAGCAGGGTAACCAGTGACTTTAAAGTTTGTGTACAGAGAAGCTGAACCTGCCCCCGTTTCTTTACCCAGTTAATGTTGACTATCGTCTCCAGTTACATACCCCCTTCACCCCCTTCCAAAAAAATAAAATCAGTTCTATTTTGTTAATGAACACCGTTGTCTTTATTACTGTTTTCGCGGGAATGTTTTAAACCTGGGACGCAGACTGTGGTGGGGAGCGGGTGTAGTGTACTGATGCAAATGACGCTTCTAAACTCCCGGAATGACAGGCTCCGCAGTGGTGCACTGGTTGTTTCAACGGATCCTGCCAGCCCTCCTGATCGGGACTGCGTGTATGTGGGGGCTATGTGACTTTGTGGCAGGGGGAGGAGGGTTACAGATCCCCTGCTGCGTGGCTCTGTGATCCAGGATAAGGACCGCTGCATAAGATTTGTAACTGCCCTCCCCCGCCACAAAGTAACAGAGCAACCCCCCCCACAGAACATGAAAACCACCTCCCAGACTGACCAGGGTAACTAGTCACTGCACTGTGTATGTGCCCTGCTGCTGGACCTGCCCCCGCCTCTGTACCCTGCTAAAGGTGACTGTCCTGTCCAATTACCAACCCCCTTCCCCCCCTTCAGACAGACTCTCCTCCAAAAGAACATGATGGAAACAGTAATTAACAGAAACGTATATTTTATTAGCAACTACACATGAAACGGGGGGGTGAAACTTGGACGGGGGCTTGTGTGAGGCGGGAAGGAAAGGACTTGTCAAATTTTGGGGAATGAGAGCCTTCTAGTACTAGAGCAGTCTGCAGGGGTGGAGTGAGAGTTTTCACGGACTCTGCCGCCCCTCCTTCTTTGGACTTTGGGTGAGGGGGGTATGGGACTTGGTGGCGGGGGAGGGCGGTTACAGATAGACTGCAGCGGGGCTCTGTCCTCCTGCCTCCGTTCCTGCAGAACATCCACAAGGCGCCGGAGCGTGTCCGTTTGCTCCCTCATTAGTCCAAGCAGCGTTTGAGTCGCCTGCTGGTCTTCCTGCCGCCACCTCTCCTCCCGTTCCATGTGTGAACGGTGCATTTGGGACAAGTTCTCCCTCCACTGGGTCTGCTGTGCTGCCTGGGCTCGGGAGCAGCCCATGAGTTCCGAGAACATGTCTTCCCGTGTCCTCTTCTTCCTCCGCCTAATCTGCGCTAGCCTCTGGGAGTGTGATGCCAGGCTGGGTTGGGAGACAGTCGTAGATGTGGCTGTGGGAATGGGAAAAAGGGAGTGAATTCCTCAGAAAGATAAATGTAGTTGTGAACAAAGAACATAGTCTTTCTCTGTGAACAAGACCATGCACAGCACCTATCACATGCGCACTCAGGACAAGGTCGAATTTTCGGCCCTCGCATTCAGTGCCTGGGGTCTTGCACTGCCGATCTGAGAAGCGGGGCAGGATACCGGAATTTGTGTAGCAGGCAGACATGGTAAGCCGTAGACTTGTGGCTGCTTAAAACTTTAATACCGGTAGTAGCACTGGCCTCCTTTCACATTGAAAGCAATGCCAGTCTCTGCTGCCAGCAATCCGGCAAGCATGAACTCTGCCCCTGTCCCACCCCCTAGCGGCTGTTCCAGGGAAAGATCCCTGTATGCTGCCCCTCTCCCACCTCCACCGCGTGGCTGTAAACCGGCGGTTACAGTTCTGTAAAGGAACGGGAAAGCAGTCCCAATACTAACATTCCCCTACCTAATTCAAAGCAGGTCACCATGAGCGACATCACCGTGATGAGGATCTCAGACAGTGATAAAGAAAGAATGCTTCGGGAAAGCCTGCAAAGACCAGGGCCGTATGCCGCCATGCTCTGCACGGCAATGATCCCGGAGTACTTGATTGTCTCCTGGCGCGGAAATGTTTCCTACCACGGAGGACCCAATAAGGCCGCTCTCCCCAGGAACCTGATGCAAAGGCTTTCCAATTACCTCCAGGAGAGCTTCGTGGAGATGTCCCAGGAGGATTACTGCTCTATCCCCGGACATGTAGACCGCATTTTACTGTAGCTGCACTGGCAGGGACTAAACAGTAGAGCGGCTTGGGCAGAACAATCATGCAAAACCGGACATTGTTAGATTTTTTTTTCAATAGTTGCACTGCCCAGGACTGAAACATTAAGCGCCTAGGGCAGACTAATCATGAAAAACCCATTGTTGTTATTGTTAATATTCCAGTTCTGTTAAAAATAAATGTTTAGATGTTTAAAACACTTACTGGTTGATCCTTCCCCTGATTCTGTGTCCAGGTTAACGGCTGGGGACGGTTGGTAGGGGATCTCTGTAAGGGTGATGAAGAGATCCTGGCTGTCGGGGAAATCAGCGTTGCAAGCGCTGTCGACTGCCTCATCCTCCTCATCTCCTTCCTCATCTTCCCCGTCCGCTAACATGTCCAAGGAACCGGCCGTGGACAATATCCCATCCTCAGAGTCCACGGTCAGTGGTGGGGTAGTGGTGGCGGCCGCACCTAGGATGGAATGCAGTGCCTCGTAGAAACGGGATGTCTGGGGCTGGGATCCGGAGCGTCCATTTGCCTCTTTGGTCTTCTGGTAGCCTTGTCTCAGCTCCTTGATTTTCACGCGGCACTGCGTTGCATCCCGGCTGTATCCTCTCTCTGCCATGGCTTTAGAGATCTTCTCGTAGATCTTTGCATTCCGTCTTTTGGAGCGCAGCTCGGAAAGCACGGACTCATCGCCCCACACAGCGATCAGATCCAAGACTTCACGATCAGTACATGCTGGGGCCCTCTTTCTATTAGATTGCACGGCCATCTCTGCTGGAGAGATCTGCATCGTTGCCAGTGCTGCTGAGCTCGCCATGATGTCCAAACAGGAAATGAGATTCAAACTGCCCAGACAGGAAAAGGAATTCAAATTTTCCCGGGGCTTTTCCTGTGTGGCTGGTCAGAGCATCCGAGCTCAGACTGCTGTCCAGAGCGTCAACAGAGTGGTGCACTGTGGGATAGCTCCCGGAGCTATTAGCGTCGATTTCCATCCACACCTAGCCTGATTCGATATGGCCATTTCGAATTTACCGCTACTCCCCTCGTTGGGGAGGAGTACAGAAGTCGAATTTAAGAGACCTCTATGTCGAACTAAATAGCTTCGTGGTGTGGACGGGTGCAGGGTTAATTCGATGTAACGGCGCTAAATTCGACATAAACGCCTAGTGTAGACCAGGCCTCAGTCTCGGCTCTTAGAGACTGTGCCGCATCACTATTACCATATTATTCAGGGAAACTTGTGGTTTGGCAGGACGGGCACCCCGCAACTCTAGAAGAATTAAGGGGAATGGTACAACAAATTACCACACATGCAGGACCTAAACCCCAAATAAAAAAGGAAAGGGTTGCATATGTAGCGGCAATGGAGCCGACAGTCACTTTCTCAAACGAAAGTGGAACCAAGGGATTTACAGGATCCCGCGGAAGACACTCAAGGGGAAAATTCAGGGGACAGGGAGATACTCAGTTCAGGGGTCAGCTATATCCAGACCTTCAAAAGTCAGCTGACGTGGCTAAACAGCTAGAAAGACCCAACTCTGATGTGCGCCGCATGGCGTGGAAGTTATTATTACAGCTGGGAGGGGATAGAGA
>NW_020698199.1:0-4476 GCF_002925995.2 Terrapene triunguis | reverse complement strand
ATTGAATGAAGAAGCTCACATCTCAGCTGAGACACCAATAATTGGCTTTGACGTGTTAACAGGAATTAAGACCAAAGTATTCACCAAAACTCTTGTGACTTTAACCATTTCATAGTCGTCTTTTTTTTATTTATTTGCAATGGAAAATGCCAAAAAATGAACAAAATCATGTCATTTGCATGTTTTGTTCAGTACAGGTTCTTGTACCGCCCCCACCACCGCAATACCTGAGTATCTCCCAGTCATGCTTTAAGCAGCTGAACTACTATCTGTCCAATGTTGTTTGATGTTAGATCTCACTGTGATTCAGTTTATCTATTTAAGTTATTATATGGCCCCTATTAACATGTCAGTATATTATTACCCAAGTGCCTCAATTTTAATGCGTTTACCCTCACAGCATGCCCCTTTCCCTCCCCTGCACAAAATTAAGAAGTACTATTATCTCTATTTCACAGATGGGAAAACTGAGGCACAGGGCAATTAAGTGACTTACCCAAGGACTCAGAGAGTCTATGACACAGCTAGAAATCAAACCCAGGTCTTCTGAGTTCCAAGCTAGCACCCTAACCACTAGACCATCCTTCCTCTCAACATTTTCTTCTACCTCCTAATTTGGAGCACCTAGGGTGACCAGACGGCACGTGTGAAAAATCGAGACAGAGGGTGGGGTGTAATAGGAGCCTACATAAGAAAAAGCCCCAAATATCAGGACTGTCTCTATAAAATCCAGAAATCTGGTCACCCTAGGGGCACCTCAGTTTTTAGGTCCACAACGAGAGACCCCCACAGTGCTTATCTGACTAGTTAGCTATACGTCTCCCATCACTAATAGATTCGTAGATGTTACGGCCAGAAGGGACCAACACGATCAGCTAGTCTGACCTCCTGTATAACTAGGGCCCAACCAAATTCATAGTTCATTCTGGTCAATTTCATGGCCCTAGAATTTGAAAATTAGTCAATTTCATGTTCTCAGCTGTTTACATCTGAAATTTCAGGGTGAGGATCCTGACCCAAAAGGGATTCATGGGGGGGGGGTCCACAAACCGGTTGTAGGGGGGTCATAAAATTGCCACCTTCATTTCTGCACTGCCTTCAGCTTCCTGCAGCCACAGGAGGTTCCCAGAGGTGGAGGTGGGTCTGATCTCCCCCGTGCTTCTGGGAGCGACCCAGCCAGGGGCTCCTAGCTGCTAGTCCCGGCCGGGCTGTGGAGGGACAGGACTTCCTTCTCCCCTGCATGGCCCTAGGGGGGAGATCAGACCCACCTCTGTGTACCTCCCCTGGCTGGGGCGTTCCCAGCAGCACGGAGGACATCGGACCGACCTCCACCTCTGGCAACCTCCTGTGGCTGCACGAAGCTCTGGAGCTGCTGCCCAGCCATGGAGCTTCCTGCAGCCAGGGGAGGTCCCCAGAGGTGGGTCTGATCTCCCGCAAAGAGCAGCTGTGCAGAGTAACAGTAAGTCTAGTCCCTTCCCAGCCCTGAGGGGACTAACAGCTGGAGCCAGGGACATCGTAGATGCCCCCGTCTGGGGCACCCCCAGCCCTGCCCCTTCTCCTCCCCTCCAATAGCTAGATTTCACAGAGGAGATCTAATTTCACGGTCCGTGATGCGTTTTTCACAGCTGTGAATTTGGTAGGGCCCTATGTATGTAACTTTAGCGCCCTCGTGGCCAAGATGGAGTCTGCTCTGCAGACAGCTCTGGCCAAGAGAAGGCGCGCGCAGGAATTCAGCAAGAGAAATCCCTTCCACCCCAGGGGCACCTGTTCCAACCCCCCAGAGTGAACACACGCACCCACAGGAAAAGTACAATGGATATAACAAAGGGAAATATTTATTTACAGAGGGATGAGAGGAGAAAAACAACAAGGGGAAATATAGGGGGGAAGCAGTAGAACAGGGTTGCATTCAAACCAAGGTCCCACAGGCCCAGTGGTAGCACAGTCTGGAAGGGCAGACACCGAGCAATGTGTCTGCACACAGAGTTCAGGAGTCCTGCGCAAAGTTCCAGTCCAGTGGTGAGTCTTGGGTGCTCCTGGTCGTCTTTGGCGCCAGTGAACTTTCCCCCAACAAACCCCTCTGGTGCCCTCTTCTGCTGCTCTCTGCAAAGCCCATGGAGCGACCACCTCCCCACTTAACTAGCTAGCAGCCTCCCTCCTTGTTCCCAATGCAGAGTCCCAAGCCCCAGTACTCACAGCCCCATGCAGCTCTGGGCAGCCGTGATACTGGGTCTAGCTCCAGCCTGTCCTTCTCAGGCGATTCCTCCCTGGCACGGTGCTCCTCCTGGCTCCTGTCCTGGGGTGTCCCCAATCGGCTGCCCTGTCCTTCCCACTTCCCAGGCTTCAGGCAGGTTCTCTCTTGCTTCCTTTGCGAGGGCCTGCGGGCTGCTGCTGCTCTCTCTCCCTCTGAGCTCCAGAGCCACCCCCTGGAGTTTCCCTCCTTTTTTCTCACTCTCCCCCTCACCCCTAGGAAAAAGATTTAAAGGGGCCATGCTCTCTAAACCCCAAAGGGGTTACATGGATAACACAAGCGATAGACTTTCAGCCAGCAATTCCAGCTCATAACTTCGTGCTGGGCTAGAGTGTCTCTTTTAGAACGACATCCAACCTGGACGGGGTCTGAATGTCTCAGTATTGTATAGTTGGGGAGCCAAAATATTGGAGGCTCCTAAAATGAGTGGGACACTGTTGAAAATGATACCCTTTGTTTCACTGGATGACCTGAGGCTGGGGTTTTACCCACCTTTATTACGGCTGTGCCCATCATCCCATTCGCAGGGTTGAGCTCGGTTTGGACCTGGTATAAGATGTTTTTCTTAAGCGGGAAGTCCTGCACGATGACTGTAACCGCAGTTGGGGCACTGAGGCCATGGGCTTCCACCACGACCTTCTCTTCACTCTCCACCCGCAGGACGTTGGGCGTGATCAGGGAGTAGCTGTGAATGGCAAAAAGGTCGATGTGATTAATTCATTCAGTATTTAAAACCCCACTGGCTGCGTTTCCCACATCCCCAAGGAGGTTTTATACCAAGCTTGTTACTGCAGTTTGCAATTTATTATTTGCTTTACAGCAGCATCTTGAAATCCCAACAGCGACTGAGGCACGGTACAAACACAGAGTAAGAGAGAGTTCCTGCCCCTAGGGGTATGTCTACACAGCCGCTGGGAGGCGTGACTCCCAATTTGGATAGACATAGGGCTTGTCTACACTACGGGCTTTTTCTGTCCGTGTAGATAATGCACCATCCATTCCTCCATCAACCTAGCTGCATCTACACCGGCAGTTAGGTTGGCTTAACTACAGTACTGCTTAAACCCCTGGGCAATGTAGCTAGGTTGACCTAAATGTTAAATGTAGACCAGGGCACACAGGTGCTAGCTCTGATCGGGCTGGTGCCTAAAAATTGCAGCAGGGCCACAGCAGCTGGGGCCCAAGGTGCACAAAAGCAAAGTGCACTAAGGAACTGTTAGTACACATTAACAGTGTCCTCACAGACCGTTAGTGTGCAGTGGGGGGTAGATTTCCACATCAGTTTGCTGTGAACTAACTCTTCATGGAGACAAGCCCTTCCAAGTCCAGTTGACTTTGCCCCTAAATCACATAGGCTGTCTGGAAAATCCCCCCTCAGGCAATGGCGCTAAAGCAAGGTTGCTGTCTTCCTGGTGAAATCATTGACTGATTACATCACCCACGGTGTTGTGAATTCACAAGGAAGTAGGCCTGGAGGGAAATAAAAAGTTTTGCTAAAGGTCAGCCAAGTTGTCTGTGTGTCACTCCGGTAGGAAGGGTGACGCAGGGCCAGCTCCAGGCACCAGCTTGGCAAGCAGATGCTTGGGGCAGCCACTCCGGAGAGGGGTGGCAGGTCCAGCTATTCGGCAGCAATTCGGCGGACGGTCCCTCACTCCCGTTTGGAGTGAAGGACCTCCTGCTGAATTGCCGCCGCAGATCACAACCGCGATCGCGGCTTTTTTTTTTTTTTTTTATTTCGCTGCTTGGGGCGGCCAAAACCCTGGAGCCAGCCCTGGGGTGATGGACGATTGGAATTGAGTTTTTCATACCAGATAAAGATCATATACACACACACGTAGGTGAAAAGTTCAGGGCATAATGCACTCCTGTCCCTACTGAAAATTGCTGTGAGTGGATGTGTCCCCCGGCCTGATCCTCTGTCATAAAAGTCATTGCTGTTGCCACTTTTCTGAAATGGGCTGCCCCGCTGTACACCGATACAGTAGGGGATGCTCTTCCCTTTAAGTGAGTGCTGACCCCAATGCCCCAGCATGGTGCTGGGGATGCTGCATTGCAGCTAGCTAGGTGGTGACTCAGTAGGGGGCGCTCTCTTCCAACGCTGTGCAGATCTGCATGCCCCAGTTTGATGCTAGTGCTGTGCTGGGGGGGGCAGGCCCAGTTTAACCCACATGTACTCAGTGCTCTTGCACTGGGCCCCCATCTCCGGGGGTGCCTGTCCACCCGGG
>NW_020698198.1:0-10071 GCF_002925995.2 Terrapene triunguis | reverse complement strand
CCCCTATCCTCTGGCTGAGTTACTGACATGTTCAAATCATGATTTAAAGACTTCAAGTTACAGAGAATTCACCATTTACACTAGTTTAAACCTGCAAGTGACCTGTGCCCCATGCTGCAGAGGAAGGCAAAAAAACCCCAAAACCCCAGGGTCTCTGCCAATCTGACCCCAAGAAAAATTCCTTCCCGACCCCAGATAGGATGATCAGTTAGACCCTGAGCATGGGTGGCAAAAGAAGCAGAAGAGTTTCACTGTTTAGTTTTATTTGTATTTTTTTTTTTGTTTTTTGAAGGATGATGGTATTGATTGAATTTGAAAGTGAGGGACTACTGCTGCTGGACCTTAGCCCTGCGTCAGTGTGTTTTTTGGAATGGTTCATTCAAGCCTGTCTGTGCAGCTGTGCTGGATGCATGTCAAAGTTGACCTGAAACACCTCTTGCTGTACCGATCTTGGGTTTTTTTTCTGGTTGTCAATCATGTCAAGTAGCATAATGGACAAATGTCCATGTCTATTAGGCTTCCGCGTTGAAAATTTATGAACAGAATTATATGCTGGTTTGCCTGCAATACCAGGAGACTGTACTCGATGACCCAGGAGTTCCTTTCTGCTCCTATGTTCCTTTGGAAGGCTAGTGCCATTCATTGTGCCCACAAGTATTTGACCAAGATGGGCATTCACTGTTTAAAAAAGTGTTAGGTAGCATTCCTTACAAATGCTCTGTCTGTCTCTTTTTAGGTATCTGCAGACTGAAAATCATGAGTTGGTACGTCAAGAAACATCTTCTGCTAAAACGTTAATGGATATTGGAACTCGAAGGATCTTCTCTTCGGATCATGATATCTTCAGGGAAAGTGTGAGGAAATTCTTCCAGGAAGCAGTGCTTCCTTACCATGCAGAGTAAGATATGGTTTGGATATTTTATGTTGCCTACTAATTCCAGGCTGTTTCACAGAACTCTCTGGGAATGATGTTCTGAATATAACAAGCAAACTGTGGAGTTTATTTTAATTTTTAAAAAATTGTATTAAGGCTTGTATATAATATATATCTTGGTGTGCATATCTCCTGCATCACATGTTTGAAGGAAGAAAAAAAGTACATGGTTATATTTGTAAAGCAAAACAAAAGAAAGTGCTTTCTGTATTTCTCACGAAAGGATGCCAGGTTGGTTAGCTAGGAGCTCATTATTTGCAGGAGCAAATGCAGCACAGACAGTAAAATGCAAACTTCTGTAGACGTTTGCCTTGCCTCTAGGGATGAAAAGGTAGTTAATCTCTTTGTTAGCTTTGCTAGGCTTTAGTATTATCACTGTTTATTATTTGCATTGTAGTAGTGCCTAGGAATCCCAGTCATGGACCAGGATCCTAGAGACTGTACAAACCCAGAACAAGAAGACCGCTCCTGCTCCAAAGAGTTTACAGTCTAAAGGTGTTAGTTGTGTTGGTTTATATATTGTGGCTATCTGTCCCCTGAAAAGGGGACTTAACGGTTGGTGTACACACAAACTTGCCCCAAAACAGCTAACTTAATTTTAATTCACATCTTTTATTTCTGTGCAAGTCTGTGTGTGGGCACTCTTACTTCAGAGTAAGTGTTCTATTCTGACTGAGTTAAAGTGGGGTTCTTGTTGTTGTTGTTTTAATAGCTAAATTAAAATAGGATGAAGTTGGTTAAAACAACAACAACCCTGTTTTAGCTCAGTAAAAATAGGACTCTTTTAGTTGAAATAAGTGTCTACACACGCACATTATAACAAAATATGTGTATTAAAAGAGATTGTTATTTTAGTGCAATTTTGTGTGTAGACTAGTCCTAAAATTAGCTCTTCTAGAGGTCACAACCGAGACACCAGATGGTAATGATTTTGCATTGCTCCCAGCCAGGGCTGGAACAGCAGTCTAGAAATGAAAGATTTCAGTTACCAGTCCCCTGATCTATTCATCCCCCTGACAGTTCCATTGCTATATTTGGTGTAGCTAGCTTGTTTCAGGCATGATCCTTAGTGTATTTTTGTTTTGTAATCTCCTAGTCCAAATTCCGGTTTTGAAACCCATTATTTTGCGAAGAGTTATGGTTGTCATTCTACATCTAGGAGAGCAGTTTCATTTCAGAATTAATTTCAAGATAATTGAGACTTAGCACGTCAATATCAAACAGTTGTTTTTAATTCTGGTAGCGAGGGTAATGCGATGAAATATGGTATGGTGTTCTTCCACTTAAATTTAGCCAGTTAGCTCAGAAGGGTAGCTGTACTTCAGAGATGGTGATCGTTCTTTCTAGGGCAACAGTGCATGTCTACAAAACCATATATTGTCCCATTCTCCAATAAGGACCATCTTCCAATTAAAGATTTAAGCAACTGTATTAGTTCTGGACTGGGAAAGCAAACAATAAAAAGATGAATTTAATATATTTCACCTTTTCACATTTATTCCATCCCTTCCCTCTCCTCTCTTCAACTCCTCCACCTGGAACTTCTCTCTTATGTCTGTAATAATTGTTCTGTTTCTGCCCAGTCTCCAGAAGATAAACTTGAGAGAGAGAATGCTACAAACGTTCACAACCAATTATTATTTATTTGTATTACCATAGCATCAAGGGGCCTTACTCATAGACCAGTATCCCACTGAGATAAGCCCTGTACAAACACAAACAAAAAGATGATCCCTTCCCTGGGGGCTTAATATAGCTTCTCTTCTTCCATTTATAGTTACTGAGCAATGCCATTCAACCAAACCAAATAGAGACTATAAAACACCATCAACTTAAAATCATTCTCGTGTCTGAAATAATTTTCACTTCTTACTGTTATAAGTAAGACATATTGCTACTCTAACTGAAAGAGATTAGAAGAAAGATTTTTCTAAAATTTACTTTGTATGTTTGAGAGTGCTTTATGGGTAGTCACGTTCCCCTTCTCTGTAAAGTCAGTTTCCTTCTGTTGTTAGCATGGGTCTTTTCACAGAGCAACAGGGGAAAGAGAAACACGTATAAAGTAGGAAAATGTCTGTAAAGCCAAACAAAAAAGAAAAAAAAAATAGCCCTGGAATTATGGCAGGTGTAGAATCTGACACTACTTTAATTATTTTTTGCAGCTGACTAGATTTCAAAGTGACAATGTCCCTTTAAAACTTATATGCCAATCCCTG
Source organism: Terrapene triunguis (assembly GCF_002925995.2). Lineage (NCBI taxonomy): Eukaryota > Metazoa > Chordata > Testudines > Emydidae > Terrapene > Terrapene triunguis. The sequence goes on along the minus strand of NW_020698198.1, from coordinate 6,921 downwards.
TAACCTTCAGCTATTATTCATTACTTATGTAAAACTATAGATGCACGTGGCACTTTCCAGTAGTGTAATAATTAATTGGTGATCTGGAAAAGGGGGTGAACAGTTAGTGGCAAAGTTTGCAGACAATACAAAATTATTCAAGTCCAAAGCAGACTGTGAGGAGTTAGAGGGATATCACAAAACTGGGTGGCTGGACAACAAAATGGCATATGAAATTCAAAGTTAAGTGCAAAGTAATGCACATTGGGGAAAAAATAATCCCAACTATGGATTTTAATGGATTCTAAATTAGCTGTTGCCACCGAAGAAAGAGATCTTGGAGTCACCTTGGATAGTTCTCTGAAAACTTCCAGTCAACGCGCAGTAGTGGTCAAAAAGGCTAACAGTATATTAGTAACTATAGGAAAGGGATAGAAAATAAGACAAAATATAATACCACTATATAAATTCATGGTGTACCCACACTTTGAATACTGTATCCAGTTCTGGTCACCCCATCTCAAAAAAGATATAGTGGAACTGGAAAAGGTTCAGAGAAGGGCAACAAAGATGATCCAGGGTATGGAATGGCTTCCATATGAGGAAAGACTATAAAGATAAGGACTAGTCAGCTTAGAAAAGGGACGACTGGGGAGGGGGGTATGATAGAGGTCTATAAAATCATGAAGAATGTGGAAAAAGTGTATAGAGAAGTTTTATTTACCCTTTCATACAATACAAAAACCAGTCATCACCTGATGAAATTAATAGGCAGCTGATTTAGTGCAAACAAGAAAGTACTTTTTTTACACAAGGCACAACTAACCTGTGGAACTTACTGACATGGGATGTTGTGATGGGCAAAAGTGTAACATAGTTCAGAAAGAACTGGATAAGTTCCTGGAGGATAGATCCATCAATGGCCATTATCCAAGATGGGTAGGGACGCAACCCAATGCTAGGGGCAACCCTAAATCTCTGACTGTCAGAAGCCAGGAGTAGAAATCAGGTGTGGATCACTCCATAATTGCCCTGTTCAGTACATTCCCGCTGAAGCTCTGGTACAGGCTTCTGTCAGAGACTGGATACTGGGCGAGATGGACCATGGTCTGACCCAGTATGGTAACTTTTACGTTCTTAATACACAAAGTCTCTGCCCTGAAGAGCTTGGTGTCAGATTTTCAAAATCACCTTGGAGTAGGAAGAGAGCCTGAGACATAAGCCCTTGTATCAGAGGCCTGGTATGAGGCAGGACCTGCTCGCAGAATTTGGTAACAGGGCTAATATTGCAAAAATACACATTCCTAAGAAGTGCTAGTCAGAAAGTACTCACACAAACATATCCAGATATCAAGTGGTACCAGAACATCCTGATATCAAGTATGGCACAAAAACATTCCCCGAGGATAACAGGAACACACTGACCCCTCCTAAGAGATAAGGTCAGGATAACACTACGAAATAAAACTGTTTTGATCGAACCAACATGTACAAGGTAATGGGTAATAGCTAGCCATGTCACAGGGCAGTAACTAACTATGTCAGAGGAGCAGTACTAACTTGTTTGTATTGGGGTATAAAGATGTATCTCAGAGGGAGTATCTTTGTCTGGTCTAGGGAGGAATGGGAAGTCCCGCCGTTCACTGAGCTGGTCCATTGTTACGGGCATACATGTATTAGTGGTCTGGTGGAGTCTGCAGGATACTAGTACCGGGCTTCGTTGACAATAAGCCTGGCTGGGTGCCTTTGTCCCTTAACGGATCTTGTGCTCATTGGCTGGTTTGCTTGAGGTCTGCCATGCCAGCTGTCTGCGCAGGGCTGGGGCAGCACACAAAGAAACCACACACATGCAGCCAAACATCTATCAACATCTAATCACACACTAAGTGACTTAAGACTATTGGTTTTCAAAGGCTGTGTCTTCATTGCGGGAAAAAGTGCATTCTTAACTCAAGCTAGCTAATGCACGGTAAAATCCTAGGAAAGACAAGTCTTTAGCTTGTGTAAAATTTATCTACTGCCTTGTTTTCCCTAGGATTTTACCTCAAGTTAGTAACATCCTTCCCCCCACCCCCCGGAATATAAGGCCAATTGTACTTGTGCGCCTGCAGCATTTACATGCTTTTGAAAAATCCGACTGTAAAGGAACAAATGGGTGTAATGGTAACACCTAGTAAGTGGCTGGGCAGACATGGAGGGGTGAGTGTGTATGTTGGCAAACGCAGGCTTTGTGGAAGACATGATTTTTTTAGGGCTGATTTGGAGGTATGAGAGCTCATCGCAAATGTTGCTTGGAAGGAATGGAGTTCGGAGTGAACGGAAAAACACAGGGAGTGTTTGGGAGAGAAACTTACATGGGCTATCTGAGGTGGGAGTGGGATTGAAGAGAAGTTTTAACTGCCTGGATAAAGAGCCAGTGGGACAGCCCAACCATGCGTGTCTCTCTCAGGCAGTGATCCCCAAACTTTTTACCTTGCGCACACCCCCCCCCTCCCCTTACCTATAATGTAATCTGTCTCTCCTCATAGAGCCGTGGTTGCGAGCCGCAGCTTGGAGTGGGGCTGCGGCCGGGCCGGGGGCCAGGGCCTGGGGCTGGAGTTAGGGCTGGGGGCTGAGGCTGGGGTCTGGAGTGGAGTCGCGGTTGGGGGCTGTGGCCAGGAGCCATAGCCATGGCTGGGCACTGGGTAGCAGCCGGGAGCTAGGGGCCAGGGCCAGGGGTGGGGCTGGGGCAGAGTGGGGCTGGGTGGCACTCCCTCCCTGGCCCCACCCTGCCACACACCCCTGAACATTCCTCCGTGCCTCACAGTTTGGAGACCTCTGCTCTAAGGATTCATGTATGTGCTCTCAATGAAGATGGATTCATCCTTCAAATATAAGCTAATAATCCAAGGAAAAGTATCTTCCAAAGAAGTAGGAAGGTGTGGATCTCATTAAGTCTTCTAGCACATGCAGTGTTTTATAGTGTAATATATCTTGCTATTGCAAAGCTCTGTTTCTTTGATATTTCTTCTAGTATTTTCTCAAATTGATTGCTCGGTGAAGTGTCTGTTGCATACACTTTACATCCATTTCAGTTGCAGCTGATAAAAGGCCTCCAAACTAGTCTGTGTGGCTGAAAAGATGAGCCTTGCACTGCATCCTGAAGGCCATCCAACTCTGGCTCTAGCAGACAGCCTGAGTGAGAAAGATCCACAGATAGGGAATTTCTGCCATGAGTCTCTAATTCTCCTTCCGAGTTAAAATCTAAGGACTATCACCAGAAGCTCTTCTGCTGTCAGTTTACCAAAGTACCACAAAAATCAACTCATCTTTGGTAGTGTTCACAAATTTATCAGGTATAAAAGTTAAGGAAATTGCAGGTTATACATTGGAAGCAGAAATTAGCTTTTTACCACCTACCATACTGCATGTAATTCTGTGGTGGCAACTTAATCATTAATGCATAGACTTGGAGACTACAGATCCTAAGTACGTTGCATGAGTCCAAGTTGCCTACCTCTCCCCAGCTGGCAAAATACACATGCCTGTTTTATGTTACCTCATGTGTTGTAGGTTGGTTTCTGAGACTGAAAGTCTTATTCTTAAGCACTGAAACTTGGTAGCAGATTTTATGGTGTAAAGCAGCAGCTGTGGCAAATCACAAATAGTAGGAGGGGAATTCCACTAACTTCTCGTTCCTGTATCATTTGCAGATGGGAGAAGGCTGGCCAGGTGAGCAGGGAGCTCTGGGAAAAAGCTGGACAACAGGGACTGCTCGGTGTCAATATATCGGAAAAACATGGTGGCATTGGAGGGGATCTGCTCTCTTCAGCAGTGGTCTGGGAAGAGCAGTAAGTACAAGACACTGCAGCAAGAATCAAATTTGTACCGTTATAAGATTGTATTTGTTCATCTGATTTCCTGATTCCTATTGTAAGGAGAGTGTGTTCACAGACAGTAATAGTCTTTTCCTTCCACAGAAGTGATACATGCATAAGTACCCCCTACTTTAGATATTTCAGATGATTTTTTTTTAAATAATAAATATCATAGTATTATATATTTAGGACTGCCGGGAGAGGAGGGGATATGTTCTCTTTAGACTGGTGGGTGATCCAATAGTCTGACAGTGAAAGTACATTCTATAAATAAATAAGAACATGGATGTAACAAGTTAAAATTGTGTGTGTCATTTTGACAGCTTTTAGTGTACATTTCTTTCAGTTTGGGTTCTCTGGTTTTAAAATTCAATAGATCAATCACTGTCACACTTTCTTCTAAAGTTTGCTTTTATTCTTTTCTCTTCAAGGATGTATGTTAATTGTACTGGCCCAGGATTCAGCCTTCATTCAGATATTGTCATGCCCTACATCGCAAACTATGGCTCAAAAGATCAGATTGAACGGTTTATCCCTGAAATGTCTGCAGGCAAATGTATTGGCGCTATAGCCATGACAGAACCTGGGGCTGGCAGGTAAGCTGAAAAGGACAACAGATGGGCTTTACATACATGTTGCTTACCTCATCTCGCTGTGTAAAAACTCCGAGTTTCATAGTTACATGGCCATTTTACTGATTAGGCAGTAGCCCGGAATAGGTAGAACCACAGAAATAACCTTTAATTATAGATTGCTGTTTTACAGCTTTGTCATTTCCGGATGCCTGTTCCAAACCCATGATCTTGCCATCAGCCCTAGGACAAATAGGGTTTTGTATTTGTTTTAGATTCTGCATAAACTGCCACTAGCCTACTTGTTGCATGGACATTCTTTAATGTGAAATGTAATAACTCAGTAAAGGAGGCTTGACTTAGTCCATATAATGCTGTCTGAATTTGGCAAGAGGGCCTATTTCCTTGTCCCTGAATCCTGTATAGAATAGAGTTCTCTTTCCTGTACTCTCATTCATATAGTATAAGGGCAGACAGTAGGATTATTGGGTAGATTACTGATTCAGGATCATTCTCTTCAATCTGCTAAGCAGAGGGGAGTACAATAGGGAGCTGCACCTTCTATACTGTCTCCCCACTGGTCCTAGAAACAGCAAAAGCCTCTCTGCTTGAGAACCATAAGCTGACCTCTAACTATATGTGGAGGGTGCCAAGCTGAGCGGCTGATACCTGCTTTCTGGGGCAGCCCTAAATTGATGGGCCATGTCGACATAAGATGCTGCTGAGCTAATAGATATTATTTGTGCACATGGTACTTCGGCTGTGAGCAGGTATGTCCCTTTGAAAGTGAAGTAGAACCATGTGCTGTACTGAAGATGCAGAGGTTCATCATTCATATACATAACACACTTGTGGTTTCCATAATATTCTCTAGACCCTTTTTAATACATCCCTGAATCCTATTTTAGCTTTTGACTACTGTTGTCCATAGCACTATCCACAAGGAGTTGTAGGCTCTGTGCTCTTCATTATTTTATACTAGGATTATTTTTTAAATGTGAACTTCATGCCACTGCTGGATTGTTCTCTTAAATAACTTTCTTTTCTCGCCAATCAATTTTAGTGATTTGCAGGGTGTACGAACGTATGCAAAAAAGGATGGAAGTGATTGGATTCTCAATGGAAGTAAGGTATGTGAGCGGATGTGCTCTGACTTATGGTGCTTGGGTACTGAATACATCCAGTTAGTGAGAGAATTTACTTCATTCTACAGCTGCTTTCCCAGCTCTTAGTGTCTCTACCCCTTTGTTTTTCCTTTTCTATGAGTTACATCTTATAGAAGAATTCATGTTACCCAGCCATCCAGCTTGTGATGCTGACAATTTATGGGTCAATCAGCAGAGCAGATTCTTTTCTTTGAAGCTTTTATTGGAGAACAAAAAAGCAGCCCGATCATAAGATTTTGCTCTTTTTCTTGACTGGTAAAGTCCGCCTGCACAATATAGCCAAGGGCCAGATTGTTTCTCAGTTCAGTGGAGTTGGTAGCAAAATAGCCACCCTGCTATGCGTTCCCCTGTTGGTCAAGGGAAACAAACTAAAACCTTTACTCCTTTACTACTTCAACACAAAAATGGAATCTTTATCCAGTGACTGTATTGTTCAGTGTATGGGATAAATTCCATATTAGATGCCAACCACATATTGAGCCGCTATAAGGGTACCCATCTCATTTAACCCCTAATACAAAGAATTAAGAGGATTGAAGTAGGGGATTGTCATTCTAAAAACTTTTAAATGACACTGCTGTTAGTTGAAAACTTTTAAAACTAAAAACCTCTTAGAGTTACAGCTCTGTCCTGGTACTTGATTTTTTTGAGTATTGGGATGGTTGGTTTAGTAAAACTGTTTTTTAAAAACGATGAATCATAGGTGACCACGTGGTCTAGTGGTTAAAAAGAGAGACCAAGAGACTTCAATTCTGTTGCTACCTCTTCCACTAACTTTTTTTTTTACTTTGAGAAAATTTCTATGCCACCTTGGGCCTCAGTTTCCCTATTTGTAAAGTGATGGTGATGATTCTTGTCTGTCTGGGTAAAAATGCTTTGAAATCTTTGGATGAAAACACAAAGTTGTAATAGTATTTTGATTTCAGTATATTTCAAAGATTCTTCCTGCTGTGAATTGCCTATTACTTTTAGACTTTTAGGCATATTTATGGGCTAAATCTATATGTGTTTGCAGAGCCTAGTACAGTGGGGCCTTGTCCAGATTGGGGCTTTTGGTCACTGCAGTAATAAAATAATAAAACCGTAAGTGTTTATATGTATTTGTCCATAAGTATGTAAAAGATACTGTTTAGATAGATAAACTTAATAGTTGCATGCCTGAACCTAGGCAAGACAAGGCAGTTCAGTCATTTTTTTGGTTGGCATGGTTAGGAATCTGAATCTAATTTTTATACTTGGCATGTCTGTGTCTATATTCTGCCTGTCGTGTGATATCAGAATTTGACTTAAAACATACGATACAGTGAAGGCAACTGTACGTTTCCACCCACTGTAGCATGCAACAGT
>NW_020698197.1:0-54629 GCF_002925995.2 Terrapene triunguis | reverse complement strand
AGGGGCTCCGGCTGCCCCCCCCGGCAAAAAAGCCGGGTCCCCCGTCCGTGTCTGGGGGGTACCAGCACGCTGCAGGCAGAACAGGGCAGTGTATGCATAATCTGTGCCCAAGCAAGGCAGCCCCATGGCCCAGTGGGAGTCAGCCAATTTGGGGGTCTCTTCCCAGCTTTGGTGCTGACCAGCCAGGTAGCCTTGGGCCAGTCCCTTCCCCACCTGTGACTCGGTTTCCCCCGCCTGCTCCAGCTCCCCACCGTGTTGCAGGATCACAGGTGTTTCCTCCTGACCACCCGTGGCACTGCAGGCAGGTCTGCGCTTGCGCTGTTGTGCGAATGGATGAGGTTGACGTGACTCTTTGGCTAGAAGTGCTACGGGTTGCTGCAGCAGTGGTCTGGCCTTCGGGCCCTGCAGGGCTCCTAGGGGTTGTTGGTGCTGCTGACTGCGCAGGGAGAGTTGAGGGCTGGCACATCTGGCTGGGCTCTAACCACCTCTAAGGAAAGGCCCAGCTGGGGTAGGGCCCAGACGCTCACGGCCGGCACTAACCAGCCCCCTTTCAGGCTGGAATGGGCCATGGAGATGCTGCCCCCTGGGTCGGGGCCAAGCTGTGGGGTCATGTCAGGATGTACTGCAGTTGCCAGCAGCCGCCCTTGTCCTTGCTCCCCAGGTCTATCAGTCAGGCCCCCTGCGGTTCACAGTACAATCCCTGATTCTTCTGCTCTCTGCTTAAACCTAGGGGAAGTTTAGCAGCTGTACGGATCCGGCCAAGATGACAGAAGAGGAATGCAGGTAGGCGCCCCCTGTCGTCACTGCATGTACATCGCAGCCAGAGCGCAGGGACTGTGGGTGTCATTGCCTGAGGGGGGACTGGTGGGGAAGGCGAGGAACCAGTCCTGGTCTCTTGTGCTCACAGCCTGTTCCCGGGAGCCTGCTGAGCAGAGGAGCCCAGGCGTGGGTCTCTATGCAGAGCAAAGCCTGCAGCACAGGGCAGTTTGCTCTAGGGGGCAGAGAGCCGAGGGGAGTGTTGAATGGCCAGGACCAAGGAGGAGTTGGGCTCGTAAGCCAGAGGAAGGCCAGGCCAACGGTTAAGGCACTAGCAGTGTGGCCAGGTGTCTGGATTTTGACCGGAACGCCTGGTCGAAAAGGGACCCTGGTGGCTCCGGTCAGCACTACTGATGAGGCCATTAAAAGTCCGGTCAGCAGCACAGCGGGGATAAGTCAGCTGCGGCTTCTGGAAGCAGGAGCATGTCCCCCCTTTGGCTCCTATGCATAGGGGCAGCCAGGGGGCTCCGTACACTGTCCCCGCCCCAAGTGCCAGCTCTGCAGCTCCCATTGGCCAGAAACTACAGCCAATGGGAGCTGCAGGGGGGGTGCCTGCGGACAGGGCAGCGCGCAGAGCCACCTGGCGGCGCCTCCGCGTAGGAGCCAGAGGGAGGACAAGCCACTGCTTCCGGGAGCTGCTTGAGGTAACTGCTGCCCAGAACCTGCACCCCTGACCCCCTCCCACGCCCCAACCCCCTGCCCTAGCCCTGATCCCCCTCACGCCCTTGGCTCGGAGCACCCTCCTGCACCCCAAACTCCTCATCCCCAGCCCCACCCCAGAGTCTGCACCTCCACCCCCCAACCCCCTTTCCCAGCCCGGAGCCCCCTCGCGCACCCTGAACCCCTCATTTCTGGCCCCACTCCAGAACACACACCCCCACGCCAGAGCCTGTACCCCCTCCCACCTCCCGGTCCCCTGCCTCAGCCCGGAACCCCCTCCCATACTCCGAACCCCTCAGCTCCATCCCCCAGCCCGGAGCCCCTCCTACACCTCAAACCCCTCATTTTTGGCCCCACCCCAGAACCCGCATCCCCAGCCGGAGCCCTCACCCCCTCACGCATCCCAACCCCCTGCCCCAGCCTGGTGGAAATGAGGGAGTGAGTAAGGGTGGGGAGAGCGAGTGACAGAGGGAGAGAGTGGGAAGCGGGGCCTGGGAGGCAGGGCAGGGCTGTTCAGTTTTGTGTGAGTAGAAAGTTGGCAACCCTAAACCTGGGACTGTCTTTTGTGTTTTATGGAACGACCTGGAAAAGCTCTTTCAGGCCTTCTTCACTCATCATCAAAAGCAGGAGCAGAAGATGGCAGCCCCCAGGCATGGGTGGTGGGTATAAGAGGCCAGAGGGGGCTAAGCCTCCCCAAACAGACGGCCTGCCGCCTTTGGAGCGCACTGCTGCCAAAAGGGTGGGCACCCCGGCTGTGGTCCTGCCCGCACTCCACTTGAGCTCCCGCTCCCACTCATCCTCTTCCTGTCCCCAGTCTGCTTGCAGGGGAGCCTTGCGGGAGGGGGTGAAGAGAGACACGCATGCACGAGGGGTGAGCGGCCGGAAGCCGGTGGGCAGGCAGGGGAACCCCAGGGGAGGGGCCAAAGAGGCGCAGGCGGGGATGAGTGGGGCAGGAGCTGGAGCAGGGGCAGGGCCATGGTCTGGGCACACGCAGCCTCCCCAAATGGAGGAGTCACGTGCCGCCCATATCCCCAGGTGTTATGTCACCTTTGCAGGTCCCCTTTCAGACACCCTAGTGGGTGGAGTACGTGTCTGGGTGTATAGGGGGCTGCCCTGGGGCATGAGTCTCCCTGGCTGTGGAAGGGCAGAGCTCATCCCGGACGGCAGGATTTGCCATGCATGTGGTGGGATTTGCCAAGCTGCTCCAGCCTGTAGATCCAGGCTGCCACCTGATCCCAGGTACTCCGGGGATTGGCACCACGGGTGGATCTTGGTGAGGCTGCTGGGCAGGTTGTAGACGGGTTGTAGCCCTGGCATCCACAGGTGATCCTTCCTCAGCACACCCTGATTGCATGACTGCCGATTCCTGTTATTGTCAGAACTCGCATACTCGGCCATGGTGCTTGTCGCGACCAGCACTGGCCTCTGGCTTCCTGCAGCTGTGAGTTCCCCAGGTTGATTTGGTGAGACAGTAACGTGCTCTGAGCAGGATGGAGTCTTCAGCAGGCGGGCACATGTGTGTCATGGGCAAGGGGACTGGAGAGTTTCTGGGCCCAGTCCCCCGCTCGCTCACCCCTCGTCTGTAAATGCGCCGCTGCCTCCCATTCCAGAGGCAACTTCATCGTGTACATGGACAGCGGCCCCAAGCAGCAAGAGCTGTACCCGCGCAAGTGGGTGCACAATGACTTCCACTTCGACAATGTTCTCTCAGCCATGATGTCGCTCTTCACCGTCTCCACCTTCGAGGGCTGGCCGCAGTGAGTCCGCCGGGGGGAGCACGCAGCATGGGGGCCGGGCACTGGGTCAAGCTGCACGGGGGGAGATCCCAGCACCCCACTGGTGCTGCTGCCTGGCTGGGGAATGCCATGTGAGGGGACTTCTCCCGAAGATGGAGAGAGGGGTCAGACCCCCCCACCCCCGATCAGGGGCACAGAGGTGCCAGTGCAGTCAAAGGGGAAGCAGCTGTCTGGGATGTCCTGACCTCTCTGCCTTAGCTCAGCTGGACTGAGCCACCCCCCATGCAGCCTGGTAAACTGCATGCTCTCTGCTCTCTACTCGCCACCCCCCCAGGCTGCTGTACAAGGCCATTGACACCCACACCGAGGACATGGGCCCCATCTACAACTACCGGGTGGAGATTGCCATCTTCTTCATCATCTACATCATCCTCATTGCCTTCTTCATGATGAACATCTTCGTCGGCTTTCTCATCGTCACCTTCCAGGAGCAGGGCGAGAGCGAATACAAGAACTGCGAGCTGGACAAGAACTAGGTACTCCCCGTGGAATCCCCCCCATGGAACCTCCCCCACCCTGCAGAGACCTCCCTCCGACCCCCCAGTCTCCTCCCACCCCAGCCCCCATGACATGGGTAACTCCCGGTTCCAGGGATGCCCAGGCTCTGCGTGCGAGGAGCCAGTTGTACCAGAGCTAGGTGCCAGGGTCTGGACGTGGCTAAGCGTGCGGGATGAGTGCCAGCCGGACGAGAGTCGGGGTGCCCTAGCTGGGTGTGAACTAGGCAAGACCAAGGTGCAGGGGACCCCAGGCAGGAGAGGCCGGGAGCCCAGGCATGAGGGTGTGTCCAAGCTGCAGAGTTGAAAGACGAGACCCCTGGTCTTCTTTGCCTCTCTCTGTCTGCTCTCTGACACCTTCACCGACACATCCAGGCTTGGCCACCACACTGGGAGCCCAGGATGGTTCCCATAAGCCAGGCTGCACTGACCACTAACTTAGGGTTACCATATTTCCACAATCAAAAAAGAGGACACTGGGGGGGAGGGGGAAGTCCCGCTCTAGCCCCGCCCTGCCCCCATCCACTCCAACACACTTCCCACCCCCTGACTGCCCCCCTCAGAACCCCCAACCCCCCCCGCTCCTTGTCCCCTGACTGCCCCCTCCTGAGAACCCCCCACCCTAACTGCCCCTCTAGGACCCTACCTGTCCCCTGACTGCCCCGACCCTTATCCACATCCCCACCCCATATTCACACCCCCGCCCCCAGACAGACCCCCGGGACTCCCATGCCCTATCCAACTGCTCCCTGCCCCCTGACAGGACCCCCAGAACTCCTGACCCATCCAACCCCCTCTGCTCCCTGCCTGCCTCGACCCCTCTCCACACCCCTGCCCCCCTGACAGCCCCCCCAGAACCCCCAACCCATCTAACCCCCCCCTGCTCCCTGTCCCTGACTGTTCCCCTTCTCCAACTCCCCGGCCCCCTTACAGTGCCGCTCGGCTTAGAGCAGGTGTCTGGCTCCGCCCCGCCCGAGCGGCGTGCTGAGGCTGTGGAGGAGGGGGGAAGCGGGGGAGGGGCTCTGGCCACCGCTGCCAGCCCCGCCGCCGCGTTCCCTCACAGGCGCGCAGCCCCACCCCCCAGCACTGCCGGGCGGCATGGTAAGGCTGCAGGGGATGGGGCGAGCTGGGAAGGAGTTTTGACTGCCGAGGCCCCAATGCGAGCGGCTCTCGGCCGCCCTGTCAGCCGCTTTTCGCTCTTTAAATAGCCGACCGGGGGAAATCCCGGACATTTGTAGATTATTAGAAATCCCCCCCGGACGGCTATTTAAAGAGCGAAAAGCCGGACATGTCCGGGGAAACCCGGACGTATGGTAACCCTACACTAACTAGTTGTGATGGAGCGAGACTCACCACCATGGCGCCTCCTGCTGGCCGTTCTGGAATTAGCTCAAATCCTTCCACAGGGCGGCCTCCTCCGGTGGTGTCTCGCTCGCCGTTACTCCCGCTTTGCTGTCTCCACCACTCTGTGACCCGCGTTGCTCCCCGGCGTCCTCTTCTCTCCGCTGTCTCCCACCCCTTTCGGGGGGACTGGCAGTCTATAGTCCAGCCACTCGCCTCAGTGGCCTGCTGCAGTCACCAGTCTAGTCCCTTGCTCCAGGGGCAAACTGCAGTCTGTGTGGGCCACTTCCCTCAGGGCAAGTGGGGGGCAGCCCTAGCATGTTGTCTGCCCTTCCTCCGGGGCCTCAGTCTGGCAACGGTCAGCCAGAAGCTCCTTCTGCTCTGCTACCCTGCCCAGCACTGCTCTAGCTACGGTGCTCCTAGTCACCCAATCCTTCTCCCTAGCAGGCCAGGGAGAGACTGCCTTTTGCTCTGTTGAGCAGCCCTTTATATATGGCTTCTGCTGGCCCTGATTGGCCACTGCAACAAGCCACCTCCTGATTGGCTCGCCTCTCTAATGGGAGGGTTCTGCGCAGGCTCCCTCTGGCCTGCTTTAATTCTTCCTCCCTGTGTGGGGCAGCCGCCCCACCACACTAGCGTATTGGCTATGTGGGAGCAGCACAGTATCGACCCTTTGAGCTGCAGTGGGGGCCTGCCCCAAGTCAGTAGGGTGACCAGACGTTCCGATAAAATCGGGACTTTCCCGATATTTAACTCTGTCCTGTGTCCTGACCGATGTATGATGGACATGAATCCTGCATGACAGTCGTGGCGGGAACTAGCACCACTGGGAATGCTGGAGGTCCCTCATGCGGTGTGGCTCGGGCCCAGCTGCGAGGCCAGTCTGCAACGGTGGGAGCATTTTCTGCACCTTCTTAAAGTGAGCAGCAGGTCCCACTCCCGAGGGGGCTCCTCACCCCATTTGTCCCAATATTGTAGGGCTGCCAGGCTTCCGGTTGGTGCAGAGCTGGTAGGCTCCCTACCCAGATGGCTAGTGGTAAAATCTCCCTCTGGGTCCTAGGTGCAGGGACGGCCGGGGGCACTGCCCCGCCATGAGCACCGGCTCCGCAGCTCCCATTGGCTGGGGACCGCGGCCAATGGGAGATGCTCTGGCAGCACCTGTGGGCGAGGCAGTGCACAGAGCCACCTAACCGCCCCTCTGCCTAGAAGCCAGAGGGAGATGTTGCCACTTCTGGGGAGCTGCCTGATGTAAGCGCCGCCCGGAGCCCGCACCTCTGCCCCAGCCCTGAGCCCCCTCCCGCACCCAAATTCTCTCCCGGAGTCAGCACCCCGAACCCCCTTCCTGCGCCCCAACCCCCTGCACCAGCCCTGTGACCCCCCTCTTGCAGAGGGGGCCGGAGCCGGGGCCGTGCGTCCCTGACCTGCGGCTTGCAGAGGGGGCCGGAACCGGGGCCATGTGTCCCCGACCCGCTGCTTGCAGAGGGGGCCGGAGCTGGGGCCATGCACCCCCCTCGCAGCTTCCTAGGGTTGTGCACTCCCCTCCCCCATGCCTCCGGTGTGCCCCCCCCATGTGTCCTGATATTTTACTCTTGAGATCTGGTCACCCTACAGGTCAGTGACTGGCGGTGGCCTGCCAACAAGGGGTGGCGGTGGGCTGGGGAGCCCCCTCGGGAGTGGGACCTGCTGCTCCCTTTAAGAAGGTGCAGAAAATGCTCCCACCATTGCACACTGGCCTCGCAGCTGGGCCCCAGCCACACCCCATGAGGGACATCCGGCATTCCCAGTGGTGCTAGTCCCCGCCACGACTGTCATGCAGGATTCTTGCTGCCCCCGTGACCTCTCCCCCGCCCAAGGAAAGCTAGAATATGGCCCTATATGGCCCATTCCTGCCTGGGAGTGCAAGGGGCTCCGGCTTCCCACCCAGACTAATAACTGGTTAGAACTGGGTCCAGGGAGGGCAAAGTCCAGGAATGAGCCGAGGGTCAGAAGCCAAATGCCAGAGCCGAAGGCGTGGTAAGCCACGGGCAGAGCTAGAGATCGAAGCCAGAAATTTGAAGCTGGAAGGGAGCAGGGACTGGAACAAGGGCAAGTGCTGCTGCAGGCAAGGTACCTGGTAAGCAGCCGCTGATCTGCGGTGTGGGCCGGGCTTAGAACCGTCAGGGTCTGTGACCTCTCTGTCAGTTCCAAGGTAGTGCAGATAGGCTCACTGGATTGCTTTGCAGCGAAGTTAGTCAGGGACTAGGCCAGCGGCTGGTCCTAGCTGGTCTGATACCTGACAGCACCCTGCTTCTTTTAGGGTTGCCTCCCTGGAGCCCTTGGGCTGGATTTCTTGGGGAGCCTGCAGGAGGTCCAGGGCATGGACGTGTTCCAGGGATTCCCACAAATGCTCTTCTGGGCCGCATCCCTCCCCATCACTCAGCTATTGGAGTCGTCCCCGGACTCAGCGGGAGTCCCGAATCCGCTGGCCCATGCGTTCCTCTTGGCCCAGCCCGGTTATTGGCAGAGGTGGAGGAGTAGCATGGGGTGGGAAGGGATTCTCGGTGAAAGGTTTCAGGAAGGAGATGTGGAACAAGGGGTGGACCTTGAGGGATTCTGGCAGCTGCAATCAAAAGGTTACCGGGTCAAGTTTTTCTGTGATCACAAATGGCCCTATGGACTTGTGGTCCAGCTTCACAGATGGATGGGTGGATTCCAGATCCTGAGCTCCTGAGGTTGTTATGAGTCTCATGCCCAATGTGCAAGAACAGAGGGAGTTAACCCAGGTGACCTGGGCCAGAAGGGGCCGAGAGCAGAATGCCCAAGCGATTGCTGGTAACCGTGCACCAGGGCAGCCTGGAGTCAGAGAGGGGCAGAAATGTTTCATCACAACAATTCTCCTGTGGAAAATGCTGATGCTGTTGAAAACGTGTCCCTTCTGATGAAATATCATTTGGAACCCCCTCCCGCAATGAAGCGTTTTGCTAGCGTCAGCCATTCAGCCATTTTCTGAATGGAATGTTTGGGGGGGTTTTGGTTTGATTTTTCATTTCGAACCAAACCACAGATTTAAGCTGACGAAGGTCGAAGGCGGCGGGAAACATTCCCGTTTTCTCAGAGCAAAACATTTAGATCGGCTCCAAACACAACTTTTGTTTCATGGGAACTTTCTAATTTTTATGTTTTCAGAACAGGGAAAAAAATGTTCAAAATCACAGGATTTCCTGCGCAGTGAGAAATCGGGTCTGGCCTGGCTCTGCAGGGGAGAGGGGCAGGGAGCGGAGCTGGAGGTTTTATAGCTGGGAGTGTTTCATAATTGCCCACGGTGCCACCTCTGCTCCACGGGTCTCAACGCTTGACCTTTTTCCTCCTGTTGCCCCAGCGCCAGTGTGTCCAGTACGCGCTGAAAGCCCGCCCTCTGAGACGCTACATCCCCAAGAATCCCTATCAGTACCAGATCTGGTATGTAGTGACCTCCTACTACTTCGAGTACCTCATGTTCTTCCTGATCATGCTGAACACCATCTGCCTGGGCATGCAGGTGAGGAGGGAGCAAAGCTAACGACCTCGCTGTTGGGTGGCAACCTTTGATCTCTGTCCATGGAGCCTGGGGGTGGGGTGTCCGAGACCACCCTGCTCTTGGTAGCAGACTAGCAAGCCATCAAAGTGAGACTCAGGCTGGGCCACTGGTCGGGTGCCCCTGGATATCTGGGTTTGGATCTTGGCTTGGAATACTTCAGGCAGTTCAGCAGTTCAGCTCCAGGGAGGCCCCTCCTATGGAAAAGCCGCGGGTGCTATAGGTGAGGAGGGAGGGACGGTGGCACAGCTGTGTGTGAGTGCGGAGATGCCCCGGGCTGCGGATCAGGAGTCAGGAACATCTACAGAGCTGTGGGGCAGGACCCAGGGCTGGAATAGGGAGGGGGCTAGGGGGCAGGACTATTGGCAGAGCTGTGTGTGGAATGGGGGAAAGCATCACAACTTCTGCTCACATTCCAACCCCGCCAGAGCTCTAGGTTTGTATGTTGGTCTCAGGCTCTCACATCTGGCCCAGAATCTGAGAGCCCAGCCCCATACCTGCTCCCCATAGCCCAGTGGGCTAACCTGTGCCTCTTCCTGGCTCCCCAGCACTACAACCAGTCAGCTGAGATGAACCACTTCTCGGACAACTTGAACGTGGCCTTCACCATCCTCTTCACCCTGGAGATGTTCCTCAAGCTCATGGCCTTCAAAGCCAAGGTGAGTGTGGGGTGAAAGACTGGGGGGCATGAGTCTGGAGAGGGGTGCTGGGGGGGTGCATAACGTGACCAGGATGTGGGCAGCCGTGCCCAGTGGTTGGAGCAGGAGTCAGAGCCCAGTGTCAGAACCGAGTTACCTGAGCTGAGACAAGGCAGGAGCTGTCCCAGCCATGGACAAATGCTTTGAGTAGCCACTGGACTGCTGCTACTGCCGCTGCTGGACTTAAGAGCTTGTCTGCTGGCTCTCCCCACCCCTCAAGCGCGGTATCCATAGGCAGCCTGCTGCAGGCCAGCTGTGCTCGTTGGATTGCCTGGAGACTGGCTCCGCTGCAGACCCCGATTCCTGACTGGCAGGTGCGAGTCCGGAGGGGGGCCCAGGGGGTGTGAATCTGGAGGAGGGCAGGGGCTCACCCCAAGCGGTGGGCATGGCATTTTCTCCCCATGCGGCGTCCCGGGAACACAATCCCCTCGGAGCCTGGGGCCCTGGAGAGACCTGCTCACGCCCAGTCACTCATGTGGACAGTGCCACTGAAGTCACCTGGGCAAGGGCTGCAGGCTGACCTGGCAGCTCCTGAGGGGAAGAGCAGGGCCAATCCAGGCCACAAGGGGGAGCCCTTCCTCCAGCTACCTGTTCGCCCAACACCCCCACCCCCACTCCGCTGCTCTCACTGTCCTGGGTGTCTCTCCAATGGGGGTGGGAGGCTAGTGGTCCTCCCTGGAGCTCTCCGGACCCCCCATCAAACCAGGCTTGCGTGTGAGCGGCCCTGGGAGAGCCCCCGAACCTCCCCCCACCACAGCCACTGAGCCATGTGAGAGGCGAGGCAGAGTCCCCAATGCCACTGAGAGACGGCCATCACCTCCGTGGTCCCCGTCGATGTGCCCGGAGGGGAATCCCTCCCCTGCCCGACCTCACGAGCGATTCAGTCACGTGAGCCGCTGCTCCATGGGCTGCCTTGGCATCCAATGGTCGCTTTTCCCTGAACCCCACCAATGCCAGCCCTCGGGGGTAGAGAACCCCAAATGTGGATGGTCCTCTGGGAACCAAGCCCCCTCCAGGTCATCCCTCTGAGCGTAAGGGATAATCACAGGTTGTCTTGCTGCCACTTGGTTCAAACAGATCCATGCCCACCGGGCACTTACCTAGTACAAGAACAGCCTCCTCCAGCCTCCCCCGGCCTTCAATTTTCCTTCCCTCCTATTTCTCCTCTTTCCTTTCCCTCTGCTTTTGCCTTCTGTTTAGTAAGAGTCTGGCTGAGCTGGGCAAAACTGCATATTGTGCAACACTGCTGTGATCCTGTGATTAAAGAGGCAGCAAAAAGCAATATTCTAAGCAGCCCAGTGTTGGTACAAGTTTGCCAGGTCTCAGAGTGGCTGATGGGACCGTGTGCTGTGCCTTTAGTTTGCCAGCAGTAAGGCTGCAAATGAAAGTCAACACCAGAAACTGAAGCTGCTTTTTCAATCTTCCCCTTTTTGTGTGTTTTTGGCTTGTTCTGTCTTTTCGGAAACAGCAGCCGTCTGCAACAACAGATCCAGCCCATCTCAGCTAACTCCTTCTCTTTACCAAAACCAACCAAACAAAAGCAAACAAAAAACCCAAAATAACAAAGAGAAAAACAAAGGACAGTTATTACCATCTTTAATACCATCAAAGAGACCTCCAGACAGGGCTTTTCCCTTCTAAAAACTCTCTATAGCAAAAGAATATTGTTAAAACAAAAGCCTCACTCAATACCCTACATTTCAAATGTGTGAACTGTTTCCTTCTTGTTTTGTGTCTTTAATAAAAGGTTACAAAGATTTTTAAGGGGGTGTTTGCTGTGAGACTAAGCAGACCAATGTCTGTGTGTTCCAAAATCCCAAGCCTTGTTTCACTGTTTAGTGCTGTACAGTGGCAGGAGTCATGTTAACACCTTTCAATCTCTAGGCCAATATATTCCATGAAACCGAATACAAAAACCTTCCAGGCTATGGCTGCCTCTCTGCCCCCACCTCATACTAGCCCTTGGGAGAGCTGCATTGCCCAGCTGCCCCACACTCTCCCCTCCTAGTGCCGGCCCCACAGCCACCCTCCTCTCCATCAACCCCACGGTCTGAACCTTGGGGTCAGCTACAACTCTACCCTTCCCCCTCCCCCAACCCCACATCCAGGCTGCTGCCCAATCTTGCCAGTCATAGAATCATAGACTATCAGGGTTGGAAGGGACCTCAGGAGGTCATCTAGTCCAACCCCCTGCTCAAAGCAGGACCAATCCCCAACTAAATCATCCCAGCCAGGGCTTTGTCAAGCCTGACCTTAAAAACCTCTAAGGAAGGAAATTCCACCACTTCCCTAGGTAACCAATTGCAGTGCTTCACCACCCTCCTAGTGAAAAAGTTTTTCCTAATATCCAACCTAAACCTCCCCCACTGCAACTTGAGACCATTACTCCTTGTTCTGTCATCTCCTACCACTGAGAACAGTCTAGATCCACCCTCTTTGGAACCCCCTTTCAGGTAGTTGAAAGCAGCTATCAAATCCCCCCTCATTCTTCTCTTCTGCAGACTAAACAATCCCAGTTCCCTCAGCCTCTCCTCATAAGTCATGTGCTCCAGCCCCCTAATCATTTTTGTTGCCCTCTGCTGGACTCTTTCCAATTTTTCCACATCCTTCTTGTAGTGTGGGGCCCCAAACTGGACACAGTACTCCAGATGAGGCCTCACCAATGTCAAATAGAAGGGAACGATCACGTCCCTCGATCTGCTGGCAGTGCCCCTACTTATACAGCCCAAAATGCTGTTAGCCTTCTTGGCAACAAGAGCACACTGTTGACTCATATCCAGCTTCTCGTCCACTGTGACCCCTAGGTTCTTTTCTGCAGAACTGCTGCCTAGCCATTCGGTCCCTAGTCTGTAGCAGTGCATGGGATTCTTCCGTCCTAAGTGCAGGACTCTGCACTTGTCCTTGTTGAACCTCATCAGATTTCTTTTGGCCCAATCCTCTAATTTGTCTAGGTCCCTCTGTATCCTATCCCTACCCTCCAAAGTATCTACCACTCCTCCCAGTTTAGTGTCATCTGCAAACTTGCTGAGGATGCAGTCCATGCTATCCTCCAGATCATTAATGAAGATATTGAACAAAACCGGCCCCAGGACCGACCCTTGGGGCACTCCGCTTCATACCGGCTGCCAACTAGACATGGAGCCATTGATCACTACCCGTTGAGCCCGACGATCTAGCCAGCATTCTATCCACCTTATAGTCCATTCATCCAGCCCATACTTCTTTAACTTGCCGGCAAGAATACTGTGGGAGACCGTATCAAAAGCTTTACTAAAGTCAAGGAATAACACATCCACTGCTTTCCCCTCATCCACAGAGCCAGTTATCTCGTCATAGAAGGCAATTAGGTTAGTCAGGCATGACTTGCCCTTGGTGAATCCATGCTGATTGTTCCTCTTCACTTTCCTCTCCTCTAAGTGCTTCAGAATTGATTCCTTGAGGACCTGCTCCATGATTTTTCCAGGGACTGAGGTGAGGCTGACTGGCCTGTAGTTCCCCAGATCCTCCTCCTTCCCTTTTTTAAAGATGGGCACTACATTAGCCTTTTTCCAGTGATCTGAGACCTCCCCCGATCGCCATGAATTTTCAAAGGTAATGGCCAATGGGTCTGCAATCACCTCCGCCAACTCCTTTAGCAGGGCTGGCTCCAGGCACCAGTGCAGGAAGCAGGTGCTTGGGGCGGCCAATGGAAAGGGGCGGCATGTCCGGGTCTTTGGCGGCAACTCGGGGGCGGGTCCCTCAGTCCCTCTCGAAGTGAAGGACCCGCTGCCGAATTGCCGCCGAAGAATGAAGCGGCGCGGCAGAGCTGCCGCCGAAGTGCCGCCGATCGCGGCTTTATCTTTTTTTTTTTTTCCCCCACTTCGCCGCTTGGGGCGGCAAAAAACCTGGAGCCGGCCCTGTCCTTTAGCACCCTCGGATGCAGCGCATCTGGCCCCATGGACTTGTGCTCGTCCAGCTTTTCTAAATAGTCCCAAACCACTTCTTTCTCCACAGAGGGCTGGTCACCTCCTCCCCATGCTGTGCTGCCCAGTGCAGTAGTCTGGGAGCTGACCTTGTTCGTGAAGACAGAGGCAAAAAAAGCACTGAGTACATTAGCTTGTTGCTAACATACCTGAAGAAACCCTTCTTGTTACTCTTAACATTTCTTGCTAGCTGCAACTCCAAGTGTGATTTGGCCTTCCTGATTTCACTCCTGCATGCCTGAGCAATATTTTTATACTCCTCCCTGGTCATTTGTCCAATCTTCCACTTCTTGTAAGCTTCTTTTTTGTGTTTAAGATCAGCAAGGATTTCACTGTTATTTACTATTCTTTCTACACATCGGGATGGTTTGTTCCTGCAACCTCAGTAAGGATTCTTTAAAATACAGCCAGCTCTCCTGGACTCCTTTCCCCCTCACGTTATTCTCCCAGGGGATCCTACCCATCAGTTCCCTGAGGGAGGCAAAGTCTGCTTTTCTGAAGTCTAGGGTCCGTATTCTGCTGCTCTCCTTTCTTCCTTGTGTCAGGATTCTGAACTCGACCATCTCATGGTTACTGCCTCCCAGGTTCCCATCCACTTTTGCTTCCCTACTAATTCTTCCCGGTTTGTGAACAGCAGGTCAAGAAGAGCTCTGCCCCTAGTTGGTCCCTCCAGCACTTGCACCAGAAAATTCTCCCCTACACTTTCCAAAAACGTCCTGGATTGTCTGTGCACCGCTGTATTGCTCTCCCAGCAGATATCAGGGTGATTGAAGTCTCCCATGAGAACCAGGGCCTGCGATCCAGTAACTTCTGTTAGTTGCCGGAAGAAAGCCTCGTCCACCTCATCCCCCTGGTCTGGTGGTCTATAGCAGACTCCCACCACGACATCACCCTTGTTGCTCACACTTCTAAACTTAATCCAGAGACTCTCAGGTTTTTCTGCAGTTTCATACCGGAATTCTGAGCAGTCATACTGCTCTCTTACTTACAATGCAACGCCCCCACCTTTTCTGCCCTGCCTGTCCTTCCTGAACAGTCCTTCCTGGAATAGGGTTACCATTCGTCCGGATTCCCCCGGACATGTCCGGCTTTTTGAGCTAAAAATAGCGTCCGGGGGGAATTTGTAAATGTCTGGACTTCCCCCCCTCCCCCCATGCAGAGCGCGCGCGGCTAACAGGGCAGCCAGCCGGATGGTGCCACTTACATGGGGCTCCGACAGCCAGAGAGAGCCCCTCCTCCCCCTGCAGCTGAGATCACTCCCTCCCTCCCTGCATTCGCAGATCGCCTCCGGCAGTCTGGAGCTCCTCCCCCGCTCCTCCTCCCCTGCTCCCCAGAGTGCCGGGACAAACGGCTCAGGCCGTTCCTGAGCAAGCTCACAGAGACTTTAGGCGAAGGCCAACAACAAGGGGGCCAGGGGGTCGGAGAAGGGGCAGGGGGGTTCTGGAGGGGCAGTCAAGAGACGGGGGGGGGCTTTCTGGGGGTGGGGGTGTGGATAAAGTTTTGGGCAGTCAGGGTACAGGTAGGGGGTAGGGTGCTGGGGGGCATTTGGGGGGGTCTTAGGAGGGGGCAGTTAGGGGACAAGGAACAGAGAGGCTTAGGTAGGGGGTGGGGTTCTGGAGGGCAGTTAGGAGCAGGGGTCCCAGGAGGGGGCAGTCAGGGGACAAGGAGCGGGGGGGTGTTTGGGAGTTTTGGGCGGGGGCTGTCAGGTGGCAGGGGTAGGGAGAGGGATCGGAGCAGTCGGGGGACAGGGAGCAGAGGGGTTTAGATGGGTCGGGAGTTCTGGGGGGGGCTGTCAGGGTGTGGGGAGTGGTTGGATGGGACGTGGGAGTCCCAGGGGTCTGTCTGCGGGTGGGGGTGTGGATAAGGGTTGGGGCAGTCAGGGGACAAGAGGCAGGGAGGCTTAGGTAGGCGGTGGAGTCCTGGGGGGCAGTTAGGGGCAGGGGTCCCAGGAGGGGGCAGTCAGGGGACAAGGAGCGGGGGGAGGGTTGGGGGTTCTGAGGGGGGGAAGTGGGAAGGTCAGGGGCGGGGCTAGGGCAGGACAGGGGCGGGGCTAGGGCGGGGCTCCTCCCATCCTCTTTTTTGCTTGCTGAAATATGGTAACCCTACCTTCCTTTACCATGTCTCTACAATCCCCCTCATCCTCTCCAGCCCACCTGCTCCAGGCCTTGATCACCCATCCCATTAATTCTGCCCTCCCCCCACATCTCCTCTCATTCCCCTTCAGAGCCCGCTGTAAAATCATCTCACCCGTCAGACCAGCCCATTCTGATCCCTCCCCTGGCTCCCTCGCAGGTCCTACGCTAGAGCTAGCAAATTCCCCAAAAATGCATCTCTCAGGGCCACCCAAACCAGGTGCGAATTCAGCAAATCCTTTCAGCCACACACAAAAAGGGAATGTTTTGTTTTAAAAGTCAAACCAGTCTGTTTGGACCATTCCACAGCAAAATGTTGTCACTTTTCATTTTGAAATTGAGGCAACTTTAAAAAAAAGTGGGGGGAGGGTTGAAAAACACCCACAAACAACCTGAAACGAAAAACCAAAACAATTTTGTTTCAGGCCAAACCGAACCAATATTTATTTTTTTTGTATTTCTCCAACTGGCCCCCAAACTGAAAAGTCACTGATTCGCTCAGCTCCATTCAGCACCCGAGTGCAGCTCCTTGTTGAGTCTTTGCAAACTTCTTCCCCACCTAGCTCTCCGGGCTCATTCCCCCGCCACTCTCCCAGCCATTCCCTTTGTGTCCTTCCCTGGCTCTCCCTTGCCAACCCCCTGCCATGCTGCTCCTCAGGCTAACATTATTCTCCCTTTCTCCTGCCCCAAACTTCCCTCTCTTCCTTCAAGTTCCTGCGTAAACAAGATCCTGCTCAGGAGAATGGGAAATCAAATAAACCAAGCAAGAGATTCGCTGCTCTTTGGGGTCAGGCCTGTGCCCTCCCCTGTGTTGTACAGCCCCCAGCATGCTGTTGGGACTCAATAAATACCCACGGGTCCTGCGCTCTGACTGCCTTTTATTGCAGACTTTAGGAATGGGCTTTAGTGTCTGTGTGTATCCTTAGGAAAGAATCTTCTCAGCCCTTTTATTCTCTTGGCCCAGGGCACCGATGCAGCTGTGGCTGGACTAACAATTGGAGCGCCTCACGCTGAGACAGACGGCCAGTCCAATCTCATGCTTCAGGGATTCCATGGTCACTGAGGGGTGAGGAAGGAATTTTTTACCCATATGTCAGAGAATAGCAAAGCTGGCCAGGTGCATTGTGGGCATTTCACCTTCCCCTTTGCTGCTGCAAGAGGCAAGATACTGGAGTGGACTGACACAGAATGATTTTGCACCTTGTGGTCGAATCTTCTTTTCTCATGACACATTATACAGACAGGGTTTGTGGGGAGGCCCCGGGGCTCCCTTGGATTAAAATTCCCAACAAAAGCCAAGAGCAATCCTCTCTTAATCCAATCTGGGGGATGCAAACCCCAAGGGCCCTAGCCAGACAGCCCCAGCCCACCTTGCCTCTGTGATGTCAGCAGTGGCCCTGTGTCACAAAGGGGGCAGGCAGCCTGTGGCTCAGTGTGCTCTGGGAGCTGGAGGAGGGAGCACACGGCTGTCTGGGCTCTGCTTTTCAGACAGTTGGGAGTGTTTTTTGGAGCGCATAGCATCTGTTTACACAGAACTCGTGGAGGAATCCACATCCTCACTGTCATCTGCGATTATATGTGAGACATCAAAATTCTTCTGTGGCTCGACCATCCCAGCACAGGGGTGAGGGACCTTTCCTAGTGTATCCTCAGGGTTAGGAAAAAGAAGTACGAAATTATACCAAGCTCTGAGAATCAGCCTTTCTTTAGGTAAATATCTAAAAAGCAAAAATGGAAAACAAGTTTAAAATCACTGATTTAAATCAAGATTTCCTGTGCTTGCTGATTTAAATCACAACGAAAATCATTGATTTGACTCGCTCTGATTTAAACCAGTCCATACTGCCGTGAACTCGGTGTGGGGTGGAAAGGGGTCATTTTAAATTGTGTTGGATGTCAAGTAATTTTATCCCAAAACTTAGTACAAATATTTAGTTTAGAGAAACAAGAAATGCTAGGCTAGTTCTTACTCTCTCTTTTTCTGACAATTCAGGGTGTGACTCCACTAGTTTAGTCACAGGAGCTCTTTTACATACCTTAGGGGACACCGTGATTAAAGCCAAGCAAAATAATCACTGTTATTAATCATGGCTATTTAAAGAAAAGAAAACACTAAACAAAACAACAAAAGACAGAACACAAATGATAAAAGGCTGATTTCTGTCCAGTCTCATCTGTATGCTTCTCTCTGGAGAGCTTTTAACAGATTACACCTTTGTGAGCAGGCTTGCCTTTGATGGGGCACTTTTCTTTTGGTAAATTGAAACCAAGGTCTTCTTTCCCAAAATTATTGTGAGTCATAGATACTAAGACTGTTTATGGATGGGCAACATAATTTTAAGAGCAGGCGGATCCTATTAATAACTAGACTGTTTATATAGATGGGCAAAGTAAGCAATTTTAACTCAATCCTCTGAAATAGAAGAAAGTAGTAAAATTACTTAGTTAGAAGAAACTATTTAAGGAGCTGTCTTGAGACTGGCCAATTAACAAAATATTTAGAATCTTAAATTCAGTTAAATCCCACTATTTCTCCGTTTCCCAATGATTAGCCCTTGTCTCTTTCCCAAATGCATGGTCTAAGCATTTAGTGGTTAACAGGAGAAACTGTTAACATCTTAAATTATAACAGCATTTCCATATCACAACAAAACTGTTGCAAGAGTTTATAACTCTAATCCCTTGGCAGGGTTTTAGTTAACTTCTCTTACCAACACATGCTGAAGTTTTGGGGAGGTTTCCTTGGGCTGGTTTCTTCCCGAGTCTTCTCTCTTCTGTCTGTGTCAGCTTGCTTGTAGAGAGGGAGAGGATGAGTTGAGTTTGAGCAGGGTAGCAGAGCGTGTGCAGGGTGCTCACTTAGAGTTTTTATACTCGTCTCTTCCCTATTTCCGTGCAATTTTAGAAAAACACACCTCTCTCACCCTTTCATTGGCTCCCTACATTCATGGAGCCTCTTCATCTTATGGACAGGTAGTTTGTTAATGTGTATATGTGTTAGGGTTATACGTCTTTCTTGACAGTTATATTTCCTTTGTTTTTGTTGGAGAGATTCTCAGAACATCTTCAAATTTAGTCTTTTAACTCTTAACTTATTCAGTTCATTTTCTGAGATATTTCTTCAGTTTCATTAGGGTTCAACAGGAAATGAAATTCTCTTTTTAAAAAGTCCAAACCTGTGGTTTATGTACAGGTTTTTAGTTCTCGAAGCAGTCTTTTAAAATTAAATCATTCTTAACGAGTCTTTAGCTTAAATACGATTGAAGAAGTTGTTGATTCTCTAGAACAATTGTTGATGATGATTCTTCTTATCTTTCTGAGTTGGGGGAAGGAGTGGCTAGAGCTCTGCCAGTAACTAATTACTTCCCCATTAATATAATAAATAGTCTAGACTTAAATGTCTTCTTATATTGCTCATCAGCTGAGCAAGGTCATTAGATTTCATGTTAGTACATAATGCATTTTACCACACGTAGTAATGATATTAGAAAACCACATTAGATACTTTGCATTCGGTTAAAATACTTTGCAAATATGCCCTCCAAAACAGTTTGCCATTTCAATATTTTAGAAATCAACTAAGGTTTTCTACAAAACTTTTTCTCAACTACATGCATTCTTCTCTAAAGTTTTAAGGACACAAGCAGAGGGTTTTCTTGCAAAGGGGGGCTGGTAGAGCCCACTTTACAGCCTAGATTTATTGTTCTAACACATCCCTACATTCATTTTGGAATATCCAACATAAATAACATCCTCACCTTCTCCTACAGGGCCAGATCTTTCCTAAAACATTTCTCTTTATAACATTTGTTTTATTGAGATAAAGGATTAGATCTATAATAAACTGGCAGCTTATAGAAGACAGAAGTGTTCTGGTGTAGATAAAACACTCTTTTGGTTGGTTTGACTCTTGACCCAAGTTCCTTAGAGTTACAAGCGGTTTGTTATAGCAATTAAACTTCTCTTAAATATTTTGTGCAAAGCACAAATGCCAATAATCAACACATATTTTAAACATAGCACAAAAAGAAACTAGTATAAAAGTTAAAGCAGATTAAAATGAGCACAGCTGCCTTTTAAAGTTTGTACAGACACTCTTGGGGGACATAAACAGTTTTGTGGTCAAGGAGATGTTATTTTCCGGACATTTGCATGTTTCTGGATGACAGAAAGCTGAAGACTTCTGCAATTGCTTTGATTAGCGTGAACATTTTATAACCTAGCTAACTAAAACTGGGCTACTGTTCTATTTTCAAGCCTCCTGGTGACAATATACTTATAGCTATGTTTGAATGTTCAGTAAAGGCACAAACATGTTTGTAATGACCTAACATTATAAAAAGAAGTGATAATAATGCTATTAATAAAATTTTACATCAATATTGAGGTCTCACCACCTCATAGCAGTCTTGTCTCCAGCCAGGCAGGCAGCAAAAGAACTACGCCTGGGTCCCCTTGGCCCACCTAGAACCATGTGTGAGTATGGTGGGGTCTGTGTCATGGGAAGGAAGCCCCAGGGACTCATTCATGTTGGTTCTTGTCTTAGGAGCCGATATGGATCTTTACGGCCACCTCCGCCGACTGCTGCTCCGGTCTGGAGGTGAGTAGGAATTCTTCCCAGAAATGGACCCTCCTCTCCCCCCATTGCTGTCCTGTCCAGAGCTACCTGCAGGGGACCACTGGGAATCTGCATGGAATCTCCATGTGCTTGGGGAGTCAGGGTCTCCTGGTGGAGGAGGTTTGTTTTCTCCAAGGTTCCTTGCAGCATTTTAGCTTTATTTAAACCCCCAGACATTTCTAGCCCTTCTGGACTGGCAGGGAATTCTCTGGTGGGACCCCAATGCAGCACTGCCATCCCGGCCTTGTCTGCACTCTCCTTGTCTCCTGAGGGAGATCTGTTATTAACTAGAGAAGCGGGGACAAGCAGAGCTGGGGAAGTCCTGGCCTCTTGGGCTAAAATCTCTAATGGAATCCTGCTGGTTAGGGAAGAATTTGGGGCAGATTCTCCCCAAATTTCCCCCTGGCCCCTATTGCCCCTGCCCATGTTATCTCAGCTCCCTACCTGTGGGGTGAGGTGTTTGTCAAATGCCTTGGCAATGGGTGTGCAATATAAATGCTCTTGGCTGTGACTGGTGGAAGTCCCTCTCCAGAGGTGCCCTCCAGTGTGATTTGTTCCCCACACATATGTATTGTCTACCTCACCCTCCTGGGATTTCTATCAGTGACCTGGAAAGGAGGAAATGACCCCCACCCCTTTGCACTTATCCACAGCCACAGACCAGGGGAAGGAGAATACAGCAGCAACTGAGTGTTGCAGCCCTTCCCTGTCTGGGCCTGCTTCAGGTAAGTAGGAAACAGGGGTACCGACTCCTCAGATTCACCCCTTTTCCTGCGTAACCTTCTGGAACCTTCATGTTGAAATGTTTCCAATTCATAGTAAGTTGTTACAGATAAGGCTGCAACAAAACCCAGGTTCAAGCCACTAGGTCATTACAGAAAATGTATTTAGGCGACACTATGAATGATAAAACCAAACTTCATTCAAAAATAAAACGATTAGTTAAGCAAACAGGTGCGCAATTACCACCTACACTGTCAACACTAACTGTTGTATTGTGGATCAATGCGGGATCAGTCCACTGACAACAGCGTGAAGTACAGCCTTAGAACCCTGGGACATAACGGTATCCTTGGGGCGTTAATTGGAGCGCTCACCGAATTAACAAAACAACTCCCAGTAGAAGCCATTCTCATACTATTGAACGTGCAACTGCCCCTTACACTAATTATATTTCCATCGCCTCCTTATTGACTCTTTACATTACACGTGGTTTACATTAACATCTGCACCAATATCCTTCCCATACTATTAGTATAGATAACATTTTAATAAAACAGTCACAATTCTCAAAAACACTCATTAAAAGCCCTGCTTAAGCCAGTTATAACCAAAACCTAACAGTAGCATAACCCCGGGCCATGTCCTTGCTAACTCTTACTTTCCCATAACAGGATCTCCATCTTATGGCTAACTTTCCTCACACTAACAACTTCAGTTTTCTAAACTCTTCTATACTTAAACTAACTTAGGCCCCAGACCTATTTTCTACTTATTTCTTAACCTAAACCATCCCATAGGTAGGCCAAATTCACAGCCATGAAAAAGTCATGGACCATGAAATCAGACCTCCCCCATGAAATCTAGCTATTGGAGGCTTGGGGAAGGGCAGGCTACTACCATGCCCCTGGCTCCAGCTGCTAGTCCCCTCTGGGCTGGGGAGGGACGGAACTGGCACTTCCCCTGCACAGCCGCCCTCGCGGGGGAGATCAGACCCCCCTCTGGGCACATACCCCGCTTGCTCGGAAGGCAGCGCAGAAGTGAGGGTGGCAATCCCACAACCCCGCTACAACAGTTTTGCGACTCCTCCGCAACTCCCTTTTGGGGCAGGACCCCCACTACAACATTGTGACATTTCAGATGTAAACATCTGAAAACCTGAAATTGAGTTTCAAATCCTATGGCCATGAAATTGATCAGAATGGACCGTAAATTTGGTAGGGCGCTACCTATAGGCTATACCTGCCCTTTGCCAACTCCCTCCAGTGGGTTGGCCCCCTCCTTCCCATTACTGAGGTTCTACTTGTGCCTGGCATTCGACTTTTCCAGAGGCCTTGTGGTCTGCTCTGCCTGAATGAGGAGGGCTCTTGGAGTCTCCATCTCCCTGCGGTTCTCCCTCCCCAGGCACTGCACGCGCTAGATTTCTAAATCCTCCAAGCTGTGTTTGCTGCAAACTAGTCCCCACCCCCTGCACTGCTGAGACCCCATTGCGCACTGTGTGGGAGTCGGGGGCTGTGATTGTTGGCCCCAACCTGTGACAGTGAGAAGGAGAGCTGGGGTGGCTTTGCCTCTGTTTAGAGAATCGCTCCTTTCTGGGTGTCACAGGTGTTCTCTGTAACTGAGAAAGTTCTTTGGTGACCCAGGTGTGACTGTATTTGTTACTCAGTGAAATCAGGTTCATTGAAGTGTCACAAGAGGACTGGAACCTGCTGCTTTGGGTACAGAAAACTCCCTTCCCCTCAGCACTATCATTCACATCATTCCCCTGGCGGTTCAACCAGAGACCTTTAATGCAGAAATTTAACCCTTCTCTTCTATTGACAGACACAGCAGTGCAAGAGACTGCAGTGTCAGCCAGAGATGGCAACCCACCTGTCACAGAGTCTCCTGGTCCAGGTAGGCAGAAAGCGGCGTGATACACAGCCAGAATTCCTTTCCAAGGCCAAAGTTGTTGTTCATCTGCACTGTCTTTTACAGAATCAACATAATGTTTAGTATCGGGGGCAGCCATGTTAGTCTGTATCCACAAAAACAACAAGGAGTCCGGTGACACCGTAAAGACTAACAGATTTATTTAGGCATAAGCTTTCGTGGGTAAAAAAACACTTCTTCAGATGCACAGAGTGAAAATTACAGATGCAGGCATTATATAATGACACATAAACTAACATAATGTTTAGTTCTAGCTTGTGCAAACAGTATAATTCCCGTGGGATCCTTCTGGGTGAACAGTGGTATATTAACACAGGGCGCTATATTAGAGAATCACAACAGTTATTATGAGAGTAAACGTCTCATTAGCCTCAAAATTCAGAAGGATGTCCACAACTTTAAACTAGCTTTGACGGGGACAGGTGAGCAAAGCCCACAGGTAAGTGGAGAACATGGAGACCTGGGAGATGGGTCGGAAATAGGAGGGAGCGTGGGCTATAATGGCAGAGAGAAAGGAGGGTCAGGGCAAAACTGGGAGGCAAGATCAAATCAGTATCTTAGATGCCTATATACAAATGCGAGAAGTATGGCTAACAAGCAGGAAGAACTGGAAGTGCTAATAAAGAAATACAACTATGACATTGTTGGCATCACCGAAACTTGGTGGGATAATACACATGATTGGAATGTTGGTATGGATGGGTACAGCTTGCTCAGGAAGGATAGACAGGGGAAAAAGGGAGGAGGTGTTGCCTTGTATATTAAAAATGTACACACTTGGACTGAGGTGGAGACGGACATAGGAGACGGAAGTGTTGAGAGTCTCTGGGTTAGGCTAAAAGGGGTAAAAAACAAGGGTGATGTCATCCTAGGGGTCTACTACCAGCCACCTAACCAGGTGGAAGAGGTGGATGTGGCTTTTTTTAAACAACTAACAAAATCATCCAAAGCCCAAGATCTGGTGGTGATGGTGGACTTCAACTATCCAGATATATGTTGGGAAATTAACACAGCGGGGCACAGACTATCTAATAAGTTCTTGGACTGCATTGCAGTCAACTTTTTATTTTGGAAGGTTGAAAAAGCTACCAAGGGGGAAGCTGTTCTAGATTTGATTTTAACAAATAGGGAGGAACTCGTTGAGAATTTGAAAGTGGAAGGTAGCTTGGGTGAAAGTGATCATGAAATCATAGAGTTCACAATTCAAAGGAAGGGTAGAAGGGACTATAGCAAAATAGAGACAATGGATTTCAGGAAGGCGGATTTTGGTAAGCTCAGAGAGCTGATAGGTAAGGTCCCATGGGAATCAAGACTGAGGGGGAAAATGACCGAGGAGAGTTGGCAGTTTTTCAAAGGGACACTATTAAGTGCCCAAAAGCAAGCTATTCCGCTGGGTAGGAAAGATAGAAAATGTGGCAAAAGACCACCTTGGCTTAACCACGAGATCTTGCATGATCTAAAAAATAAAAAGGAGTCATATCAAAAATGGAAGCTAGGACAAAGTACAAAGGATGAATATAGGCAAACAACACAGGAATGTAGGGGCAAGATTAGAAAGGCAAAGGCACAAAATGAGCTCAAACTAGCTACGGGAATAAAGGGGAACAAGAAGACTTTTTATCAATATATTAGAAGCAAGAGGAAGACCAAAGACAGGGGAGGCCCACTGCTCAGTGAGGAGGGAGAAACAGTAACAGGAAACTTGGAAATGGCAGAGATGCTTAATGACTTCTTTGTTTCGGTCTTCACCGAGAAGTCTGAAGGAATACCTAACATAGTGAATGCTAATGGGAAGGGGGTAGATTTAGAAGATAAAATTAAAAAAAAACAAGTTAAAAATCTCTTAGAAAAGTTAGATGCCTGCAAGTCACCAGGGCCTGATGAAATGCATCCTAGAATACTCAAGGAGCTAACAGCGGAGGTATCTGAGCCTCTAGCTATTATCTTTGGAAAATCATGGGAGACAGGAGAGATTCCAGAAGACTGGAAAAGGGCAAACATAGTGCCCATCTACAAAAAGGGAAATAAAAACAACCCAGGAAACTACAGACCAGTTAGTTTAACTTCTGTGGAGTCATAGAATATCAGGGTTGGAAGGAACCTCAGGAGATCATCTAGTCCAACCCCCTGCTCAAAGGGGTACAACTCCCCAGACAGTTTTTTTTTTTAAACTCTAGTTCCCTAAATGGCCCCCTCAAGGATTAAACTCACAACCGTGGGTTTAGCAGGCCAATGCTCAAACCACTGAGGTATCCCTGTGCTAGGGAAAATAATGGAGCAAGTAATTAAGGAAATCATCTGCAAACACTTGGAAGGTGGTAAGGTGATAGGGAATAGCCAGCATGGATTTATAAAGAACAAATAATTTCAAAGCAATCTGATAGCTTTCTTTGATAGGATGACGAGTCTTGTGAATAAGGGAGAAGCGGTGGATGTGGTATACCTAGACTTTAGTAAGGCATTTGATACGGTCTCGCATGATATTCTTATCGATAAACGAGGCAAATATAACTTAGATGGGGCTACTATAAGGTGGGTGTATAACTGGCTGGATAACCGTACTCAGAGGGTAGTTATTAATGATTCCCAATCCTGCTGGAAAGGTATAACGAGTGGGGTTCCGCAGGGGTCTGTTTTGGGACAGGCTTTGTTCAATATCTTCATCAACGACTTAGATATTGGCATAGAAAGTACGCTTATTAAGTTTGCAGATGATACCAAACTGGGAGGGATTGCAACTGCTTTGGAGGATAGGGTCAAAATTCAAAATGATCTGGACAAGTTGGAGAAATGGTCCTAGGTAAACAGGATGAAGTTTATTAAAGACAAATGCAAAGTACTTCACTTAGGAAGGAACAATCAGTTTCATACATACAGAATGGGAAGAGACTGTCTAGGAAGGCGTATGGCAGAAAGGGTCTAGGGGTTATAGTGGACCACAAGCTAAATATGAGTCAACAATGTGATGCTGTTGCAAAAAAAGCAAACATGATTCTGGGATGCATTAATAGGTGTGTTGTGAGCAAGACACGAGAAGTCATTCTTCCGCTCTACTCTGCGCTGGTTAGGCCTCAACTGGAGTATTGTGTCCAGTTCTGGGCACCGCATTTCAAGAAAGATGTGGAGAAATTGGAGAGGGTCCAGAGAAGAGCAACAAGAATGATTAAAGGCCTAGAGAACATGACCTATGAAGGAAGGCTGAAAGAATTGGGTTTGTTTAGTTTGGAAAAGAGAAGACTGAGAGGGCACATGATAGCAGTCTTCAGGTATCTAAAAGGGTGTCATAAGGAGGTGGGAGAAAACTTGTTCATCTTAGCCTCTAAGGATAGAACAAGAAGTAATGGGCTTAAACTGCAGCAAGGGAGGTTTAGGTTGGACATTAGGAAAAAGTTCCTAACTGTCAGGGTGGTTAAACACTGGAATAAATTGCCTAGGGAGGTTGTGGAATCTCCATCTCTGGAGATATTTAAAAGTAGGTTAGTTAAATGTCTATCAGGGATGGTCTAGACAGTATTTGGTCCTGCCATGAGGGCAGGGGACTGGACTCGATGACCTCTCGAGGTCCCTTCCAGTCCTAGAGTCTATGAATCTATGAAAAACTGCTTATTAACTCGTGTGCATGGTTGCAGCACTTAGCTAAGCAGTTGCAGTGACTGCTTGTGCAAACGATCATTGTGATCTGTAACTGGCTGACTGTGTGTCAAGCAACCACGGCTGTGGTTGGAACTGTGGGTGCTACTGAGCACACACATTCCATTCCTGGAAACAGACACCATGCATTTTTCATGACTGAGATGCCCACGTTTTTCATATGTATATTACAAATGGCTTTGTGAGTCATGATCAGATTCTGTCTCAAGCCCTGCTGGTTTGGTAGCTGTGCAGTGAGGTGGGCCAGAATAGGTAACTTCTTGGTCAGAACATACCTCATAAACTCAAATACCTCATGGAACCAAATGCTCTAGGTGATAGAGCCGCCTTGCTGAATCCCAAGGAAGAGGAGAGGTACCACAAAGATTTTATCCCCAAGGAAGGGGGATCCCACATTTCAGTGCTGCAGCTCTGTACATCTACCTCCATCCGAGCCTTGCAATGTCTCTGTCTCCTTGGGGTTCTCCATCTCATGAGTTACGTCCTTCTGGCTGAGGGGGACCCAATGGAATCCCCTTCAAAGCCCCTAGTCAAGCAGAGAGCCTCCCCATGTAAATGGAGGTTCCCCCCCACATGGAGCAATTCCAGCCATCTTGGGAGCCGCAGACCAGCACAGAGAATTGAGCCTGGGTCTCATTCCACATGGCAATGCAGAGCACCTGGCACCAGAGCACTAGCTTGGCCTCCCAAGAGCGAGGTGTGAATGTTCTGAGGTCTGTGCAGTAGAAGAGAAACTCCTGTGATCTGTTTACATTGGTTCTTGTCTTAGGAGTCAATATGGGGTTTTTGGACCGTCTCTGCCAAAGACTGACTCAGACTATTGGTGAGTAGGAATTCTGCCCAGAAGCGTCCCCCATGATACAGATTTACCCCAGTTCCTCTCTGATTCCTATTGCCCTTACATAGAATCAGTCACATGACACCTCACCCCACCACTGCCCTTCTGAATTACAGGATGGACACCTTTCCAAACGGACAGGACAAATCTGGACTCCAGCCAGCCAGGCCCCACTGACTCTTCTGTCCCAGGTAGGAGTCAACAGCCTTTCGCTGTGACAAATCACCACATGTCTATTTCTGTCCCATCAGGAAGTTCCATCCCAGTGCACACGGGATCATTCAGTGCCTCAGTTTTCCTAGCTTCATAATAGGGCTAACAAGACTGACAATCTTCACTGGGGTCTGGAAGGTGTGGGTAATGTTTGTAAAGGGACTGGAAGAGGAAATGCCCGATCTCAGTGTTAAGTAACATGACACTGTCTGGGCAGTGATTGGTGGAAATCCCTCGCCAGGGGTTCCATAAGGTGCAGACAGTTCCCACACAGTTGTATGTCCCTGTCGCCCCCAGGGCATTAGTGACCATGATTGCGGGGAAATTAACCCACCGTCTGCCTGTATCCACAGACACAGAGGAGCAGAAGGCAGCCCAAAAACAAGACCCGGCGCCACAAACCCTGGCTGCAGGAGCGGGCAGCCACTGCAGCACTTTCTGTGCTGAGCCTCCTGATCCAGGTAGGCCCATGCCCAGTATTGAGTGCCAGGAATAAAGGGGGGAAAGCAGCCACAGTGACAGCCAAACCCCAGTGCTGGGAGGGCAAGAAGAGACTCCACCCAGGCTCTGTGCCCTGCTCTGCACATGCACATAAGCCACTGCCCTCTGCTCCACCTTACACGCCAGCCTCCGTGCCATCCCACGCTGGGCTAAAGCCCTGCTGCCACAGGGCAGCACTGGAATCATCACCGGGCAGCCTGGCTGCCAGTAAAGGGGGAACTGACCCACCAGGCAGCTCCCTCTACCAGCTCAGCTCCCCAGTGGCTCTTCATAAGAATATAAGAATGGCCATGCTGGGTTAGACCAATGGTCCATCTAGCCCGGTACCCTGTCTTCTGACAGTGGCCAATGCCAGGTGCTTCAGAGGAATGAACAGAACAGAGCAATTATCAAGGGATCCATCATCCCCTGTCATCCAGTTCCAACTTCTGGCCATCAGAGGTTTAGGGACACCCAGAGCATGGGATTGCATCCCTGACCATCTTGGCTAATAGCCATTAATGGACCTATCCTCCTTGAATTTATCTAGTTCTTTTTAAACCCAATTATACTTTTGGTCTTCACAACATCCCCTGGCAATGAGTTCCACAGGTTGATTGTGCATTGTGTGAAGAAATACTTCCCTTTGTTTGTTTTAAATCCACTGCCTATTAATTTCATTGGCTGACCCCTGGTTCATGTGTTCTGTCAAGGGGTAAATAACACTTCCCTAGTCATTTTATGATATTATCGGTCTTATTATCTATCCCTTTCCTAATGATTCCCAACATTCTGTTAGCTCTTTTGACTGCCGCTGCACATTGAGTGGATGTTTACGGAGAGCTATCCACAATGACTCCAAGATCTCGTTCTTGAGTGGTAACAGCTAATTTAGACCCCGTCATTTTGTATGTGGGATTATGTTTTCCAATGTGCATTGCTTTGCACTCATCGACACTGAATTTCATCCGCCATTTTGTTGCCCAGTCACCCAGTTTAGTGAGATCTCTTTGTAACTCTTTGCAGTCTACCTGGGACTTAACTATGGTGAGTAATTTTGTATCATCCACAGATTTTGCCACCTCACCATTTTACCCCTGAACAGCAAAGGCCCCAGTACAGATCTTTGGGGACCCCACTATTTACCTCATTGTGAAAACTGAAAATATATTCTTACCCTGTCTTTTAACCAGCTACAGTCCATGAGAGGACCTTCCCTCTAATCTCATGACTGCTTACTTTGCTTAAGAGCAACCTTAGTTTCCTTCTGTTCATTTTAGGCACCAAGCAAAAGGCCTATTCATCAACCAGGGGACAGCTCGCCCCAATCAGCAAGGAGGAGGAAATGCCAAGGAAGACCACAGTGAGTGAGGAGAGAGCGGGAAATCCACAGCACACTGGGGAAGTGCCCATGGCACAGATGGTACAAGGTTCCCTCCATCACCAACTCAGCCTGGACTCCCGCCCCCTACTGCCTTTCCCACGACACACTGACCCTCTAAGGCTCTGACCCCCTTTCCTCATCTCTTGCTCCCAGATTCACTGCCATTCTCTGGCCCTAGAGAACATGCTCTCACCCCCCCCTTGCCAGGGCAGGTGTTGCAGACAGGAGGAGAGAGGCGACTCCATTCCCAGCACCTGGCTCTGCTTTCTTTCTTTTTTGCTGGCTGGTCAGCAATGGGCTGCATTAGGGAACCAGGGAGAGAAATAATCCTGAGCTTCACCTCTCCCCAGAGTGTCCCGCGCACTCACCTCTCCCTGGGCTCGGGGCAGGGTTAGCTGTTAGCCCAGCCTATACCTGTGGAGAGCAAGGCTCCGGGAGGGGAAGTGGCTGGCCCAAGGCCAGAAAGCAGGAGTATACATCCCTGGTACACTCTGGAAGTGACCATTGTAGGAGGTGAGCAGGCAGAGACAATGGGCCAGATCCTTGGCCCCTGGTAAGGCCGCATGAAGGGACATTAAGCTCTCCCTTCCAAGCTCCCGCGTGGTTTCCTCAGCCCAGCACGGGGGCAGGGAGGAGCCCTTGGATGCTGTATCCCCATCCCTGACCTGTCTGCGTGGGTCTCTAGACTGTCAGCCCTTCAGGACAGACATTGTCTCTGGCTGCGTTGTGCTGCACCCAGTGCAACAGGGTCTGATCCTGACTGGAGCCTCTGGGCACTGCCATAACATCAGTAGTGATAAGTAATCAGGGCAGGCCCCGCTCTTCCAAACCGGGCCCCGCCATCCCTGCCATCCTCTCAGCACACACCACCCCAGCTGGCACCAGGTACAACTATCCTGTTGAACCAACCATAAGTGATACTAGGCTAGTGCAAACCAAGGGGTCAAATGCCCCTCCCAGAGAAGGGAGAGTCTGGCACCAGCTGGAAGCTGCTCTCCACCAGGGCCATAACTTTATTCCTTCCAAGTCTGGGTTGTGGTAACCCAGCTGCTGATGGAGACTCTACATATTGGGGCTTGTCTGCCTGACACGTCATCGCCATGTCCTGCGTCTCTTCTCTTGCACAGGGCCTTGCTTGCGTGAGGGACATGGATGAGGCTGCCCTGAGGAAGGACATTGGCACCCTCTTCCCAGCACTCCACTCCATGGTAAGAGATGCTGGGATCACTCAGGCAAAATCCCGGGGCCTGTTGGCTTAAACTGGGTAGGCTGTGGGAAGAGCTGTCCCTGCCTCATCCTGTTCCCATTGGGGGATGGATCCTGGAGAACTCTCCTTTGGTTTCTTTTCCTCCCACTCACCGCACCCCCTTTGACCGGGAACATCAGCATCCCGCACCTTGTTCCAAGGCTCCACATCTTCGGTTCCTGACCCGTCAAACTCTGCTTCTACATGAGCCACGGCCCCCGAAGCCT
This sequence comes from Terrapene triunguis, assembly GCF_002925995.2. NCBI lineage: Eukaryota > Metazoa > Chordata > Testudines > Emydidae > Terrapene > Terrapene triunguis. Next base: position 23,871 of record NW_020698197.1, on the reverse strand, counting down.
CGGCGTCACTCATAGACTGATCCAGCTTGCTGGCCTGTTCTTTAGATGGGAATTAGAATCTGCCTCTCCACCCTCACCCCTTCACTCTGCCATCCGAGGGCTTGGCCTGAGAGACACTTGATCTAGTTTGCCTTTGCTGGTGTTGCTTTCTTCCCTTAGGTGTGTCATCTCCCCAGAGAGCACCTGGAGGAGCGGAGAGAGGCCCTGGACTCTCTGGTCCATCTGGGTAAGAAACCCATTCACCTTTCCCAGAGAAGGAGATTTCCCAGAGCCTGCAGAATTTCAGAACCCAGGCATAGAACTATATTCCCTTCCCCTTTATGATTCACCCACCCCATTCTGATTCACTCCTCTTCCTGCAGCTCGCTTGTTCCTGGTGGAGCTGCTTGTGTTCCTGTTCAGGAGGCTGAACAAGGACGAGGAAGAGGAGACCTGTGCCAGTCTCTTCATTCTGGACCGGATAGTCCGATCCAACAGTAAGTGACCCCACAGCGAGGCCTTGTCTTTTGATGTCTTATGGCCTCTTGTGCAATTAGCAGCGCTTAGCACTGGGCCTCATTGGGGTCATTTATACCTGTCTGCAGTAGATAATCCAAGTCCTGCAGCCCCTCAGCCGATGCTGCGGCAATGAGAGAGGACAGTCACTGCTGGAACTGCAAGCGTGGGCAGATGCAGCTGGTTACCCATGGGGGTAACCTGCCAGGAGGGTCATGTAGGGACATTGAGGTTGCTCTAAGGTTCCTGAGATCTCAGGTCCCTGCACACCCCGGTTTAACATCAGCCCTGCCGAGCCGTGTGTCTGTGTCTCTTACAGTTTCCGAAATGACGCACAATACTGAGAAGCTGTTCATAGCCCTGGGGCCAATCCTGCAGAGCACAAGCATACGGGTGAGTCTGGAACCATGGCCAACGCGGCCAAAGCTAGTGAATGTCTGCCTGCCAGTGCAGAGCCTGCCGGGACCCTGTGCATTGAAACACATGACCCATCAGTGCTCCATAGTGTAGGGCAGAAGGTGGGGGAGAGAATCCCTGCAGGGCTCCGGCTGCATTGTCATCTCTGGGCTGCCTAGCAGTATTTCACCAAACCCCCCGCTGAGAAAGTATCCCAGCCTGGACTGGGAGGGGACAAGGTCCCTCCACACTGTGTGCAAATCATTTCTGTTTCTGTCTGGGTCTGGCAGGTCAGAGAAGCCCTTGCTTATTTTATAAGGACAATGGGGGCGCATGGGCTCTTGGAGAAATCTGCCTCAAGACCCTTAATTGACTTCTTGGTGCGTCAGTGCACCCTGACCCTCGACAGCACGGTAAGAATCCGCAGAGACCTTAGTGACGGGAGTCCGTGAACAGGGCAGAACATGGGGTCAAGGGATAGGGAAGGGGGGCAGCTGCAGATGGGGAGGGGCAGGCGATGGGCAGCAAATAGGACTTGGGAAGCAGATGGAACTGGGGACGGCACCCTCCGTCTACTGATGGAAGATGCTGACAAATAGAAGACAGTGTTTTTTCCTCCCAGCCCATTCTCTCTGATCCCTCTCCCAGCTGCCATCCGGGCTCTGTCCCTCGCGCAGGGAGGGCAGGACCCCTGGCTTCCTCCTTCTCTCGCCTCACTGTGATCATCCACCTTAGGAGACTAAGCCATGATGGATCTGGTTTTCACCAGGCAGAGGGGTGGAGCCTAGAACTGGCTCCACACAGACCCTGGGCTGCTTATGGCACAGTCACAGCCAGGGTTGCGCCTTTTCTCTTCAAGCCCCATTTTCACCCCCTGCCATGCCCACTAGAGTTACTGTGCCACGGAGGTCTCCACCGAATCTAAATCTCCCTGGTGTCTCCCTTACTTCTCACCATCAGGAGGAAGCAGACGGGAGGCGCACCATGGAGCTCGAGGTCCGCCAGCTCTGCTCCAGCACCCTGCAGTCCCTGGCTGACTCCCCCAGAATGGCCAATGTAAGTGACCCTGCCCCTCTCCATTGGACACAGGCCTCTCTGGGTCTGAGCTTTTCGATGAGACAGGCCCCAACCAGACTTATTTATCTGAGCCTCCCCGCTCTAGAACATCATGGGGTTGGGTAAAATGGACCCCGGATCCGAGCCAGACCTGGGTCTTTGGAACAGGGAACACTCACTGGCTGAGTGCCCCTGCACGCCAGCGTTTGGTGTCACAGGGGCTCTTCCGCTCGAGTATCCCCTGTGGTCAGTCATGCTGGTTCTGCAGCTTCCATAGCTCAGTCCCTCTTCATTGGTCCTTCTGTTAACTGTTCCCTGGCTGTTACAGGGTGGGGTCTATACAGCCCATCACATTCTTGTTTTGCAAAAGCCAACCCTAGCCCAGGAGTTCCTGCCTCTCACCCACACTACCCTGGTGCCTACGGGAGAGTCCACTGAGCTGGGGGACACTACATCCAAATCTCATCTCTGCCGACTATTGCTTAGGTTTCCACACACTGCACAGACCTGATTACTGACCCAGGCGTCAGAACGCAAGCCTAAGCAGTCAAGTATTAGCCAGCCCCCTTCCACACTGAACAAATTAACAGCGAGGTTGCGCACGGTCACTTCAGGCAGAGCTGAGACTAGAAGCCACATTTCTAATAAGGCAGACCCAAGTATTGTGCACTCAGCTACACTGTCTTTCAGATTGAGCATGCCCAATATACGTGCTTTAGTTACTACAGGTGGGGATAGACCCCCGGGGATTCCTGATCTCCACTGTTCTATACTGTCTAGCAAAGAGTTGTGTAACCCTCTGGCATAGTGTGTGTTAAGTCCCCCTCTTGTCCACACAGCAGACAGCAATTGCGTCTGTGCTTCAAGTGGCGCAGGTCTGTGTGGGGATGTGAAGGTCAGAGCTCAAACCTCCCTGAGCGCTTGTCATGGTTTCACTTGATAGTATTGGGTTTCCTAGTCTCCTCTTTATTTATCAAGCTGGTGTATTGCGTTCCTGCCGTGAGAACACAGCCTTTCCCAGTGGGACTGGAGTTAGGAAATACTGTGCTGTCAATGATGATGCTACACTCAACAAAAGGCGGGGGGTCAGTCATGTGTCACTTGATTTGGTGCTGGAGGCAGACACTGATAGGTGTGAAGGGGAGGGGGTGGGGATCGCTGCATGGTTCAGGCTGGGTAGAGAGGTCTGGCTGGCGGTGGCGAGGCCAGGGGTCCTGTCTAGTGTAGGAAAGAGAGAGCTGGTGCAGGAAGAGGATATTTCCGTACTGAGATGGCTTTTCTCTACTCTGCAGGTTTTATGGCCTGGGCTGCTCCTTCAACTGAGCCCAGCAGCCCATGGGCCAGCCCTGCCTCTCCTCCTGCAGACCTCGGTCGAGGTGGTAAAGAGGATGCAGGAGGAAGGCAGGCTGCCCTTGGCCAGGAGGTGCGGCAAGGCGAACAGAGGTGAGTCCCAGTATTTTATCCACCCGCTCTTAGTCCTTCTGTAGCGAGAGGCGTCTGCCCCCAGGTGGGGGTGGGGATCAGCTCTTGGCTCTGGTTCCGGCTCACTGCAAGGACACAGCCAGCCGTCAAGGGCACAGGTAGAGCTCAGAGACGAATGCAAAAGATCCCTCCAGAGCCTGATGGGATGTCCCCCCTTTCTGTTCACAGGGTGTCGGTCAAGCCCCAAGTCCACTCTACCCCAGGAGCTGCTGGCTCGGCTGCTGGTGAGTAACCCGCAGCCAGGAGGTTCCTTATGCTCAGTGGGAAGGGGCCGCTCCTGGAGCTGGCATGCAGTGTGTGGTGGCTCTTCTCCCCGCAACCCCCAGAGGAGCTGGCTCGTCACATTCCTCGCGTTCATTGCACATCGACCCAGCGCCTCTCGGCATTTAACAGAACCAGCGAGCTCTCTGAACCAGCCACCTTCCTGGCTCCCCGATCCTGGGGCTGGACCAGGTCCCCCAGCACCAGTCAGTGCAGCCCTCGGACGGCTCCAATAGAAGGCAGCTGGAATGAGCCCTTAGGGACTGTTGTGCAGGCCCCCTCCTGCCCCCTGGCCTCCAGCATCCTCCCTTACCAAGGGGCAGCTGGGGATTCCCTTTATGGCCCAGCTTCCTCTTTCGGGCTGCTTCAAGCTCCCCTTGTGCTGCTCTAACCTAGGCCAAGGATCTGACTCAGCAGCTGCCTGACGGCCTCTGGATAATCCTGTCTCCCTTCATCTGAGCTAGAGCCAGCCCAGGAGTGAGAGGATGGAAGGAGCCAATAGCTGGTCCATGGAGTGTCCCTGATCAACTGAAATATCCATCTCAATCCTGTCCTGGTTGTCAGCTCCACCTCCCTGCTGTCTCCTTCCCTCCATCACTGAGCTCTCCCCCTGCACCTGTAGGGAGCTCCCTTCTCACACTGCCTCGCAAGGGAGGGGTACAGCCACCTCTGCCTCTTTGTCCGCCAGGTGCTCGGTGCGTCTTCGTTTATGACGGTGCAGGTCAGAAGGGCAGCCATGTTCCTCCTCTTCCAGCTCATGAGCATGTTCCAGGCCGGGTCGGGCCGGTTCTGGAATAGCTACAAGACGGAAATGCTCCTCTATGTGGAAGGTGAGGAGGGAGTGTCTCCCCTTGCAGGAGCAAAGGGAGGGGACACTGTGATGCTGGGCTCAGAGAGGGAGAGGCCAGGGCCTCCCTCTGAATCCAGGATAATATGATGCTGTGACCTTGGAATCAGAGAGGATCATGTCAGGATCATATCCCTTGGTTCATCTAGCCCAGCCCCCCATGCCTAGACAGGAAGGATCCTTTCCAGGACCGTATCTAACCTTCATTCGACATCTCACACCCTGGGGAAGGATCTTGGCAAGCAGAACTCCTGGGTATTTCACATCAAGGGGTTTGGGTCTGAGGAGCATTGTTTTCCATCAGCAATTTTCAAAGAGCCATGGGTCCCCTCGGGGCCCGTGAGTCGGCAACTCCTCCCCACCCCCTGCCAAACAAGAGCCAAGTTGAAGGCTGCTCCTCAGTAGAAGGGTCTAAACACAAAGGAAACTGACCTGCCCATCTCTTCCAGATCACAAGACCTGCTTCTGCCAGAGGGAGTGGGAGCAGCAGCTGCTGCAGGTAAGGGTCAAAGAAATGGAGGGCTAGAAAGGAACTCAAGAGGTCATCTAGTCCAGCCCCCTCCACGCTGAGGCAGGATTAAGAGGCCCCTCAGCAGCACTACATTGTGGGACAGAGGAAGCGGCTGAGTCCAGCAGATGCAATTGGAGAAGCACCAGGGGCAGCTCACAAGGATTCAGAAGCATTAGGAGAGACGTGGGGGGTGACAGTGCACGCTCCCTCTTCCCCTTCCCTCCCAGCTGTGGTGGGTTCCTGGCTGGAGCTATTGAGAGGACCAGTTTCTTGGCCCCTCTCGGTTCTAACTGGCTCTTCTTTCCCTGGCAGTTCCTGGAAGACCTTCTCTTCTTCATCTCGGACCACACCTGGCTGGGCTGTTTCATCACTAGTATCAGGCGCCAGCTGGCCTACGGTGATAAGCGGCCCGGTGACAAGGTCAGTGTCCTGGAAGGAATTGGGGTTCAGCGCCTAGTTCAGAACAGCAGTCGCTAACCAGGGGCAGCTTGGGGTCAGTGAAGCAGACAGCTATACCCAGTGGGCTCTGTGCATGCCAGGCTGTGCCCAATGCATCCAGCATGATGGTGTCTCTTTCGCAGAGCTTTCTCTACAAGTGCTGGGGCACTGTGCTGATGTTTTTTCCAGCAGAGAGCATCAAGCCCCAGCTATGGCTTCTGGTGGAGATGGTCGATTTCCGAGAAGAAGAGGAAAGAGAGGTGAGGTCTTTGCTCCTCCACTGTCAAGTGATCCCTCATTCTTTGTCAATCCCCTGATGCTACATGTGTATGTTCTGCCTTGGACAAGGTCCAGTGGATTGAAAAGATCTTCCTTATACCCATGCCCATGGCAATGACTTGGAGAGCCCATCCTGGCCCCTTGGCTTGTTGCTCAGCATTCCCAACCTCCATCTTTCTGTCTCTCAGGGATTCGCCCGAGCGCTTGGGCTGTGTGCCAGGCAACAGCTATATGAGGTTTTCGCCATCCTGGAGCACTGGGAAGAGTTTGTCAGCAGGGTGCAGCTCCAGCCTTCTGCTGGTGGCTCTCTGGAGGTACGGTCCCACCTAGCATCTCTGCTCTTTCATCCATCCCTTCACCAGCCTTTGCAGGTAAAGGGACCTGCCAGGGAGGACCCTGCTTCCCAGAAGCCTGTTCAGCGAAGAGCTGAATTTCCAAGCAGTGGCTCAGCCTCTGAGGAGGGAGCCCTTTCCTTACTCCTCTGTGGAGTTGCAATCTCAGCACAATGGGGTGGATCCAGGGGGGAAGGTGGGTCCTGTTGTCTAAGCTCTCCAGGGTATCTCCTGGGGAGCTCAGACATGCTCCACGCAGCCCCATAAACAAGGCTCAGAGAGGGCCCAAAAGACACTGCCATGCCATCAGCTCCAGCTGACACATTTCTCAGCAGAACAGACCCTTGGTCTTCCCCTGAACTGGGCTATTCCACAGACCTTCCTGGCAGACTCACCAGGGCTGGCATGTCTGACATTAACCTGTGTCCCCCCTCTCCCCGCACCACCACCACCACCTTCCCAGTAACTCTCTGGGCCAGTGCAATCCACTGTAGTCCCAGTGACATCTCTGGAGCTAGGCTGAATTAAAGCAGCTGCTAGTGCGTCCCCTTCGGCTGCCGGGTCACCTCAACCACCCAATCCTGGGGAGCTGGGAAGGGCCTCAGAGTCCAGGCAATTCAGCTCAGCAGAGTAGCCTTTGGTGGCTAAGCCGGCTGGATGAAAAATCCTCCCCTGGCCCCAGTTGTAAGTTAGGAGCAACTGGAGGCCATCTCTTCTCCTCACTCTTTCCTTTGCAATTCTCAGGAGCCAGCTTCCATCGAGCAGCTGAGAAGCCTCCTGCTCCTCACCTATGGGCATGTGGTCCACTCACGCCCCCCGGATCTCATCCTAGAGACCATAGGCTTCAATATCCTGGCTCCCATGCGACACCACTATTTTCTGAGCCCACACGTAAGTCAGAGCCCTCCCCTGACCGCCCACACAGCACCTACCCGGGCTATGCACAGCAGCACAGAGCTATGTCTTTGCATAAACTCAGCTCAGAGGGCTGGCCCTTTGCCCCAGGAGGGACAGGAGACATGGGAACAGCACCACTCTCTGTGACTGCCCCATCTCAATTAGCTTCTCTGATTCCAGGCCCATGGAAGCTAATGGAAGGACTCCCATCTGGGCCTTGTTAGAGTGTAACTGAGCATCACTTGGTGCTATTGTCCCAGAGACGACTGTACCCTGTTTGGTACCTCTAGGCTTGTGCTGCACTCAGGGATCAGAAGATAAAGATTTAGGGCCCATTTCCCCACACACTGCAGTCGATGGTGTAGCTGGGCACAAAAGGCGCACGGAGGGATTCAGGCCCCTAGCCCGGTTGACAGGCTCTGGTGCTGAAGGGGGATTTTTGAGATAACTCTAGGTTGTTTTCTTGCCATCGGAGGTTTGAGGCCGACGTTCAGTCCTACACTGGTTACGATGCCCATATGCGCGTCCCAGCGAAAAGGAGAGGGGATGCTACTTTGGTTTAACTGAATGTTCTCCTTGGAGAACGGATGCCTTGGTAGGGAGAGCCCAGCCAACTGCAGAGAGCAGCAGATTCCTGTCCCAGATCAGACAATTACGACCTGATTGTCAGGGGAGCTGAGCAGCCCCAGGGCCCACTGACAGCTCTGGGAACTGCAAGTGCTCAGCACCTCTGGGAATCAGCCCATTCCTTGCATTCATCTCCAGAGATATTCCCCTAGGCCAGGGGTTCTCAAACTGGGGGTCGGGACCCCTCCGGGGGTCACGAGGTCATTACATGGGGTGTCGCGAGTTGTCAACCTCCACCCCAAACCCCGCTTGCCTCCAGCACTTATAATGGTGTTAAATATATTAGAGAGGGTGTTTAATTTATTAGGGGGGTCACACCCAGAGGCTTGCTGTGTGAAAGGGGTCATCAGTAAAAATAGTTGGAGACCCACAGCCCTAGGGAATGCAAAGATGTTCCACTCGGCAAACCAGGTCCTTTCCCTTAGGGCGTGAGGGCAATCCCGCCTAGGACAGCAGCTCCCTTGTAGAGACTCGCCCTGTAGCCTTGTGTCTCAGCTCTCTATTGCCTGTGGCTGTTTCCTCATTGTTCTCTCCCCCTCATGCCTGTGAGCCCAGGACCCACTGGTGAGATCTGCTTTTCTGAGAAGCCTCGCGCTGGTGGGTGAAGCTGTCACCCAAGTGAGCAGGATTCCCTTGGTGAGCCAGGACACATACACCATGCTGTCCCCCCTGCTGGTGAGTGAGCATGCTTGGGTCCTGGGAGGGGTCCCTAGGGCAGATACACATGCCACAGTCTCTGGCGTTTAAAGGCCATGTGCTGGGTTTGCGACCCGGTGCCCAGGGCTCTACATTGTGCACTGCAAACCCAGTGCTGATGCCAGATTCTTCTGGTGCGATTCCAGTCCAAGGAATTAAATGACACTATTTTCCATTAGCGGATTCATGCTGCTTACACCTGGGACCATTCCCCATCCCACTTCTGAGGGATCTGCCCGGCACCCAGAAAGCGCCCTGGGGATTAACTCCAAGGGTTTTCACTCCAGGACATGATCCTGAGGAGTTAACAGGCGCAGCCCTCCCTTGGTTTGCAGGAAAATATTTGACCTCAGCTTTTCAGGACTCTAATGCTCCACGTCACAAAATCGCCTCTGCCCAGATCCCCCTTCCCTGCTCCGTGGCAGTTGCTGAAGTTTCCAGATGTGCCGTCAGGAATGGCGAAATAGGGGCTCTGGTGAATGTCTCCTGCATTCTGGCCACATGGCCGCTCCCCGGCCATCTTCCCAGCTCCGTGCCCCAGTGCACTGCACGCTGGGGCTGAGGGTCGGTGGGGGCGTCAAACTGCGTTTGGAGATTCCACGTCTTGCTGAGGAACCGGGCTCCCCCAAATTCTTTTGCCTTTGACTCTCTGCTTTGTGCTGCAGGAGATGCTCAGAGTCAAGGACCGGGCCCGGCTGCAGAGCCCCGATCACCAGCATGCCCTGCTGGCCATCTCATACATAGGGTACGTCCATGGGGCCTGACTCAGCTGCGGAGCCCAGCAGCCGGGGAGGGGCAGATGGAGGGAGAGGAAGTGGGGGAGGGACGAGCTGCAATAAGAACCGGAGGATGTTTCTCCCTGGTGGCTCACTAACGAGCCATACCCTCCTCGGCCTCCGGGTCACTTTATCCAGCCCCCATCTCTGCGTATTGCCTGGTAAGAGGGAGCCCCTCCCGTCAGCATGAAGTGCTGTGACGGCGCAGGGTGCAGGCGCAGAGCAGGGCCCAGGATCAGCCCCGGAGAGCAGCTTCCCCAGCAGAGCCCCTGCCGGGCCCAGGGGGCATAGGCATGTCCAGACAGGACCATTCCCTAGGCGGTGGCTCTGCTGGAGATGCCCCCTGGAGCTCTGCTGCTAAGGGAGGGAGCGGTCCCTCGAGCCATCAAACTCAACCTGACTCATGCCAGGACCTGTCTCCGTTCTAATGGCCCCGCCTGCTCCGTTCCTTCCAATCAGGAAATTTGAGCCTCGCCTGTCTAAGGAACAGGAGGCTGAGACCATCAGCACTTGTATCACCAGCGCCATGATTCAGCGCCCAGCCCTGGCGAAGCTGAGAGGGACTGAGGTGGCAAAAAGCTCCGCTATCCGGGCAGAGGTTAGTGAGGCATGGACAAAGCTTCCACCTGGCTCCTTGGCTGGGAAACTCAGCCACCCCCCTGGCTGAGTAGCTGGACCCTGGCCTGATGCAGAGAGCTGCGTGTCCAGCCGAATCCAGCCCCTCGGTTTATTTTCCAAAGGGCTGGTGACAAGTGGCTACGCAGTTAACTCTGCAGTGGGGTTGGCAGGGAGAACAGCTGTAGAGGTGAGTGTCTGTGAGACTGTACAGAATTACCCTGGATTCTTGGCACAGGGAACTAGAAGCTACCCCCAGTTTACACCAGCTGAGGCTCTGGCCCAGAGCGTTAAATAGCATTTGGTGCAGAGGGAGCAAAGCATGGATTCGGGACAGCCACACGGCCAGGCCATGACTCGCCCTGCCACAGAAACAGAGATTGGCTGGAGCGGGATGAACAGCTCAGCCCTTGGGGAGCCAGTGGGGTGTTGGGGGGCAGCTGGGGCCCCTCCAGAGCGGGAGGGAGGAGGCCTTCCCTCCAGAGCCCAGTTCAGTACATGTGTTGGGGAGCCCAGGTGGGAGGAAGGATTCTTTGGGGTAGGGCAGACCGTGGTCCAGGTGAGACCCATGTCTATGTGCAGGGGGATCAGTATCACCTGGGTAAAGGGACCCCGAATACCAACAGCACCTGGCTCCAGACCGGGGGATCCACTCGTCCCCCTGCCTCGTGCACTCCACCTCCCTTGCTATTTACTTCCCTGCTTCTCTCTCTGCTCCAGTCTCTCCAAGAACTGCCCTGGGAGGGCCTGGATCTTGTGCTGCAGACATTCCTGGAGCAGCACCTGACCCCCACCACGCTACTGCATCTCTTTCTGGTATGATAGGGAGGGGGGAGGGGCCCATTCGCACTGGCCATCTGGGGATGGGCCGGCTGATCAGGTTCTACCCGAACCACAAGAGGGAAGGCTCCAGTTGATCCCGAGGGGGCTGAGCAGGCCTCCCAGCTGCTGTGAACTAGCCAGTCCCCATGGGGCATACACCCAACCCTGGGATCCAGCAAGACAATCCTAGTCCTGCTCCAGGGGTGTCACTTTGGCCTCCTATATTTGGCCTGGAGCCCCTGTTCCCCTGAAGGAAACAGCCCCGAGACCCTACAGGATCAATGGGGAGAATCCTCAAAGCGCTGAGCCCAAGACCCTCAGACCTGTGCCAACGCCCCCCAGACAGGAGAGGAGCGCTGAGTTCCAGTGTCCGGAAGTGGAGGAGAAGAGGTTAAATGCTCCATGTCCTCTCCCTGCTGGGGCGGGAAGCAGGTTCTGGAGGTCGCCCCGGCATTGCTGCCGCTCACACCACTTTCTCCCTGCTCCCCAGCACTTGCAGCCGTGGATCTGCTCTCCCCGGGCCCAGGAGAGGAGCCGAGCTGTGAGAGCCAGCGCCCGGCTCTTCATGTTCTACCGCTTCAAAGCCATCACCGAGGTGAGCAGCGCAGACCCTGCTGCCCCCTCCCAGCACTCACGGGAAGCGGGGGGGGGAAATACAGACAGAGCTGGGCTCGCCCCGACCTATGTCCTCAATTTCTGTTTGGTGGCCCATTAGGACCTGAAACCCATGGCAGAGCAGGGCTACATGGCCGGGCTGCTGACAAGCCAGGCCTTCGATGCTCAGGAGGCCACCAGATACTGGGCATCTCAGGCTCTCTACTGGCTCTTCACGCCTTGCAAAGGTAAGACAGAGCGGAAGCAGTCGCCACTTCTCAGCCTTCACAGCCCCGGCCGTTACCTAGCGAACAGGGCTGCAGAGAGAACATGGCGCCTTCATCGCAGCCCTGACCGGAGGGACACAGAGCAGAAGTGGGTTGGTACCTACCGGGCTGACCTGGCATCTGCCCTTCACCAGGTGCCTGGGACCATCTGGGACCTCCCCTGATCCCACCCCAGCCCCAACACACCTTCTACATCAGTGTGAAGGGTGGGCAGTTGGCCCAGAAGCCAGCTGAGAGCTCACCTTAGCTGGTCGTTCCCAGCTGCGGCCGGAGTCTGGCTCTTTGGCACCTCTGATCTGTCTCGAAGGGGAGGGGGAAGAATCCGGCCCCGAGAGCTCTGCCTGAGCACTGGTGGTTTCTTGTGCAGCTGTCGTGTACACCAAGACCGGGGCGGTGGTGAGCGTGCTGAGCAAGACGCAGAAGGATGCCAGCTGCAGAGAGAACCCTGTCCATGTTGCTATGGTGAGTAAAAGACTGTGGCTGGAGAGACAGACACACACATGGGAAAGGGGGGTTATTGTCTCCTTCCCTCGATGAGGAGCCGGCAGATGGAAATTCTTGGGTATGGGCTCCAGTGCCCACTCACATAGCCCTGGGCACAGGCTGCCAGTGCCTCTGTCCCCGTTCCCCGAAGAGCAAACCCACCTCCCCGGGCCGGGGCTCGCTGCTCACACTCAGCCTGTGCCTTTCCCTGCAGCTCATCGCGAAGCACCTGCAGTCGAGTGACCTCATGCCCTTCAGCTTCACCCTGCTGGTGGGCCTGCTGGAGAAGGAGGAGTGTGCAGACCAGCTGGCGGGCGTCATGGAGGCGGTGCTTGGAGAGCAAGAATCAGAGCTGCAGGGCCAAGTAATGGCTGGGCATTGGAGGCACCATGCTGACATCTCGAGCAGCTCCATCTTGCCCCGTGCCTAGAATTCCTGGGGCACGAGGGAGGATGTGGAGGGGAGACATCCCTTCTCACCATCATTGATCAATGGGACCCATCCATGCCCTGTCTGCAAGGGGGCCGCTGGGCACAGCCCTGTAATGGTTTTCAGGCTTTGATCCCAGGAGTCTGGCTTGCCCAGCTCACTCCCTGGGAAATGTGCCCTATCTCCAGACCCATCCCCCAGCTGGAGGAACAGAGCCTGCGGTGGGGTCCCCCGTGTCCACTGACTCTTTGCCCAGTGGGCATGGATTGACGTACAGGATGGAAATGCATCCCAGATGCTTAGATCCCACTCTGGTGCTGAAGCAGCCCAGGCATGTTGTCACAAGGGGAGGTACAGCCGGGATATCCGGGGGGTGGGGTGTCACTGGGCGGCGGGATTGGGACCCTTAGTTCTACGGTACTGGATCACGGGTGGGGGTTTCAAGGTACCGAACCCAGAACCCCCCTCGGCTCAGTCACTCGCTAGGAGAGTTTATCCATGGCCTCCGCCGGGCCATGTGACCGCTGCCTTGTTTCTGAGCCTGCCCAGTTCCTCCTGGCCCTTGCCTGCCACCCACCCACAGCGGGGGTAGGGTCTCAGCCCCTGCTTTGCCTCCGCAGGTGCAGGATCTCCAGGCGGCTCTTTCCTACACACTGAGCCCACCCCGGGGGGGGGCGGCTGAGTGATGGGACGAGAGACATTCTCCACCTACTGGCCAGACAACACACCAAGACCGCGGTCAGCATCCTCCTGAAGATGCCCTGGCCTTACAAACGGTGAGCGCCGGCCCCAGGGAAAGGATAGAACACCCCCCTCCGGCCTCCGAGTCCTCCCTTAATGGGGTCACTCCACAGCACCACGGTTACATGCAGCACAGCCCCTCCCCTTGCACACAGGCCCCCAGGGAACAGCCCTGCCCCGGCATGCTGTCACCATTAGCCTCCCTGTCCCTTGGAGGGCTCCGTGTGCTCTGGGACCCCCGGCTCAGGGCTCCCCCAGCTGAGCTATTCCTAACACAGCTGTCACTCCCCCACTTCGTTCTGTGCACTGCTAACCAGTCCACCCCATCCCGGTTCGGCTGTGCAATGGCTTGGCTGGCTGGAGGCCAGAACAGTCTTCCAGCCCCCCCCCCCCATCACTACACAGACCAGGAGAGACCCCATGTGAGCAGGGTCACCCCCTCTGTCAGCATGGCCCCCCGCTCCCGGCAGGGCATCCCTCCAGGCTGAGGCAGGAGAGGGGCCAACCTAACTGCATTGCCCCCACAGACGCCCCTACACTGAGCATGTCCCCGCAGGGGCACCCCCTCCCCCCAGCTGGGAAATGCCCTCTCCCCCCTGGAATCCCAGCCTGGTATCTTCCCCATCACCGCACGCTTTTAGACGTCTCATCCCACCCCTAGGGGCTGGTCTTCTCCGATTCACCAGCCTGCCAGGTTCCCCTGGGCCAGCAGCGCCTTCCCTGCATCCTGCCCAGAGCCGACAAGCACAGAGCCCATTTTACAGCCTTCTCCAAACCCCCAACCCCAGAGCCATGGCGTGGCCAGAACTGGAGCCTTGTTCCTCCTGAACCCCCCACTCTCTGCCCCATGGGGAAGGAGCTCCTGCTCTCCTTGGCCGCAGCTCACACTCTGTGCCCCCCCCGCAGTTCAGGAGATCCAGCCCAGCACCTAGCCCTAGCCCCTCCCAAGGGTGGGCACCTCCTCACACCAGCCCCCACCCCTGAGCCCAGAGTCACTGCTTTCCCCCATGGGGGCTCTAACCCCAGCCCCTCTGGTTCCCATCAGGAGAAGGCAGCAAGGGAGGGAGGGGGCCCCCGAGCTGGGAGAAGTGAGTCGGGCCACGTCCACCCATCCCTTTCTGTGACACAGCGCCCCCTGGCAGTGCCCAGGCAGGAGGGTATGAACCCCTTAGGACTGGACAGTGCCTGAAGGGCCTTGAGGTCAGCCACCAGCAGGCTCAACCTGCTGCTTCTGGCCCGTCACCCCTCGGAGGGCATCATCCCCGGTGTGTACCAACTGGGCCCGTCCTCTGTGTGAATTCCTTACCTGCCGTCCCTCTGTCCGTCACAGCCACATCAAGGCCATCTGGAGATTCCTAGGTGCAGACCCCATGCTGACCAGGGAGGTACTGCACATCCTGCTGTACGACAGCCCGGAGAAGGGCCGGGCTAACCCTGGACAGACCCAGGACAGGAGCTGCCCCCAGCCAGCCCGGCTGCCCCCGGCGGTAAGTTTCCATCGCTGGCATTTCAGCCCTCTTTCCCGGCTGCATTCTGCGCACGGCCACGGTCTTCTGACTGTATCTTTTCCCTTCCAGACCACATGCGGCCTGTGGGAGCTGATCGGGGCCTTGGGGCAAGTGGACACGCTGGAGGGACGCGAGGACGACCTGTTCGCCTCTTGCTTCCTCGCCATCGCCTGCCCCCCGGCACGGCACCTCTCGGGAGCCCAGCAGGACTTGCCCAGTGACACCAGTCCACGCAGGTAATGTGTGGGACTGATGGATCCCAGCACCCACGCAGTGTCTGGGCTAGCCCCTAGGAGGGGGAAGCTTCCTGCTTGGACCTTCGTTGTCCAGGGACCCCCGACACCTTCGGGGGACCGAGGGTTCAGATCAGCCAGGCTTCTCGTGCTTAGGAGCGGGCAGAACTGCTCCCGGATACTCAGGGAGCCGGAGAGCTCCTCAGAGTGGGTAGCTCAGCAGGGTGATGAGGGAGCTGAGCCGGGGGCGGGGGGAGGGGGAGCAGAGCTGGGGAGCAGGGCAGAGCTGGCTGCTGTCTCTATTTACTGTCTACTTTGAAGGCTTTGGGACAGGCCCGGCCTGTCACTGAGACACTTCACCCCTTTTCTACAGTGGGCCCTGGGGGGCAGGGCTCAGGGCAGCAAGGCATTCAGGGGGGCACTGCATGTACTTTTCTCCCCAGGGTCAGTTTCCTGGGCGGGGTGGGGGGGGCAATTTTCACATCTTTGGAGGAGAGCGAAGGTCACATCTGCAGACACTCCCCCCCTGCCCCCACAGTTGCGGGGGGAGAACCAAAGGCAGAAGTGGGGCAGCTTCTAGGCTCACCCTGATCCCTTCAGTGCTGCAGCAAGGGAGTCCTGCCCCCCCCCACCCCGCCCAGAGAGCAGGAATCCCCGCATCACCATCTCCTGCCTCCTTCTCTTCCCAGCATGGCCGTGCAGGCCCTGGCACGGGTGCTGCGCCTCAGGGGCAGTCAGCCAGCTGTGGAGCTAATGGACCAGGAGCGAGGCTGGCAGCTGCTGGAGGAGGCCCAGCCCGAGGGGTTCACTCTCCTTAGCAGGTGAGGACAGAGCCTGGAGGAGTCACGTTCTCGCTCTGGAGCCCAGTGGGGCAGAGATGGGAGGGGGTGGCCGGGACCGGGACGGATTCCGGCATGTGCAGGGTTGTCATGCACACGTCAACACGAACTCTTGTTCTCTCCCAGGGCCATAGTGACCCACCCAAACCTGGCCCTGAAGAGCATCCCACAGCTTCTCCTTCCCAGCCTCCAGGCCAGTCAGGAGGGCGAACGCATGGCCTGCACCGCCCTGTTCGCAGAGGTGAGCCTGGAAGACCAGGGGGGAGGGTTAGCCAAGCCCAGAAGCTGATGGAACAGGGGGCCAATAGCTGGTCAGCCAATGAGAGATGGTCCTGGTGGTGTATTGCTTGTAAATTAATCCCTCTGCTGGGGGCTCTGTGGTGGGATTTGGGAGCACCCCACTGGAAGCAGAGGGAGCGCTCTGCCCTGCACATGTCACTTCTGTTAAGCTCAGCTGAAGCCAGCCCCTCGTGAACAGCAGTCGGTACTGATCTATGTCACCTCCTGGCCCCTGATCATACTCCCTTCCCCTTGCTCCTGCCGGGCTAGGACCCACTGGCCTCGCCCAGCCCTCTCTGACAGCTCCTTTCGGTCCCTTTAGTTCCTCGGCAGCCCCCTGCTGATGGAGAATGAGCCCAAGGCGATGCAGAAGCAGGTGGTGAAGGCCATGCTGCAGCGGACAGAGGACAGCAACATCCACGTTCGAGGCAGAGCGCTGCACGGCCTCAGGAACGCAGTGACCGAGTTCCCGGACAAGGTGGGTCTGGAATGGCAGGAGACTAGGCAGAGAGGGCTGGGTAGGAAGCGCCTGGTTCCCCTTCTCCCCAGCCTGTGGCTCCTATGGAGCAGACTAGGCTGTAGGCTGACTTGCCCAGACTCTGGTTACACTCAGGCTGACAGAGCGTTGCTCACCGAGCGGCGTCCAACCCCTTCTCTGCAGGTCAGGAAAAAGCGAGACCAGATCCTGGAGAGCTTTGTCCGCGCCGTGTGCGAATGTTGCGACCCCTGCACCATTCTGGAAGCCATGGAAGGGCTCTGCTGGATGCTGCGGGACCCCAAGGCGCCTCTGAAGGCTCACGTCGCCGTCCCGCTGGCCCTGCAGGCGAGAATGTTCTTTGAGGATGTAAGTACCAAGCAGGGCAGGCCCCATGGCACTATAGGGCACCCCATAGGGGGAGATGCTCAGGACCTGCCCTCACGTGGAGGGGGCTCAGTGTCCGATGCAGGCACATTCCTGGATTTGTGGGGCAGCTCAGCTCCTCTGCTAGGGAAGGCAAGGATACAATCATTCTTGGGCCCTGGGCCCACAATTGTTCAGCAGCCCTGGGGCCCAGCAGGAAGGAGGGGAGTTTGCAGAGAATTGTCCTGTCATTTGAACTAGCTGAAACCTCTCCGGGCTCTGCAGCTGCCAGGCTGATTCCCAAAGCATGTGAGGGCCTGAGCCTGTCCCCTCTAACCACGCTGCGCCCCTGTCTGCAGGAGAACAGCGACCTGAGGCGGGCCTCCATGGAGCTCTTTGGCCACCTCAGCAAATTTGTTTCGAAGAAGTCATCCCTCTTTGGGGCTGAGGTGGAGAAGAGCATGGGGACGCTGCTCATCCACCTACAGGACGGGGACCCCCAGGTGGCCCAGGTGAGTGCAGCTGAGGGCTCATAGGGGCAGGGGTGGCTGGGGGCATTCTAACAACATGGCAAGGGTGGTGCAAACTCCCCCCTCCAAGCCCCAGATCTCCTCAGTGCTGCCCTGTGGCACCCAGGACCCCCCACTAATCCAGCCCTCCCCCACCCCACACAGAGCTCTGCCAGCCCTCAGAGTGTAGCTGTGGGGTAGATCTGTGGGGTTTCCGTCTCCTCCTCCATTCCCCACAGGCACCTCCAGCCTCCCTGCCCAGCCAGCCTCTCCGCGGCTGTGGCTCCATTTTACATCCTGCCCTGTTTAGTGGCTAGGTCCAGGTCTATCTCTGGCCCCTAGCAAGTGACCTAACCCAAGCAGGGCCACAGGGAAGGGCAGGTCGCTGAGGCTGACTGGGTCTCCATTGCTGCTGCCCTGCCCTCACTTGTGTGCTAGCTCCTGTCTGGGAATGACCAGCCTCCTGCAGAAATCCCACCACCACCTGCACCCCAGCCGAGTAGCAGCCCCCAATAGTGCCTGGGATTGAGGGGAGGCCAAGTACGTTGGTCACTGGGCAGTGCTGTTAACTGCCCACCGGGGACCCACAGGGAATGGCCCCTTCCCTGTTCCAGGAGTGTCCCTCCCCGGCCCCAGCACTCGGGCCTGGCTCCCCTCAACCCAGCCAAGATGGAGATGGGGGCTGTGGGGGCCTGGGGAACAACCGTCAGGCCAGAGGAGGTTCTGCAAAGAGGTGGCTCCTTGCTGCTCCGGCACAGTGGAGTCTCCCCAAGCCACGCAGAGCCTGCGAGTTGGCAGCCCGTTGCGCTCAGGAACTCACCCAGCTCCCTTCTCGCCCTCTCCGGCAGGCGTGCAGGGTGGCATTGCTGCACTGCGCACCCTTCCTCAGTTACCAGCCCCTGCGCACGCTCGTGCAGAGCCAGCTAGCTGAGGGGGCGGCCCCCGCCATCCCCGCCTTCCTGAACGAAGCCTGCAGGACCCTGGTGAGTGAGCTCTGGGGTGTGGGCCCTGCAGGACAGGGGGGTGGGAGGACCTAAGCACACAGGGAGCTTCCCTGCTCCAGGGAGCCCCCTCACTGACTCAGCCCCATCCCCCACCCTTGAGGATGGCTCCTGTACAAGTCATCTCTGTCCCATGGGAGGAGTCAAGGGGGAGAGGGCTCTGACAGCCAGGGGTTCTTCACCTCCCTAGCAGGCAGCTCCCCTCAGCCTGGGGAGGATGTGTGGCTTGGGACTAACTGGGTTCTTGGCTTCCCAGCTCCAGGACTGCCCAGGGAGGCTGAGCAAGAAGGCTGCCCTTAGAGCAGCAGCTGCCCAGCAGCTGATAGGTAAGAAAAGAGCTGGAGCTCTACTTCCTATTATCCCTCCCTGGCCCATGAGTCCGGGGCCCAGTGCCACATGCACACTGCCAACAGGGGGGAGGGGCTGGCCTCCTTTGTCCACACACAAACACACCCAACTCCCCCCCACCCCTTCCCATCTCCCTGGGACAAAGGGGGAAGCAAGACTCCCTGCAGCCAGATGCGGGAGGGCTCTGCGGCCAGAGGGTCTCCTCTGTCCTGGCCCTGGGCAAGCCCGGCACCTGCAGCAGGAGCAGGCCCGAGGGAGAGATCCTGCCTCCCAAAGGTCTCACCCTGGTTCCCCCCCACCCCACCCCACCCCGCACGAGGCACTGGCCCCAGCCAGGTCCCCCTGCAGCCTGTACAGGGAGGGCAGAGATTCACAGGAAGCCCCAGCCCTGCCCACCCCAGCTACCACCAGCCATGCAGGCAAAGAGCCAGGGCAGCAGCTCTGTCACACTGTGCTTCACGCCAACTCCCAGTGGGGCTTGTGTGCACAACACCTCTCCTGGCCTTTGTGGGGCACGAGGCCAAAGGCAAAATGATCCTAATAATCTTGGAGACTGACTCTCCACCCAGCTCCTTCCCCTCCACTGCCCGGATGGATTGGGGGTGGGGGGCACCTTGAAAGACAGAAATACAAGCGGTGGCTGGTGCCCTGCATGCTGTTAAATAACCAGGCCCGCCTGCCTCCCCTAGGATACATGATGGGCAATTGAAGCCAGAGAAGAGCAGGAGGCTTGGACCACCCACCCTGCTGTGAGTCACGGCTGAGGGGTATTGCTGTGCTGGGAGGAGGGGCGGGGGGAAATCGGGGCAGAGTTCTAGGGGCAGGGGGCAGCAGCCACATCGCACGGTGGCTGGGAGCCAGAACCCAGTTGGAGTGACCTGCAGAGCATAGGAGCAGGGAGAAAACCCTCGGGGCTGGTTCTGGGGTATCTTCTCCCCGGCTATAGTTTGAAACTCCCTGCCCTGTGGGGTGTTCCCATCCTGGCCCAGGCAGGAGCCATGGCTGGTCAGCAGGATCTGGGAGTCAGAAGTGAGTCGTTCCTGGCAGGCAGGGGGCAGTGGCAAGCAGAGAGGGGGTGGACTCCACAAGAGGGAGGGAAACCACCTCCTGTGGGAGACCCGGCTGCTGGAGGAGACTTTTCCCCCTAATCTCTCACCAGCTGCGGTGCCGCGGGCAGGAACTCTGAGCAGCCCCAGCCAAGGGCGAGGCCGGGGGTTGCTCCGAACTGTGCAGAACCCAGCCTGGATTGCTGCCCGCCCCCTGCAAGTGGCAGCTCCAAGAGCCCCTGAACGCACGGAGCAGCTGACCCCACCCCAACCCCCCATCCCGCCCCAGCTATGCTTATGGGGATACGAAATTCTAGCTCTGAGCCTCCCTGTCTTCAACAGCTGATCATGCCCCAAAGGGCTGCACCAGAGCTGAGGAAACAGAGCCAGGTGCTGAGGAAACACATCCCAGGGCTGGAGTGTGCAGTCCAACTCCTCCCCCGCATCACGGGCATTAGTTCTGTCAGAGGCTGACCCTGCCAGCTGCTCACTAGGCAGAACCCAGCCAGGTGCTGAGCAGGCTAGCCTAGGCCTGGTGCTTAAATACCTGGAGAGGCTGCAGTCAGCCCAAGAAGGGTGGGCAGGGGGTGGCGTAGAGTCGCAGGCTGAACTGCAGGCCGCAAGCAGACCCAGCGTCACTTCTCACAGCCCCAATCCACACAGCAAGAGTGGAATAAGGCTGCTGCAGCCAGAATTTCCTTCACTCCGGCTGCAGGGCCTGGGCTCGCCCAACATGTGACCCTGGCTGTCAGAAAACTCCCTTTAAAAAGCGACTCTCCTGCCCCTCCCCCTCGGAGGACAAACTGCGGGGGGCCAGCTCTTGCTTAGGGAGAGGGAGTTTGAGCTCTTTACATTGGCTTTGTAGTGAAGCGAGCTCCTAACCAGCAAGGCCACTAATAATAGCAAGAGTCAAGAGTTTATTTGAGCTGAACAAGTTCTTTAAAAGATGCAGG
This sequence comes from Terrapene triunguis, assembly GCF_002925995.2. Lineage (NCBI taxonomy): Eukaryota > Metazoa > Chordata > Testudines > Emydidae > Terrapene > Terrapene triunguis. The sequence continues at coordinate 3,250 of NW_020698197.1, read as the reverse complement.
ATGGGGAGTAAACAGAAGCCTAAATTACAGCAGGTAGCATGTAAGCGGGAAAGTAGAAGTGCTAAGATGGCTTGTGAAGAGCAAATAACTGAAGGGCTATAGACAAACCCTAAAAAAAACACTTTAAGGAGATCAGAAGCCTGTGAAAGAAGGTTTCTGGGCAGTGCAGCCTTATTCCGCCCTCCAGGGGTAGGACACTTGACCACGCCATGCTAGTAGCAAGTAATCTAGTATCATTGCATGACAAAGCCTGGCAGCGTATGGTCCCAGTGTTTGCTGGCATTCAAGCAAAATCCGTTCTTTATCTCGCTGTGTAATCCTCAGGAGAGTGATATCGCTCATGGTAACCTGGTTGAAATACAGGAATTTAATTAAGGGGACAGAGGTGGCCATTCCTACTGGGCTGTTTGCCTGTGGCTGAAAAGAAGTCCTTCCCTGCAGTTAGCCAAGTGTGGTTTGGGGGGAGGGGGGCTGGAATTGGCGCTGAGCTTTTCGCCTTTGGCTAGCAGGGATCTTCCCTGATACCAGCCACACGGTGGGGGGAGGGATAAAGCGATCATCCCAGAGAATTGGATGGGGGGCGGGGGTTAGTTTTTCTGCTGCTGAAGGTTAACAGGAAAACCGCAGCAGTCAACGGGGTTTGCTTGGTATGTGGGAAAGGAGGGCGCAGAAGCCGAAAGACAATGGCTTACCATGGCCGCATGCAAGCCGAATTCTGTTGCCCGGACCTGCGTCTGTGATCTCTAACACCAAAGCCACAGGCACTCAATATTAAGATGGAAAATGCGACCTTGTACTGAAATCACATGTGCTATGTAATGTGAATAGTGTTGTTCACCGTGAAAGAGTATAAGCATTGTTCTGTAAAATGTATCTTTTTAAAAACGTATAGATTCTAGGACTGGAAGGGACCTCGAGAGGTCATCGAGTCCAGTCCCCTGCCCGCATGGCAGGACCAGATACTGTCTAGACCATCCCTGATAGACATTTATCTAACCTACTCTTAAATATCTCCAGAGATGGAGATTCCACAACCTCCCTAGGCAATTTATTCCAGTGTTTATTCTTTCCTTTTTTCCCTCCCTCCAGCAGCTGCAAATTTTTCAAGCCTCCCTCCTCCGTCCCAAAGGCTATCTCAGATAAGGCGGCGAAGAAAGAGGATGCGAGATGAGATGTTCTCGGAAATAATGGAATGCACCTGCAATGAAAGAGCTCATTTGAATGAGTGGAAGGACACGGTATCTAAGTACAGGAAAGATGCCAGTGAACGTGAGGTCATGAGGGACGCTTGAGATGAGAGGTGGCAGGCTGCAATGCTGGGGCTGCTGCATGATCAAACGGACATGCTTCGGCATCTGGTGGAGCTTCAGGAACGGCAGCAGGATAACAGAGTGCCGCTGCAGCCGCTGTATAACCTCCCTCCCCCCTCACCATGTTCCATAGCCTCCTTACCCAGACGTGTAAGAACGTGGGGGGGGAGGCTCCGTGCACCCTCCCACTCCACCCCAGTGAACAGCCCAACCAAAAGCTGTCATTATATTGAATTTTTTCAGTGGCCTTTTACTTCCCTCCTATCCTCCTCCCAAACCCCACCCGGGTTACCTTGTCTGTTCTCTCCCTATGTTTATAATCAATTAATAAAGAATACATGATTTTTAAACGATAGTGACTTTATTTCCTTTAAAAGCAAGCTGTGATTTAAGGGGGGAGGGTGGTTTGTTTACAGGGAATGAGTCAATCAAGGGGGCAGGTTTTCAACAAACAGAACTTTCACACCGTAGCCTGGCCAGTCATGAAACTGGTTTTCAAAGCTTCTCTGATGCGCAGTGCTTCCTGGTGTGATCTTCTAATCGCCCTGGTGTCTGGCTGCGCATAATCAGCAGCCAGGCGATTTGCCTCAGCCTCCCACCCTGCCATAAAGGTCTCCCCCTTACTCTCACAGAGATTGTGGAGCACACAGCAAACAGCAATAACAATGGGGATATTGGTTTGGCTGAGGTCTGACCGAGTCAGTAACGAGCGCCAGCGACCTTTTAAACGTCCAAATGCACATTCTACCACCATTCTGCACTTGCTCAGCCTGTGTATGGCTTCATGAGCCATGGCATTAAGGGGTAGGCTGGGTCCCCAAGGATAACTATAGGCATTTCAACATCCCCAACGGTTATTTTCTGGTCCGGGAAGTAAGTCCCTTGCTGCACCCATTTAAACAGAGTAGTGCTCCTGAAGACACGAGCGTCATGAACCCTTCCCGGCCAGCCCACGTTGATGTTGGTGAAACGTCCCTTGTGATCCACAAGTGCTTGCAGCACCATTGAAAAGTACCCCTTGCGGTTTATGTACTGGGTACCCTGGTGCTCCGGTGCCAAGATAGGGATATGGGTTTTGTCAAGGCTGCTTCCCCACTCTGAACTTTAGGGTACAAATGTGGGGACCTGCATGAAAACTTCTAAGCTTAACTACCAGCTTAGATCTGGTCCGCTGCCACCATTCCCAAAGCTAATTCCCTTCCCTGGGAAGCCTTGAGAAACTCTTCACCAATTCCCTGGTGAATACAGATCCAAACCCCTTGGATCTTAAAACAAGGAGAAATTAACCATCCCCCCTCCTTCCTCCCACCGACTCCTGGTGGATCAAGATCCAACCCCCTTGGATCTAAAAACAAGGAAAAAATCAATCAGGTTCTTAAAAAGAAGGCTTTTAATTAAAGAAAAAGTTAAAAATCATCTCTGTAAAATCAGGATGGAAAATAACTTTACAGGGTAATCAAACTTAAAGAGCTCAGAGGACCCCCCTCTAGCCTTAAGTTCAAAGTACAGCAAACAGAGATAAACACTCTAGTAAAAGGTACATTTACAAGTTGAGAAAACAAAGATAAACTAACACGCCTTGCCTGGCTGTTTACTTATAAGTTTGAAATATGAGAGACTTGTTCAGAAAGATGTGGAGAGCCTGGATTGATGTCTGGTCCCCCTTAGTCCCAAGAGCGAACAACCCCCAAAACAAAGAGCACAAACAAAAGCCTCCCCCCCCAGATTTGAAAGTATCCTGTCCCCGTATTGGTCCTTTGGGTCAGATGTCAGCCAGGTTACCTGAGCTTCTTAACCCTTTACAGGTAAAAGGATTTTGGAGTCTCTGGCCAGGAGGGATTTTATAGTACTGTACACAGGAGAGCTGTTACCCTTTCCTTTATAGTTATGACAGGTTCCATCTATCCAGGGCCGGCTTTAGGAAGTGCGGGGCCCGATTC
>NW_020698196.1:0-1224 GCF_002925995.2 Terrapene triunguis | reverse complement strand
GGGGGGGGGGGCATTCTGTGTGACAGTTGTTTGTGTTTCTCCCTGATGCAAAGCCACCTTTCTTGATTTTAATTCCCTGTACCTGTACGCCATGTCGTCACTCGCCCCTCCCTCCCTCCCTTCTTCCCCTGGTCCGTCAGATACTACTTTCGCGCCTTTTTTCAGACTAGACGCCATAGCTAGCACTGGGATCATGGAGCCCGCTCAGATCACCGCGGCAATTATGAGCACTATGAACACCACGCGCATTGTCCTGGAGTATATGCAGAGCCAGGACATGCCCAAGCAAAACCAGGACCAGGCGAGGAGGAGGCGATTGCAGCGCGGCGACGAGAGTGATGAGGAAATTGATATGGACATAAACCTCTCACAAGGCACAGGCCCCAGCAATGTTGAAATCGTGTTGTTAATGGGGCACGTTCATGCGGTGGAACGCCGATTCTGGGCCCGGGAAACAAGCACAGACTGGTGGGACCGCATCGTGCTGCAGGTGTGGGACGATTCCCAGTGGCTGCGAAACTTTCGCATGCGTAAGGGCACTTTCATGGAACTATGTGACTTGCTTTCCCCTGCCCTAAAGCGCCAGAATACCGGGATGAGAGCAGCCCTCACAGTTGAGAAGCGAGTGGTGATAGCCCTGTGGAAGCTTGCAACGCCAGACAGCTACCGGTCAGTCGGGAATCAATTTGGAGTGGGCAAATCTACTGTGGGGGCTGCTGTGATCCAAGTTGCCAGGGCAATGAGAGACCTGGTGATATCAAGGGTAGTGACTCTGGGAAACGTGCAGGCCATAGTGGATGGCTTTGCTGCAATGGGATTCCCAAACTGTGGGGCGATAGACGGAACCCATAACCCTATCTTGGCACCGGAGGACCAAGCCACCGAGTACATAAACCACAAGGGGTACTTCTCAATGCTGCTGCAAGCCCTGGTGGATCACAAGGGACGTTTCACCAACATCAACGTGGGCTGGCCGGGAAGGGTACATGATGCTCGCGTCTTCAGGCACTCTGTTCTGTTTCGAAAGCTGGAGGAAGGGACTTTCTTCCCGGACCAGAAAATAACGGTTGGGGATGTTGAAATGCCTATCGTGATCCTTGGGGACCCAGCCTACCCCTTAATGCCATGGCTCATGAAACCGTACACAGGCAGCCTGGACAGGAGTCAGGACCTGTTCAACTACAGGCTGAGCAAGTGCCGAATGGTGGTGGAATGTGCATTTGG
>NW_020698195.1:0-4347 GCF_002925995.2 Terrapene triunguis | reverse complement strand
CTGCACCCTCATGTTCATCCTTATAATATGATTGTGTAGCATCCAATGCAAAGTTTGTCATGATGGGTGACTTTGGAAGGCTCATGACGCACTGATCATCATTGTTATACACCTCTGCCCCGATATAACATGAGTTCAGATATAACGCAGTAAAGCAGTGCTCAGAGAGGGAGGGGGGCTGCACACTCCAGCGGATCAAAGCAAGTTCGATATAACGCGGTTTCACCTATAACGCGGTAAGATTTTTTGTCTCCCGAGGACAGCGTTATATTGAGGTAGAGGTGTAGTAATGTACTGGTTGTAAATTCATGTATATAAGTATGAGGCTGAAAATGTATCCTCAAGGCTTAAAACAAGCCCAGACAAAACGCTCCAGAAGCAGAGGGACAGTTCACACCTCATCAGGATGTTTATGAGACAAACCCAACTGTCACAGGGTGAACACCCGCTCCTGCCCTGAAGGGGTTGGAAAAGCCCTGCAGAGGGCTGAGGTTGCGGAAGGGAGTGAAACCCCGGCTGATTGGCAGAAGTGGCTGCAGCTTGGGCCACGCCCCAAACTGAACCATTAGGCCTTATAAGAAGGCCAGGGCAGCCAGAAGCTCAGGAGTCTCACTCTGACTGGAGACAGAGACAGGCCTGCCTGCTGGGGAACTAACCCGGGGACCTAGAGTGAGGCAGGGCTGGGGAAAGGTCTTGGGGGCTGGGAAGGGCACGGAGGCTAGACGGTAATTGGCAGTAGCCATGACTGAGGTGACGTGGGGATAGGGGGTGGGGGTCCCCCTGGGTGGGGAGACCCAGAGAGAGTGGGGTACTGCCAGGGGGGCAGCCAAGGGCACCGGGGTCCGGGAGGGACATGGGGGCCAATGACAGGCAGGACACCTGGCCTGCAGAGGGTGCTCTGATGACTGGTGAGCTAATTCCCGAGACGACCAGCAGGAGGCACCGCAGGGGTGAGTCTGCGCCTGATTACACCAACCCAGCATAGCAAGAACAAGAATTAGTTTGACTCTCGAGTCAGCCATCCCACTTCCCTTTGTAGGTTGGGACTATGATGAGGTAATGCTCACCTGACTCTGAAAGGGGGGGGGCAAATACACGAGGGGAGAAAGAACCTTATAAAAGGGAGAGACATTTGCCATGCTCTCTCTCTTCCATCTCCATCTACAAACACCACCACCAAGCGACTGAATCGCTGATCAAAGGGGAGAGCCAGGCTGAAGGGCAACCAGTTACCTTGTGCTGAGAAGCATCTAAGTTGTAAGGCTACTGAGTGTTAAGATTAGTTTAGAATGTGTTTTGCTTTTATTTCTTTTGGTAACTTAGCTGAACTTTTTGGCTATCACTTATAATCACTTAAAATCTATCTTTTTTAGCCAATAAACTTACTTTGATGTTTATCCTCACCAGTGAGTTTGTCTGAAGTGTTTGGTAAATCTACTCAGGTGTCAAAGGCTGTGCATATCCACTTTCCCTTGAAGTAAGTGGTGAATCAATTAATAAATTGGTTTTGTTCTGTCCAAGATGGTATATCCCTGAGGTAGAAGGCTGGGAGCTGGTGGGATCCGGTTGGTGTCCTTCTCTGTGAGATTTATGAGTGGTTGTCGGAACATTCATGAAATTTAGCTGGGTGTGGGGCACCACCTGCTGCTGGACTGAGGGATAACAGCACCTGGAGGGGTTTGCTTCTTGTCACTAGCAGAGCATTGTGACAGTCACTCCAGGCTAATGTGTTCAGGGGGCAGAGCAGGTCTCACAGTTCCAGGTTGTACCCTGGGAAACCACCTAGACCGTCACAGTTTCCCATTGGAGGAGAATCCAGTGATGTGGCCTCTTAGCGTAACTTGTATGTTTACACTATATACACCAATCCTGGAACAGAGGTGGCCACAGACAACAAGCAGGGTCTCCCCTCTTTTAGGGATCTCAGGCGTACGCAAGGAGCAGAACTAGTGTGCAAGGACCTTTTCCCCACACAATATTTTCAGCCTAGGACACTAAGGGTGAAAGCTGGGTCATTACCAGTGAGTGGGAGCTGGGCACGGCAGGGTACTTCTCTGCATGACCTCTCTGACGAGTGTTGCTGTGCTTCTTTCTAATGCTATTGCATCATGTGTTTACATATTTTTGATGCAACAGCCCTCTGGTCTGTATTCTAATAACTATTGCAATAACTTCCCGATAGATCCACTGTCATTCCAAGTATGTGCCCTATGGGTTGCCTGAGCATTCTGTGTGTTGGATTCTCATTTCTGAGAGGTTCCTGCCTCTCCCAAAGGAACAGAAAATAAATAGTTTGATATGGGAATGGAAATGTCCAGCCTTCTCTGTCCTGAGGCTACTGGGGTGATGCACGGTGCCCACTTTTTGGGGAAACCCTGTTTTAAAGTAAACTTCTTAGGTTTTCTGATCTCTTTGATTTGGTCAATGTTCATCCCAAGTGGCACTGAGGAGTTCTCAAAACTGTACCTGCAAAAGTGCCTGAGAGATTGTAGAGATGACAGTTTGGAAAGGGTTTTCCATAAATGTGTCCTTTCTAGTCAGCGCTTTTTGAGCCCCTGCCTGGTTACAGAATGGAACCTGGACATTTGGAGGCTGCCTAACTAGTCTCCCCTATCCCTGGTCTTACTCACTCAAGAGATATGGAGCGGGACAGTGTATTCGAACTCACATCCTAATTGAAATATCTGAGGTGGTGAAAAGCAGCACTAAGTACCGAGTCACTGCACAGGGGTTGTTCTAAGGTAACTAACCCGTGGGCATGTCATGGTTATTATTAAACTGAAAAGCATCACTGTTTCAGCCAAAATCTCAAAAGTTAATAACAAAATGTTTTTAAGTACATCGGAAGCAGGAAGCCGCTAAACAACCAGTGGGGCCCTTGGATGATCGAGATACAAAAGGAGCACTTAAAGACGATAAAGTCATCACAGAGAAACCAAATGAATTCTTTGCTTCAGTCTTCACAGCTGAAGATGTTGGGGAGATTCCCAAACCTGAGCCGGCTTTTGTAGATGACAAATCTGAGGAATTGTCACAGATTGAGGTCACTAGAGGAGGTTTTGGAATAAATGTATCAATTAATTCCAAAACCTCCTCTAGTGACCTCAATCTGTGACAATTCCTCAGATTTAACAGTAACAAGTCACCAGGACCAGATGGCATTCACCCAAGAGTTCTGAAAGAACTCAAATGAGAAGTTGAAGAACTATTAACTATGGTTTGTAACCTGTCCTTTAAATCGGCTTCTGTATCCAATAACTGGAAGATAGCTAATGTAACGCCAATCTTTAAAAAGGTCTCTAGAGGTGATCCTGGCTATTACAGACCAGAAAGTCTAATGTCAGTACCGGGCAAATTAGTTGACACAATAGTAAAGAATAAAATTGTCAGACACATAGAAGAACATAAATTGTTGGGCAAAAGTCAACATGGTTTCTGTAAAGGGAAATCATGTCTTACTAATCTATTAGAGTTCTTTGAAGGGGTCAACAAACCTGTGGACAAGGGGGATCCAGTGGACATAGTGTACTTGGATTTCCAGAAAGCCTTTGACAAGTCCCTCCCCAAAGGCTCTTATGTAAATTACATTGTCATGGGATAAGAGGGAAGGTCCTTGAATGGATTGAGAACTGGTTAAAAGACAGGGAACAAAGGGTAGGAATAAATGGTAAATTCTCAGAATGGAGAGGGGTAACTACTGGTGTTCCCCAAGGGTCAGTCCTAGGACCAATCCCATTCAACTTATTTATAGATGATCTGCAGAAAGGGGTAAAAAGTGAGGTGGCAAAGTTTGCAGAGGATACTAAACTGCTCAAGATAGTTAAGACCAAAGCAGACTGTGAAGAACTTAAAGATCTCACAAAACGAAGAGACTGAGCAACAAAATGGCAAATGACATTTAATGTGGATTAATGTAAAGTAATGCACACTGGAAAAAATAACCCCAAATATACATACAACATGATGGGGGCTAATTTAGCTACAACTAATCAGGAAAAAGATCTTGGAGTCATTGTGGATAGTTCTCTGAAGACGTCCGCACAGTGTGCAGCGGTGATCAAAAAAATAAATAGGATGTTAGGAATCATTAAAAAGGGGATAGAGAATAAGATGGAGAATATCTTATTGCCCTTATACAATCCATGGTACGCCCACATCTTGAATACTGCGTACAGATGTGGTCTCCTCATCTAAAAAAAGATATACTGGCATTAGAAAAGTTTCAGAGAAGGGCAACTAAAATGATTAGGGGTTTGGAATGGGTCCCATATAAGGAGAGATTAAAGAAGCTAGGACTTTGCAGCTTGGAAAAGAGGAGTCTAAGGGGGGATATGATAGAGGTATATA
>NW_020698194.1:0-5657 GCF_002925995.2 Terrapene triunguis | reverse complement strand
ACACTTCGGAAGCATTGTTTAATACCATATAAACCTGCCCACAAAAGGACAAGACATGCTGAACCTCTGGGGCTTTTCAGTCCAAAGGAAATCTCCTAATAGGGCAGCGATCTTACTCAGTATGTCTCTGGCCACCTGCTCATTTCCTAATAAAGGAAGGACATTAGAGATAGTGACTTTAACAGCAGGTGTTGAGAGGGGCACTACAGGGACTGAAACACACCACACAACAATCCCCTTCACAGCCATCTGCTCAACAAGGCTAAGCGTGGCAACAAGGGAGGCCTACCGCATATTTTTAAACATGGTCACCTTCGTCACAGATAGAAAACACGCCTCCACAGAGGCAGATTCTGGAGTCAAAATCTGCAACCCATGGCCCTGGTTAAACCCTGAGAATCCACAACAAACTGAGGTCTCTGTCCCCCTGGGCTGGCCGTGCCAGCCCAGAGGACAGACAAAAGCCTGCTAAAACAAAAGAAATCCTAAAATTAAACCCACAACAATCACAAAATTAAACACACACACACAGAGACAATCACAAATTCTCCATTTACTCAACAGAAAGAGACACAGAGAGAACAGCAAAGCACACCAATTCTCAGTCTCACTCCCACAATCTCCTGAGACAAATAGAGATATTTTTGTATTAGTATATTACAGAAGAAAAGATACTTTTGACAGTCAAGACTATGGAAAATAGTCACCGGGATATTGCATGGCTAACTCCATCATTGGAAACTGAGATGTCTGTCAAATTTAAATCAAATGTCTTTCCAGCTCAAGATGTTGCATTGCAGAGGCAATTCCAATATTTTGAAATTGTTTTCATCCTGAATCTGGATGAAAAGTTACAATTTGGAATTTTTTTGTAGAATGAAATGTTCCAAAAACTTTAAACTCATAAATGGCAAAACATTTCATTCTGATCAAAACTAATGCTAGTCAGAACCCAGAATTCCTGTTCCATGGTAATTTCCAAAGTTTCTTCATTATTATTATTTTATTACTCTGAATCAGAACAAAAAATAAATAAACATTTCAGAACATCTTCCAGAACAAAATTACTAAATTTCATAGAGAAAAAATAGAAAAGACAGCCAGCCAGCCTGCCTTGTTTCCTGTAATAGTTTTAATAGAATCAACACGTTCCTATGGAACTGTTCTGTTAGAAAATTTTCAATTAGTTCTAGTTCCAATGTTTCAAAATGAAATATTTCATTTCAAAATGTCAATTCAAAATGAAAAAAGTTCAGTGTAAAGTGACATTTGACTGGGTTCTAGTGCCAGCAATACACTTGTTAATTGTGGGACCTCAAACAAGCCACATCCTCTTCCCGTGCCTCAGTTTCTCCATCTTGAAATGGAGAAAATGACACCAGCTGAAATTTGTTGGGAATGGAATTTCCATTCCATACAAACTCCAGAAATGTCCTTTCATCCCAAATCAGGACCAAACATTAAAATTTAGTTATTTTTTTCTAAAATATTTCATTTCAGAATCATCAAAATTACCTCATTGAAACAAAATGTTTTTATAAGATTCAAATGTCTCTTGTTGCTTTTATCGTTATATTACATTATGTTATACATTATAGTATAATATATGCAATATATATAAATTATAATATAACATAAAATTCAAATGATAAATTTAAATTAACCATTTTGACCAAATTGAAACAAATTGTTTTGCTAATTTCCCTTAAAAAAATCAATATGTTCCCAAGAAAAGTGTTTATTTCATTGAACTTGCAGTTTCCAATTGAACACAGTTCCACTGACAAGTTTTCAAAAAGCTGTAATATTAACCTGCTTTGAAAAGTGCTTTCAGATCTATGTGTGTGTGTATGTAAAATCTATGACCCTTTGATTTAGAATTTTGCACCTGACACCAAAATGGGGGGACACGAGGAGGAGTTTAGCCATTTTGTGAATTTAGTCCTCCTTCTCCTTGTTTTTGTCAAAATTCCTGAAATTCAAAACATCTGGGGGAGGGGGCGGGGAGAAGAGGAGGGTGAAAATAAAACAAAATGTTTTATTTTGTTTCAATTCTTTTTTTTCCTATTTACCAATTTTTTTAAAAATGTCATTTCTCGTTTCACCTGAAATGATTTTTTATATTATTTTTCAAAATTGCCAATGAATTGAAAAATCCATTATTCAACCAGATATATTTGTTACTTCAGTTGATGATTAGCATTCAACCTGTTACTCACGCAAGTAGCCTTTAATCATGCATGGTGTTCATTTGATTTCAAAAGAACTATTAGGGTGAATTAGGTTTAGCAAGATCAGACACAATGAAATGAAAAATGAGAGCTGGTAGCCTTTGTGATTTTTGGGGAGTTCTAAAACATCTCTAAAGGTTTTACAGACCTTTTTTTGCATTTTAATATTGTGACAGAGTCAGACCAGACTGCTACAGGAGAGGGCAGGAAGGAAGGTATATTAGCCTCAGCCTGTTGGGATCTGGAAGTGGGCGGGCAGAGCCTGCGCACTGCTAAATGACTTCCCCCAGCCTAAGGGATCCATCCTCTTTGGAACCCCTTTTCAGGTAGTTGAAAGCAGCTATCAAATCCCCCCTCATTCTTCTCTTCTGCAGACTGAACAATCCCAGTTCCTTCAGCCTCTCCTCATAAGTCATATGCTCCAGCCCCCTAATCATTTTTGTTGACCTCCGCTGTACTCTTTCCAATTTTTCCACATTCTTCTTGTAGTGTGGGGCCCAAAACTGTGCACAGTACTCCAGATGAGGCCTCACCAATTTCAAATAGAGGGGAATGTTCACATCCCTCGATCTGCTGGCAATGCCCCAACTTAATCAGCCCCAAATGCCATTAGTCTTCTTGGCAACAAGGGCACACTATTGACTCATATCCAGCTTCTCGTCCACTGTAACCCCTAGGTCCTTTTCTGCAGAACTGCTGCCTAGCCATTTGGTCCCTAGTATGTAGCAGTGCATGGGATTTTTCCATCCTAAGTGCAGGACTCTGCACTTGTCCTTGTTGAACCTCATCAGATTTATTTTGGCCCAACCCTCTAATTTCTCTAGGTCCCTCTGTATCCTATCCCTACCCTCCAGCGTATCTACCACTCCTCCCAGTTTAGTGTCATCTGCAAACTTGCTGAGGGTGCAGTCCACACCATCCTCCAGATCATTAATGAAGTATATTGAACAAAACCGGCCCCAGGACTGACCCTTGGGGCACTCCGCTTGATACCGGCTGCCAACTAGACATGGAGCCATTGATCACTACCCGTTGAGCCTGATGATCTAGTCAGTTTATAATCCATTCATCCAGCCCATACTTCTTTAACTTGCTGGCAAGAATACTGTGGGAGACCGTATCAAAAGCTTTGCTAAAGTCAAGGAATAACATGTCCACTGCTTTCCCCTCATCCACAGAGCCAGTTATCTCATCAGAGAAGGCAATTAGGTTAGTCAGGCATGACTTGCCCTTAATGAATCCATGCTGACTGTTCCTGATCACTGTCCTCTTCTCAAAGTGCTTCAGAATTGATTCTTTGAGGACCTGCTCCATGATTTTTCCAGGGACTGAGGTGAGGCTGACTGGCCTGTAGTTCCATGGATCCTCCTTCTTCCCTTTTTTAAAGATGGGCACTACATTAGCCTTTTTCCAGTCATCCGGGACCTCCCCCGATCACCATGAGTTTTCAAAGATAATGGCCAATGGCTCTGCAATCACATCCACATCTAAATAGTCCTGAACCACTTCTTTCTCCACAGAGGGCTGGTCACCTACTCCCCACACTGTGCTTCCCAGTGCAGCAGTCTGGGAACTGACCTTGTTCATGAAGACAGAGGCAAAAAAAGCATTGAGTACATTAGCTTTTTCCACATCCTCTGTCACTAGGATGCCTCCCTCATTCAGTAAGGGGCCCACACTTTCCTTGACTTTCTTCTTGTTGCTAACATACCTGAAGAAACCCTTCTTATTACTCTTAACATCTCTTGCTAGCTGCAACTCCAAGTGTGATTTGGCCTTCCTGATTTCACTCCTGCATTCCTGAGCAATATTTTTATACTCCTCCCTGGTCATTTGTCCAATCTTCCACTTCTTGTAAGCTTCTTTTTTGTGTTTAAGATCAGCAAGGATTTCACTGTTAAGCCAAGCTGGTCGCCTGCCATATTTACTATTCTTTCTACACATCAAGATGGTTTGTTCCTGCAACCGCAATAAGGATTCTTTAAAATACAGCCAGCTCTCCTGGACTCCTTTCCCCCTCATGTTATTCTCCCAGGGGATCCTGCCCATCAGTTTCCTGAGGGAGTCAATGTCTGCTTTTCTGAAGTCCAGGGTCCGTATTCTGCTGCTCTCCTTTCTTCCTTGTGTCAGGATCCTGAACTCAACTATCTCATGGTCACTGCCTCCCAGATTCCCATCCACCTTTTTGCTTCCCCTACTAATTCTTCCTGGTTTGTGAGCAGCAGGTCACAAACCCACTGCTCCTCAAAGGTGTCAAGGGAGCCAGCGGATGCTGCCCAGAGGAACTCTGCCCAGATGCGTGAGACCAGGGACGGGCGGAAATAGGCCCCACAGTCGCAGAGCACCTCCTCGTCTAGCATCTTCCTCCTGGTGTTGTAGATGGCTACTTTGGCTAGGGCCAGGTGGAGGTTAACAAGGAGGTCTCATGACTTAGTGGGGCCACGGATAGGGTGTGCAAATATAAACAAGTGTGGGGAGAAATGCAGCGAGAACCTCAGCAGGAGGTTCTGGAGGAGCCAGAATAGAGGCTGCAACCTGCCGCACTCCAGATACACGTGCACCAGTGTCTCCTTCATGCCACAAAAGGGGCAGGTGTCCGGGATGGGGGTGAACTGCACCAAGAACACGCCTGTGCTCAGGGCTCCATGAAGGAGCCACCAACAGATATCCCCAGTGGGCTTTGGGACCAGGGAGGAATATAGGCTGGCCCAGCGGGGTTCCTCACCCTCCAGAGGTGGTAGGAGGTCCAACCACTTTGTGATGGAATGGAACGTGAGGTTGAGGACATGAAGAGTGTGGAGCAAGAGAGTGTACAGACATTTCCTTGGTGTGGTCCGGAAAGGAGCCGGCTGCAATTTGTGCAGCTGGCTCACGGTGAAGGGGTGGAATGGCCGGGTGGGTCCCCGGGGGAGGGGCCCATGAAAAGTTCCGGAGGGCCTGAAGGGACAATTAGTAGTAGTATTTATGTATATCACGGCTGTGATTTCATGCCCTATCCAAGATCACAGTCTTATTGTGCTCGCCAGGGCTTGCACACACAGGATGAGATGATCCTGACTCAATGACATTACATTCTAAAGACATAAAGGAAACAAAAAGTGGGAAGAGAAACCGAGGCACAGAGAAGTGAGGTAATTTCCCCAGGCCACACAGTAGATACATGGCAGAATGAGGTCACAAATCTACATCTCCAGTGCCTGATAAACCAGACTTTGCTGCCTCAGGCTGGGAAGAAAGGAGAACAGAGCAGCTACACTATCTAAATACAGCTGCATGGCTGAATTGGGTCACTGATGAGAACTTAGCATGTATAATGTACTGGATGATTGATATGCAGTGAGAAAGAAGCAGCTACATTGTATGAAGGGGGAAAGACGTTAGCAGAACTTCTGGGGCTGCAAAGGGGCAGCCATACTATATAAAGAC
>NW_020698193.1:7513-12499 GCF_002925995.2 Terrapene triunguis | reverse complement strand
CTAGTGGTGGGACCCAGCCACAACACCCTGCTTCAGAGTCTCAGTAATCAATGTGCTCCTAGAGGCCTGGGCACTGATGATCCCAGGTTCAATTCCTGCTGATGGAGGCTGCATGCATGTGAAAGTTACCCAGGCTCTCCTCTGCCCACCGCCGCCCTCCTACCTTCCTCTGGTAGATGGCGATCCAGTTGGTGGTAGCAAACCACTTGTGGTTCTTGATGTCATTGACCCCATTCTTGAGGTTGCCAAAGCGTTTGGTGAGGTCCACCTGCAGCAGGTTCTGGAGCAGGTCCCTCAGCTCCGAGCTGAAATGACCCGGTAACCAGACCTGGGGTGTAGAGGAGAGACAGAGGTCTGGCTTTTACCTGCCCTGCCCTGCCCTCGTGGCTAGATTCACAGATACACCTAATAATGTACAGCCCCTAGCACGGGGGGTGGGGGGTCCTGGGCTATGCCTGGGTGCTGAGACACTACCATAATACACCTAGTAATGTACAGCCCCTAGCACAGGATGTCCTGGGCTATGCCTGGGGCGCCTAGGCACTACCATAATACACCTAATATGTACATCACCTAGCACAATGGGGTCCTGACCCATGACTGGGGCTTGTAGGCACTATCGTAAAACACCTAATAATAAATAACAAGCCCTTTAAAACCACTCCAGGACAATGAGTAGACAAGAAGTGGGGGGGGGGGGGCTACTGAGAACTGACACAGGAGCTGAAATGCTTATTTAGCAGCAGCCCCCCCCCCCCCAGCTCTTATTGAGCATTTTTCCTCCACAGATCTCAAAGCAGGGCTGCCGCATCACTATCCTCATTTTACATAAGGGGAAACCGAGGCACGGGGAGACGTGACTTGCCCACGGTCAATCAGCAGGCTGGTAGGAGAACCGGGAACAGAACCCAGGCCTGTTAAGTTCCCCACTAGCTTTAAAGCTGACCGTGTCCAACACGAGTGCGTGGAGATCCTTGGCGAAAAGGCGCTGGGGTGGGCAGAGGAACATTATGGGCTCTTGGTTACTATGGCGATGAGTGCTGTACCAGTGCCTGGAGATGACTAACGTGTTTAAGGAACGTTTAGTTTTGCAACATAACAGGGTTGTGGAGGGTTTTGCAATTCAAAACAGTGTATAAGAAAACCAAAGGCACCTGTTCCAGGAGTCCCCATGAGAGTTACAGGGTGGTGGGGTGGGGGATGGAGTCCACGTATTGGGGAAATAGGGGCACGTGGCGAGAGAGGGTCCATGTGTGGGGGACACAATGGGGATGATGTCCATGCGTTGGAGAACAGGGGTACGTGGCAAGGGAGGGTCTATGTGTTGGGGTGCAGGGGGAATGGGGTACATGACAGGGAGGATGCCCACGTGTTGGGGATTGGGGGAGCATGGGAGGGCATGAGCATGTCGGGGGCGCAGCGTGTGAGCATCACTCTGATCAGTCACTGAGACTTGGCACCCCCCTTTAATTGGCGAACCCCGCCCCCCCAAATCACACAAGTGTCCCCTCCCCCAGCCCAAATACCTTGCCAGAGACGATCTTCTCATAGATCTGAATGGGCTGGTCCGCGAAGAACGGGGGGTAACCAGCCACCATCTCGTAGATGAGGACGCCGAGGGCCCACCAGTCCACAGCCTTGTTATAACCCTGCCCGGGGAAAGCAGGCCAGGGTCACACACCGAACATTTGTGTGGTGGGGGGAACCACCTGGTGACCAGGAATCAGATGGAGATCAGGCAGCGGAGAGGCCCTCCCCAGCTCACCTTGCTGAGGATGATCTCAGGGGCCAGGTATTCCGGGGTCCCACATAGAGTCCAGGTTCGGCCTTTCACCCGCTTGGCAAAACCAAAATCTATCCGTGTTACATTTCTGGGGGTGTCTTGGCTTTGGGAAGGGGATGGCAGCAGAGAGAGACTTGGGCAGGGAGGAGATCACTGCAGGGAGCCAGGAGCCAGGGCTGGAATGGGGAAGGGAAGGAGTGGGGGAGGGGCAGCAGCCTCACCTCTATGTAGCCCTGCTGGTCTATCAGGAGATTCTCTGGCTTCAGGTCTCGGTAGATGAGATCCAGCGAGTGCAGATACTCAAAGGTCAGGACGATCTGAGCAGTGTAGAACCGGGCGTGAGGTTCACTGCAATGAGGTGGGAGGAGAACATGGGCATCCCGGGCCAGATCCGCCCCCTCTCAGCCAGCCCAGCACCCTCGGCCCCCTGCAACCCTCATCTTCACCTTCCTTATAGATCCCTGACTCCATCTACCCTGGCAACCCCTGGCAAGATGCCCCAACTCTTCTAGGCCTGGTGGCCCCATCTGCCCAGCCAGACCACTAGTCCTAGCACACACATCCCACCCATCATTGCTAGACCCTGACTCCATCCAGCCTGGCAACCCAGGGCAAGCTCCTCCCAGACCAGCATCTCCCCCCTAGCCTGAACACAGGCACCCATGGACCCCCAGCTCCATCCAGCCTGGGCCCATCTAGCCCTGGCATCCCTGGCCACTGACTGTGGCTAGTGCTGGCAGAAGACCTCAGCAGCCCTCCCCATGGGGAATCCCTTCCTGACCAGCCCAGCTGGGGATCAGGTCACGCCCTCCAGCATGAGGATCAAAGCCAGCGTCGCTGCAGATGCTGCTAGTGGATAAAAGGTCTAGTTCTCTACTGAACTAAATCCCAAATTCACAGCTGTGGAAACTGAGGCACAGAGTGATTTCCCCCCCCCTTTCCCACAAGGAGTGAATGGCAGAGGCAGGAATAGGACCCAGGAGTCCCGACTCCCAGTCCCTCTGCTCTAAGTGCTAGATCCCACTGTCCTCCCTGAGCCAGGGAGACAACCCAGGAGTCTAACCGCCACCCAGCTCTAACCAGTAGCGACAGTGTCCCCAACATCGGCTCCCGTGGCAACGCTCACCTGAACCTCCCGATCCACCGTAGGTGGGAGAACATCTCCCCGCCCGGGATGTATTCCATCACCATGTACAGATTGGAGTTATCCTAGAAGGAAATGCAGCAGCAACGGAGTGCAAGGGGGCCCCCCGTCAGCGCCTGCGACACCAGGATGAAACTGCTCCCCACACTCCTGCTCTGTTATTAGCCCCATCCCTTTCAGGGCGCTAACCCCACACGTCTCAAGGGGGCCTGATGCACTGGCCTGGCTTCCACATAGCACACAATGCAGTACACCTGCTGTCTGGGTGATAATGGCCTATTACTGCCGCCAGCTGCTGCTGTTACTCCTTTAGCTCAAGGGCCAGAGGGGCTGCGCTGTGGTGCCGAAGGTCCCAAGCACACACCTGCAGTGGGAGTTGCTGCACAGACGCGGCTGGGGAATAGACTCACTAATGAGAGGGCGCGAGCTTTATTTGCCTGGAGTATTTAGTGCTAGAGCCCTAGAAAATTCAACCCCTCCCCACACCTCTGGTCTAGGGGCAGGGATGGGCAGGCCCAAGAGGGATTTCCCAGCTATGACATCTACGATCAAAGGGGAAACCCAACCTGCCGCCAGGTCGGACACCCCAAAGGAGCAGTAGCAGGAAGTGAAACTTCTCAAAAGCAGAGTGTGAAATTGACCAGGCTGGCTTCATCCTCCCTTGGGGCTGCAAAGTCAAAGAGCAGCCTCCGAAGTAACTCCGCTGAGCCCAACAAAGCCATTCCGCTACCAGAAGTGTCAGGAATCAAACCCAAATGTAACGCATTGTTCTACGTAAAGCTGCTCCACCTCTCGTAACAAGTGTTTGTCTGATCTATGTTAGAGTATCGTTCTGGGTCGGTTCTGTGCCGGGTTCTGTTCCAGCTTCTTCTCATGCAGCTATGCTTCCCACCCTTTTCCCTGGCTGCTGAAGCTGGAACTTTGGAGACTTTCCAGATACTGAACATACCCAAGTGCTGCTCAGAAAGAGTCCCACATTCCACAGGTGCACTTGAAACACTCAGGTGTGACACACCAAGGTATAGTCACTAGTAAGAGACTTCTAGTGATTGCTCAAGAGGGTCAGAAACAACCAGAGCTGAGGTAGCGCAGGGAAGGCAAGTTGCTGGGCTGTCTGCTCTGGCTTGAGAGGGGAAGCAAGTACTGAATGAAGAGGATGGGAGGAGATTTGGGGAGAGTGGGTAGAATTTATTAGAGTGCTCAAAAGGGGCTCAGAGAAATGCATCCTGCCCTCTGCTCCCTTCCCACAGTATTTCCAGAAGGTGATTCCTCATCAGTTCGACAGTTGCCCGGACAAGTTGATCCTGAAGGCATACCAGGTCAAATACAACCCCAAGAAAATGAAGAGGTAAGTTTGCTCCCTCACTCTGTGAAAGATCCTAGACAGGCGACAGGCAGAAAAACCCCTCCTTGGTCTGTGCTGTTTCGATAGGGTTACCATTCGTCCGGATTCCCCCGGACATGTCCGGATTTTTGAGCTAAAAATAGCGTCCGGGGGGAATTTGTAAATGTTCGGACTTCCCCCCGGACGGTAACAGGGCAGCTGGCCGGATGGTGTAACTTACGTGGGGCTCCCACAGCCAGAGACAGCCCCTCCTCCGCTCCCCTGCAACAGAGATCAACTCCCTCCCTCCCTGCATTCCAGATCGCCTCCGGCAGTCTGGAGCTCCTCCCCCGCCAGCCAGCCTGCCGGGACAAGCCTGCCGGGACGAACGGCTCAGGTCATTCCTGAGCAAGCTCACGGAGACATTAGGCGAAGGCCAACAACAAGGGGGCCAGGGGGTCGGAGAAGGGGCAGGGAGGTTCTGGAGGGGGCAGTCAAGAGACGGGGGGGGTCGGGAGTTCGGGGGGGCTTTCTGGGGGAGGGTGTGGATAAGGTTTTGGGCAGTCAGGGTACAGATAGAGGGTAGGGTCCTGGGGGGCATTTGGGGGGGGTCTCAGGAGGGGGCAGTTAGGGGATAAGGAGCAGGGAGGCTTAGGTAGGGGGTGAGGTTCTGGAGGGCAGTTAGGAGCAGGGGTCCCAGGAGGGGTGGTCAGGGGACAAGGAATGGGGGGGGGG
>NW_020698193.1:0-7413 GCF_002925995.2 Terrapene triunguis | reverse complement strand
GGACAGGGAGCAGAGGGGTTTAGATGGGTCGGGAGTTCTGGGGGGGGCTGTCAGGGGGTGGGGAGTGGTTGGATGGGGCGTGGGAGTCCCAGGGGTCTTGTCTGGGGGTGGGGGTGTGGATAAGGGTTGGAGCAGTCAGGGTACAGGTAGGGGGTAAGGTTCTAGGGGGCCAGTTAGGATGGGGGGAGGGTCTCAGGAGGGGGCAGTCAGGGGACAAGAGGCAGGGAGGCTTAGGTAGGGGGTGGAGTCCTGGGGGGCAGTTAGGAGCAGGGGTCCCAGGAGGGGGCAGTCAGGGGACAAGGAGCGGGGGGGAGGGTTGGGAGTTCTGAGGGGGGCGGGAAGTGGGAGGGGCAGGGGCGGGGCTAGGGCAGGACGGGGGCGGGGCTCCTCCTGTCCTCTTTTTTGCTTGCTGAAATATGGTAACCCTAGTTTCGAGGATCCTGCACTAAACTTAAGCGGGAGGACAGGGAACGGAAAGGGAGCGTGCATTGCGGGCTCTTCTAGATATTCTTTAGAGCCACACAGCAAGCAGCAGTGAAAATAGAGAAGAGATGAGTGAGTGCTGTGCGGGAGGACTCACTAATAACAAGGGAATTACTGCCTTCTCTGACAGCAGGTCTGATGGGCTTGTGGGAGGCCATGAAAGCTTTCCCGCACTATAGAGACAAGGCAGGCTGATGGCAGCAGAGCTGCTTGGCCTTGGCAGGGACTCTGGCTTTGTTAGGAGTTGGGGGGGGGGCATTTTGTGTATCCAAGGAAGTGGGTATAGCTCCTACCCCGAACTTCCATCTCCTGCTGTGCAAGCAGGGAATGCTATGACCTCCTGCCTTCCTCTCCTGGAAGATAGAAGCCTGCAATTTGAATCTCTTAAGTGGGGACAGTCATCCTGACACTTGGTACGAAGGAGGGTGCAGAAGCTGGAAAGATAAAGATCAGGCAAAATTGGCCTATTCCAATTTTTCTTGTAGTTCAGTTAAGGGACTAGTTACTTCCGATCCCCCTTGGTAGCCTACAGTAGCTGGTCTGCCTTATTGTAAATTGACTGAATGACTAGTGCCCTTCAATCAGGCTGGGTCTTCCCAGCTCTGACAGTACTGTGTAGTGAGCAAAACTGTCCCCTTCCCCAAAAGATGGGACAGAAAGGAGAATCCCTTTGGGAGCACACAGTACTGAGAGACAGATTGTTATCCAACAGCAGAACCATGAAACCAAGCCAAAGGGTTCAGTCGGGGGCAGGGGAGGATTGCTTGGAGAGGTGAGTTTAAGGAATGGTATTGGGGACACTCACAGGCACACAAGCTCTGTTCCTCTTGTGCTGCTGCTCACTCCTCACCACAAATCCTGATCCTCGGCCTGTGGCCGCCCACTGTGCTGCTCATCAGCTGATCTGGATGCCAAGTTCTCTGGGATTGTGGCTCCAACTGAGGAGCAAGCAGCAGGAGCTGAGGACGGGAGTGTGTCAGTGGTAGGTCTTTAAGTTGATGACAAGTGTGTAAGACCTCAGCCATGCAGCTAGGGGACTTAAAAATAGAAGACTTGGGTGAGGCAGTGTGTTTGTAAAAATCTGCATATATGTAAAACCCCCAATCCAGGGTCACTAATTTGCCCCATCATGCCCAGAAGCTTCAATATGTGTGGCCTGTTGCTGCATGGGCCTCAGCACAAGGCACTGCAGGGGAGTTGTGGTGTCAGCCTAGATTGTTAGCTCCTGTCCTATGCAGGTGTACCCACTGACCCTGAGCGCTCTGCTGGGGGGGAGGGGGCGTGTGGGTCTGAAGCAGGTTTGATCCAACCTGGCTTGCATGTCTGTCTCAGGCTGGAGAAGGAGTATGCTGCAATCAAAAACAAAGAAATGGAGGAGCAGATTGAGATCAAAGTAAGTCCTTTCTTTGCTCCATGCCCTCCTTGCTCTAGTGTTGTCTGTATCACAGCAGCACACAGAGGGAAAGGTTATGGGAGGCACCTTAGTTTAACTCTGAGAGCTCATCAGATCATTGCCTCTAATGCTTCTTATTGGTGCTCCAGCACCGTTATCCAAAGCTAGACCTGTAGGGACAGAGATTACAGCTTTACAGACCTTTTCCCCTGAAAAAGATCCCATGTGCTTCTTATAAGCATAACACAGATGCTCCCCTCTCCCATCTGGCCTTTCACATTTGTGTAGCTAACTGCACTTGGGTACTGAAATTCCCCCAGCAACTTCAGTCGGATGCCCCCTTCATTTTTTGTGTGGTGATGCTGCATGCTGTTAAACAGCTGCCATGTTCCACCTCAGAGATAGCTGCACTTCAGAGATGAGTGAGGTGATCTCTATATATACTGTCTGGATTCCCAGGGAATGAAAGGCACTATGTAAGTGTAAGAGATTACTCCTCCTTCATTCTTATGGCTGAATTTGGAGCCTACCCCAAAGCACTGGCAAAGGGTTTTCTGCAGCCCAGAAGTTCTCTTTAGGTCTCTGGTCCATCACTTGCTATGATTTCAGTTACTTCCCAGTAGAGGGCAGACCCAACCTATTTAATAAGCCCAGGCTTGCATACAGGAAGCTCCTGTTGATGTCTCGCTTCTTCCTCTGTAGAGGCTCCGGACTGAGAACCGCCTCCTGAAGCAGCAGATCGAGATCCTGGAGAAGGTGAGAGGCATGCCGGGCCGTGTGCGAATCCACCTCCTCCACTTCCAGACTAGCTTGGCTTCCAAAAACGAGGCCTTGCACAGCCGCCTGTCCCAGCTCACTATCAATGTGCCCAGGAAAGGCAACCATTAGGCCAGGCCATGTAGGCCGCATCATAAGCTCACACCACTACCTGGCATGTCAGTCTAATGCACTGTCGACAATAGTGATGGCTTCTAAAGGAAGGCTTTGGAGCCGGGTCAAAGGGCAGGGACTAGACATACTGTCAGGGTGACTATTAAAGTGATGCTTGTGTGTTCAAATGTCTTGCAAGCTGGATGAGATGCTAAAGCACTTTAAATCTTACTTGCCAGGTCACTGAACTGATGCTTAGATTGTTGTTTTTTTTTTTTGTTTTTTTAAATCTTCAACTGCAGAATAAAATGCATCGAGCCCAAGTCATGAAGATATGCTGAGGTCACTTGTAAAAGGGTATCTCTGGAACTGAGCAGAGTGCCTGATTTCTTTTCCCATGTGGCATTGACCATACTTTGGTGTGGCTTTTAAAACTTATTTACCTGGCCTGCAATTGATTTGATTGCCCTGCCCTTGAGTTTTGTACCTCAGCCTCTAATTCTGTCACTCAACCTCACACTGTAAAATACTTCAAACTACTTAGTTCTTGTGTAAAAAACTTACAAAATGGATTTAAATAAAGCTTAAAAGGAAAATCTACAGAACCAGAGAGAATCCCTGATTACCCTAGGGCTTCCTGGCCCCATGCATGACCGAGGGTCATCTACCAGCCTATCCACACTGCTGTCCTGCACTCTGGCACTATAGTCCTGATCTTCAGAGGTGCTGAGCACCTGCAGCTCCCATCCACCTCAGCAGGTAAACGTGAGCATTCAGCACCTCTGTAAAATCAGACCCTAGATGCTAGGTCCTCTCTCTGACAGCACTTGCCAAGATCAAGTATTTAGTATCATCCTTCCAGGTGGTAAGGACTCTGGCTCTCATGGATTTTCCATTGCTGGTTACTACGATCTTGTAGGACATCACTGAGAACATCTTCAAGGTCTGCAGGCAGCATATGGCCCTAAAGTCCGTCATAGCAGCTCTCTATCCCCCTGGAACTGAAGGGTTCAGACCCAGCTAATCAAAGGCAGGTTTATTGCTGGTGAACACAACGAGCAATTAGCCTTCTATCAAGGGAGACACTTGGACAAATTCCTGTACAGATTTGGGGTGACTTCTGGCAGGCTGCCACTGTTTGCAACAAAAGGTAGTGGGGTGAAAAAGTTTGGACTCCCTGCCCTAGCTGATCTGGAAGACTTCTCTTCTTGGGTGCACTTATCTCACTGGGCTCTGCTGGGTTCTCTTCCTGCTGCTAAGTCTTGCTGTCCTGTGTGCTTCTAGCTGTGGTTGGAGCGCTTCTGCAATGACCTTGTTATTGTCGTGTCTTTTTTTTTTTTCTTTTCTTCTTCTTTCCTTCTCCATCTTTCCTTCCCTGTCTGGATCTCCACTAGGAGAGCGCTGCCTTGGCAGATAGACTGATCCAGGTACTGTAAAACCTTTATTTTCATCTCTCCTTTCTTGGTTTTACATTTCAATCCAGAAACAAAACAGCTGCACCCACTGTGTGTGATTTGCATTTGCTCCACTTCTTTTTATACAGGGTCAGAGCAGCACTCCCATACCAGATTCAAAGGGTTACAAGTGAATCCTTCCTTTATCACAAAGTTTAAGTCCCCTCTCCCACCAAAGACCTCTGAAACACATACTCGAAAGAATTTTTGAGGCCAGAGCCTCAGTTGCTATAAATCAGCAAAGCTCTATTAAAATAAAAGGGCCAGATCCCCAGTGGGTGTAAATTGGCATAGAGCACTTTCAGTTTATACTAGCTGAGGATCTGGCCCTTGATCTTTAGGCAGACATTCATGGAGTGGCCCCCGACGGAAATTATTACAGCCTGACTAGATAAGGCAGGCAGAGTGTGGGTGAAAAGGACTATCCATGTTTTGCAGCTGGGAAACTTGGTGAAGTGACTTGCCCAGGGTTCCACAGCAAGCATGGGGCTAAGGTGGGAATTGGCACTCAGACCTCCTGAGTCTTCAGCCGCAAGACCATTCTTGCTGCTTAACTGACACCACACTGTAAGTTATGCATGTTGCTAGTCTTCAGCCAAGCATTGAATAGGACAGAGAAGGTAATTCTGACAGCCCCAGAGCTGGCCCCTCCACATCAGCCAGGAGCCAGGGTCAGGTGTGGGAGGGAAGTATATGGGCAGCACTGTCTGCTATACCTGGCTAGAGGATTCTAGAAATGTCCAGCTGCTGTAAAGCACATTAGGGTCCCTTTAACCACTGGGGCACAAGGGTGGGAGTGGGGAGTGCATCCTGTGATATATTGTAGCAAACCTGAACAAAGTGGGTCCCTGCTATAACTGTGGTTCCTGCAGGACTTACCACTGTAACTATGCCACTAGCGCAGTAAGATCTAAAGTGCCCTGCAGGGGCAGGTGGTTCTGCCTCAAATTGTTTCTATATAAATCCATGGTACGCCCCCATCTTGAATACTGTGTGCAGATGTGGTCATCCCATCTCACAACAAGATATATTGGAATTGGAAAAGGTACAGAAAAGGGCAACAAAAACAATTAGGGGTATGGAACAGCTTCAGTTAATCACACTGGGACTTTAAGAGATGACTGAGGGAGGATATGATAGAGGTCTATAAATTCATAACTGGTGTGGAGAAAGTAAATAAGGAAGTGTTATTTATGCTTCATAACACAAGAACTAGGGGTTACCAAATTAAATTAATAAGCAACCGGTTTAAAACAAACAAAAGGAAGTATTTCTTCACACAATACACAATCAGTCTTTGGAACTCCATGCCAGAGGATGTTGTGAAGGCCAAGACGATCACAGGGTTCAAAAAAGAATTAGATACGTTCATGGAGGATAGGTCCATCAATAAAAATCAACAAAGAGTCTTGTGGCACCTTATAGACTAACAGACGTATTGGAGCATAAGCTTTCGTGGGTGAATGCTATTAGCCAGGATGGGCAGGGATGGTGTCCCTAGCCTCTGTTTGCCAGGAGCTGGGAATGGGCGACGGGATGGCTTGATGATTACCTGTTCTGTTCATTCCCTGTGGGGCACCTGGCATTGGCCACTGTCAGAAGACAGGATACTGGGCTAGATGGACCTTTGGTCTGACCCAGTATGTTCTGTTCTTATGCAAGGTGGGTCAACTCTTGTGTATGCAGTATACAGCTCCCAACTCTTTAAGCAGCCCTTGCATGGCATTATTACCCTTCTCTGCCTCCTACATCAAGGAGCAATGAGCCTTGTTTTACTATATGTCCTAGTCAACTCTAGTTAATAGCGGCCATTGGAGCAGTGTGATGAAGAGGAGACCCACAATGCTGTTCGACGAGGGTGGGGGAAGACTCTAACTTTGATACCCATCGCCCCTGCCTCCTAGAACTAGAAGATGGGAAGGACCCTAGCTGTGCCTCACTTCAATCAAAACAAATTCAGGGTTGGAAATGCCCACTTCACCCCACGATCCCCACCTGCAGTCACTAGGGGGGTCTGCATTGCCATCTAAACAGTGGGCCAGGGTCTTCAGTGCAAAACAGATGAAGGTGGGGCAATGGAAGCCACTGGCTAACAGCATGAGGCTTCTGAGGCCAACTTCCTGATTGTATTTGCAGCTCCCAGCTTTGCTGCTTCTATGGAGGCCATGAGTGAGAGCCTCTAGAATACGCTAGTATTAAAAGTAGCCGTGGGATTAGCACAACCACTTATGTGCATTAAGTATGTTGCCTAAGCCAAAGGCATGAAGCTAGACTACTACAGCTTAGTCTCCACACTAGTTTTACTCAAGGGGTGATGCTAAACCAGTGCAAACCCCTGTGCAGGCACTTAAATGTATGTAAACCTGGTTTGTATCAACTTAGCTTAAGTCAGTTTCTTCCTGTTTTAAGCTATATTGACAAATTGGGTTTGAGTTACGTTTTATGAGTGGCTACATAACGGGTTTGCACAGATTTAACTGAAGTGGGTTTAGTTAAACTGGTTGAGGACACTGAGGAAGGTGTTCACACTGGTGTGCATTCCTCTTCTGGGAGCAGGGGTTGAGGGCTTTGAGTTCGTCATGCTATTCTTTAAGCGCCAACCATTCGCTTAGTGCTGTAGAAGATGCAAACTGAAGCGAGAAAGCAAAATCATGGGAAGGATAAGGCAGGAATAACTAGAAATTCACCCTTGTGTAACTAGGGTGACCAGACAGCAAGTGTGAAAAATCAGGACAGGGGTTGGGGGGTAATAGGAGTCTATATAAGAAAAAGACCCAAAAATCGGGACTGTCCCTATAAAATTGGGACATCTGGTCACCCTGTGTGTAACTAAACTGCTTTAATTAAATCACTGCACACCTCTGTTGAGATGCAGTACACCTTAATCTGGTAATTAACACCTGTGTTAGCACCAGTGCTGCATACCATTACTGGTTGCGCTGGTGCAGCTACATTGATTTATTTGTATTATTGTAACATCTTGGAGCCCCAGTCATGGCTCAGACCCTCATTGTGCTAGTTCAGGGGTTGGCAACCTACGGCACGCGTGCCAAACACGGCACGCGAGCCGATTCTGAGTGGCATGCTGCTGCCGGCGGAGGGGCCGGAATGCACCACGTTGTGTGAAGAAGTGGGGGAGAGGGGGAGCTTGGCTGCCGCAGGATCAACACTGGCTCTGACAGCGATAACATGCTAACATTAGAATGTAGCTAA
>NW_020698192.1:2467-12052 GCF_002925995.2 Terrapene triunguis | reverse complement strand
ATGAAAAAAACTAGTTTAAAGGTGGCAGAATTTTATAGCCCACCTGGAATTTTGTCCCATGGAATCACTGGGGACATTAGGGTTTGTCTTTTTCGTTTTACCTTTTCCTCCATCCCTCCTTCCTTTCTCTTCATCTCTTACTTCTTTTGTCCTTTCTCCTGTTCCCCTCCCA
Source organism: Terrapene triunguis (assembly GCF_002925995.2). Taxonomy (NCBI): domain Eukaryota; kingdom Metazoa; phylum Chordata; order Testudines; family Emydidae; genus Terrapene; species Terrapene triunguis. The sequence goes on along the minus strand of NW_020698192.1, from coordinate 11,880 downwards.
CCACCAGGAGTGGTGTGTGTGTGTTTGTGTGTTGCTGGGGGTGCTCTTCACCTCCCCTTGTGGGAAGTTCATCCAAAACTGTGGGGTTGAAATAGTGCTTGGACTCCACTGACACTAGATGCTGCCATCCTGTGGCTTAGCATTAGTGTCTGGGATGACTTGGGGCAAGATCTCAACCTCCCCGCAACCCACTTCACTGCTGCCAGAATCCCTCCTGCCCCCCCTGCTAGAGCCGCCTCCCTGCCCAACCTGGGTGGGGGTGGAGAAGAGGGTTCTGATAACTTGAGCTGTGGTTTGGAGCTGTCAAGGGCACTGAGGGGGAGGTAGCAGGAGCTCACCCTACAAGGAGGGGGGTTGGCACTGGAGGTTACTAGAAAGGACAAGAAGACTCCATTCTGGGGTTCAGGAGGTGAATTCATCCCTCAGTGGTGGGCAGGTGCTGGGTGGAAATACTGCTGGTTCCAGGTGCCCTTAATTCCCCCTGATTCCTCGGGGCGTTTGAGTCTCTGACAGGTTCTCGTTCCCTTGCAGCAGGAGGACGTCACGGCCAAAGTGATGCACCAGCTCCGCATCATCCGGCACTTGCGCCAGTTGCCTGAGACACTGCAGGGGCTGTGCCTCTGAGGCCATCAGCAACTCCCGCTCCCTGCTGCCTGTACTGCTCTGGCTCACTGTAAATGGGGAGCTAGTGGAAGGGGAAATGGAGCCCCCTGGCACTCACTAAAAGGGAAAGTGGTGGATTCTCCATCTCTTGATGTCATTGAATGAAGACTAGATGCCTTTCTGGAATGTGTTTTCCAAAAAAGTAACTGTTGTGCTATAAAGGAAGCCCATGATATGCAGGGGGTTAGAGGAGATGCTCTAAAGGTCTCTTCTGGCCATAAAGTCTACTAATTTTGTTAAAACTGACTGTAGCGTTGGGAGCAGCCTCTGATGTTTTACTGTCTAGCCGGCTTGCTTCCTAGAATGAACAGGCATTGAGTGGGGTGATCCACAGTGAGTAGCTCAAACCTTCAAAGTGTCTTGTCAGCGGCAGGACATTAGCACTTCAGGGGAGGGGTGTGTGTGGCAGTGACATCACAAAGGCCTTTTGCAGGACCTCAGCCTATTGGTCAAAGGTGGTGGGGAGGTGGTGACCTCACAGAGAGATGCTGACATGAGCCAGGCAGGATAGGGGCGCAGAGCCAGGAAAACCGCGTAGACCCCTGTGGTTTAGCTTCAGCAATTCTCCTTCTCGAGGTCTCTCTTTGAGGACTGAGAGAGTATTAGGGTTCACGTAGGTGAGTGCGAGCAGGAGCCTCTTTCGAGTTTTCTCCTTTCTTTTTACTGATTTTACTAGAAAACAGACGTCCCTGTTTAGAAGGTAAGAGCCTCCAAGAGGTTTTGGAAACTGCTCAGTCTGATCCATCTGGTGCCAGCTGAATTTCATAGATTCATAGATTCATAGATTCTAGGACTGGAAGGGACCTCGAGAGGTCATCGAGTCCAGTCCCCTGCCCGCATGGCAGGACCAAATACTGTCTAGACCATCCCTGATAGACATTTATCTAACCTACTCTTAAATATCTCCAGAGATGGAGATTCCACAACCTCCCTAGGCAATTTATTCCAGTATTTAACCACCCTGACAGTTAGGAACTTTTTCCTAATGTCCAACCTAGACCTCCCTTGCTGCAGTTTAAGCCCATTGCTTCTTGTTCTATCCTTAGAGGCTAAGGTGAACAAGTTTTCTCCCTCCTCCTTATGACACCCTTTTAGATACCTGAAAAGTGCTATCATGTCCCCTCTCAGTCTTCTCTTATCCAAATTAAACAAACCCAATTCTTTCAGCCTTCCTTCATAGGTCATGTTCTCAAGACCTTTAATCATTCTTGTTGCTCTTCTCTGGACCCTTTCCAATTTCTCCACATCTTTCTTGAAATGTGGTGCCCAGAACTGGACACAATACTCCAGCTGAGGCCTAACCAGAGCAGAGTAGAGCGGAAGAATGACTTCTCGTGTCTTGCTCACAACACACCTGTTAATACATCCCAGAATCATGTTTGCTTTTTTTGCAACAGCATCACACTGTTGACTCATATTTAGCTTGTGGTCCACTATAACCCCTAGATCCCTTTCTGCCGTACTCCTTCCTAGACAGTCTCTTCCCATTCTGTATGTGTGAAACTGATTTTTTCTTCCTAAGTGGAGCACTTTGCATTTGTCTTTGTTAAACTTCATCCTGTTTACCTCAGACCATTTCTCCAATTTGTCCAGATCATTTTGAATTATGACCCTGTCCTCCAAAGCAGTTGCAATCCCTCCCAGTTTGGTATCATCCGCAAACTTAATAATCGTACTTTCTATACCAATATCTAAGTCGTTAATGAAGATATTGAACAGAGCCGGTCCCAAAACAGACCCCTGCGGAACCCCACTCGTTATGCCTTTCCAGCAGGATTGGGAACCATTAATAACAACTCTCTGAGTACGGTTATCCAGCCAGTTATGCACCCACCTTATAGTAGCCCCATCTAAATTGTATTTGCCTAGTTTGTCGATAAGAATATCATGCGAGACCGTATCAAATGCCTTACTAAAGTCTAGGTATACCACATCCACAGCTTCTCCCTTATCCACATGTAACCCTTCTGCCCATCTAAGTTGGCAGCAACAAGGGCCGGGTTCTGTATCTAGGGGTTCCGTTTCAATAACACAATGCAAAACCGGCTCGAGCCCCCACCCAGTGACCTGGGACAATTACATACCACCCCCCTGGGTACCTCTAAGAGGCAATACTTCCCCCTCGCAAGCACGGAGTCTGAGTGTAGCAGAAAATGTTTAATGACATGAGGTAAACGACATCAGCATAAAATTGGGAAAACACCACAACTAGAGTTCATAGACCAAACCATGAGCGAAGACCCACCCCAGCAAATTGGGCCGTGTCCTTTCCCGTTGGTTCTTGAAACCAGCAACCAAAGTCCCAAAAGTCCAACAACCCCAAAGTCTCTTGGGTCCAGCAACCCAAGAATCACCAAAGTCCCAAAAGTCCAACAACCCCCCAAAGTCTCTGTCCCTGGTCAGTGCAGCCCCAGAGTTCAGGGGGGAGGGGCGCAGGGTGTTAAGGGGCACCTTACGTGATCCGAGACCAACCGGCCGCCTCTCCGTGGGGGTTCCGCCGCAGCCTTCACCACGAGCCGCTCCACTCCACCTGCTGTCCCGTGAGCCGCTCCTGCCGTCCCACGAACTGCTCTGCTCTGCTCCGCTCACCGACCTGTGAGCCGCTCGGCTCCACTCCGCTCCAACCGTCCCCGCAAGGCTCCGCTCTGCCAGCTGCTCCTCCAGCTGCTCTGCTCTGCTCCAACCGTCCCGCGAGGCTCCACTCGGCTAGCTGCTCCTCCAGCCGTCCCCGCAAACTGCTCCGCCAGCCGCTTAGCAATTCAGGCTCCCCCACTATTTAACACAGCCTCAGTGATCTCAGCTCTTAGTAACTTTAGCTCTTTTGTGATTTCAACTCATAGTGATTTCAGCTCATAGTAGGGGAGCCCCAGTGCTGGTGCACCATTGGCCCAAAGTGAATTCAGCTCAGCAGCCTGTAACTAGACTCCTAAGGGAATCAAAGTTAGCTCTGATATTCCACAGTGGAGAGAGGAGGTGGTGCAATTGGTGTTTTGGACCCTCAGAGGGGGGCCCATACCATCAGGTACAAATACCTATCCCCATCCTCTCTCAATTCACTGGGTTTTGTAACCCATGCCCCTTGACAAGCAAATGCTACTTAGGTAATGGTGACGGATTCACTCAGTCCTTCTGTCATACAACAGTTCCACTGGCCTTGATTCACAGAATCAAGGTAACAAAACTTTATTCTTCCTGCCCCAATAATAGAGAAACTGGGGATCCCACACCAGCCAAAGTAACCACTTTCAGTTGCTGTGTTTCCTGCCAGGCGAGTGGGTGTGCCTATGCAAATAAGATCAGCCCCTGGAGTTCTTTTCCACACTCGCCATAATTCACCACCAGATGTCAGGGTAGAGCTCATCCTGACTCTGCTTACACACAAGACTCGTTATCCGATCGAAGAAAGCTATCAGATTGGTTTGACATGATTTGTTCTTTACAAATCCATGCTGGCTGTTCCCTATCACCTTACCACCTTCCAAGTGTTTGCAGATGATTTCCTTAATTACTTGCTCCATTATCTTCCCTGGCACAGAAGTTAAACTAACTGGTCTGTAGTTTCCTGGCTTGTTTTTATTTCCCTTTTTATAGATGGGCACTATATTTGCCCTTTTCCAGTCTTCTGGAATCTCTCCCGTCTCCCATGATTTTCCAGAGATAATAGCTAGAGGCTCAGATACCTCCTCTATTAGCTCCTTGAGTATTCTAGGATGCATTTCATCAGGCCCTGGTGACTTGCAGGCATCTAACTTTTCTAAGTGATTTTTAACTTGTTCTTTTTTTATTTTATCTTCTAAACCTACCCCCTTCCAATTAGCATTCACTATGTTAGTCATTCCTTCAGACTTCTCGGTGAAGACCAAAACAAAGAAGTCATTAAGCATCTCTGCCATTTCCAAGTTTCCTGTTACTGTTTCTCCCTCCTCACTGAGCAGTGGGCCTACCCTGTCCTTGGTCTTCCTATTGCTTCTAATGTATTGATAAAAAGTCTTCTTGTTTCCCTTTATTCCCATAGCTAGTTTGAGCTCATTTTGTGCCTTTGCCTTTCTAGGCATGAAAAAAACTAGTTTAAAGGTGGCAGAATTTTATAGCCCACCTGGGGTTTTGTCCCGTGGAATCACTGGGGACATTAGGGTTTGTCCTTTTCCTTTTACCTTTTCCTCCATCCCTCCTTCCTTTCTCTTCATCTCTTACTTCTTTTGTCCTTTCTCCTGTTCCCCTCCCACCACCATGAGTGGTGTGTGTGTGTGTGTGTGTGTTGCTGGGGGTGCTCTTCACCTCCCCTTGTGGGAAGTTCATCCAAAACTGTGGGGTTGAAATAGTGCTTGGACTCCACTGACACTAGATGCTGCCATCCTGTGGCTTAGCATTAGTGTCTGGGATGACTTGGGGCAAGATCTCAACCTCCCCGCAGCCCACTTCACTGCTGCCAGAATCCCTCCTGCCCCCCCTGCTAGAGCCGCCTCCCTGCCCAACCTGGGTGGGGGTGGAGAAGAGGGTTCTGAGAAGTTGAGCTGTGGTTTGGAGGTGGAACAGCTGTCAAGGGCACTGAGGGGGAGGTAGCAGGAGCTCACCCTACAAGGAGGGGGGTTGGCACTGGAGGTTACTAGAAAGGACAAGGAGACTCCATTCTGGGGTTCAGGAGGTGAATTCATCCCTCAGTGGTGGGCAGGTGCTGGGTGGAAATACTGCTGGTTCCAGGTGCCCTTAATTCCCCCTGATTCCTCGGGGCGTTTGAGTCTCTGACAGGTTCTCGTTCCCTTGCAGCAGGAGGACGTCACGGCCAAAGTGATGCACCAGCTCCGCATCATCCGGCACTTGTGCCAGGTGCCTGAGACACTGCAGGGGTTGTGCCTCTGAGGCCATCAGCAACTCCCGCTCCCTGCTGCAGGTACTGCTCTGGCTCACTGTAAATGGGGAGCTAGTGGAAGGGGAAATGGAGCCCCATGGCACTCACTAAAAGGGAAAGTGGTGGATTCTCCATCTCTTGATGTCATTAAATGAAGACTAGATGCCTTTCTGGAATGTGTTTTCCCAAAAAGTAACTGTTGTGCTGTACAGGAAGTCCATGATATGCAGGGGGTTAGATGAGATGCTCTAAAGGTCTCTTCTGGCCATAAAGTCTACTAATTTTGGAAACACTGAGTGTAGCATTGGGAGCAGCCTCTGATGTTTTACTGTCTAGCCGGCTTGCTTCCTAGAATGAACAGGCATTGAGTGGGGTGATCCACAGAGAGTAGCTCAAACCTTCAAAGTGTCAGGGCAGCAGCAGGACATTAGCACTTCAGGGGATGGGTGGGTGTGGCAGTGACATCACAAAGGCCTTTTGCAGGACCTCAGCCTATTGGTCAAAGGTGTTAGGGAGGTGGTGACCTCACAGAGAGATGCTGACATCAGCCAGGCAGGACAGAGGCGCAGGGCCAGGGAAACCTCAGAGACCCCTGTGGCTTTGCTTCAGCAAGTCTCCTTCTCAAGGTCTCTCTTTGAGGACTGAGAGAGTATTAGGGTTCACGTATGTGAGTGCGAGCAGGAGCCTCTTTCGAGTTTTCTCCTTTCCTTTTTCTGATTTTACTAGAAAACAGACGTCCCTGTTTAGAAGGTAAGAGCCTCCAAGAGGTTTTGGAAACTGCTCAGTCTGATCCATCTGGTGCCAGCTGAATTCTAGGCATGGAAAACAAACAGACACTCTCTGTCCCACAGAGCTGCAATCTGCCTGCTTCCCGTCTCCCGGCAGGAACTTCTCTTTGCTACGGCTTGGACCTGCTTCCACTGCTTCCCTGGAGTATTGGCAGTTTCACTGGCTCAGGCTGCGTTGCCCCTTGCTGCCTCATCCAAGCCAGCTCAGACACCATCTAGGGCTCTTGTGAAAGGTCTTTGTGTAAAATCCCAATGCAAGCATCCGCTTCTCCCCGAGACGCTCCCCACGGCCACGGGAGACAGAGCTCGCCCCCACCCCCACCCCACGCGGGGATTGTGGCTGGGTCAATCTGGGCCCCGAGAGCGAGATGTCAATACTGGGCTTCAGCGCCAAAGGGTTTGACCTGAGCCCCGCTCCAGCCACAGCTTCAGAGCCAGGACAAGCGAGGGCACGTTGGGGGGGAGGTGTTACAGGTGCTGCCGGCAACCTTTACATCCAAAGCCATCTGTCCTCATGGCACTGGCCTCTCCTTGCACCCCACACAATGCTCCTGAAACCGGATTAGTAAATGGAACGAACTTCCATTCAGACAGAACCAAGGGCTTAGACCTCAACTGCCTTCAGTGAAGATAACAACTCTTAATTGCTCACCTCAGGATGGACTGATTTAAATTAAAGCCTTTAATCACCATGCAGAAAACCTTGCTTTGAATCCTCTATTGGAATTGTGTTTGGCATTCGTACTTCAGTCATTTTCCTAAAGACGGGGTAACTTTCCTTGGTGGGGAACCATCACAATGTCGATTTACGACTAAATATAATCTGGACATGAAATGTGCTGCTTTGTTTGTTTGCTAACCAGGAGGATACGTCCTTCCTCGGATACGAAATCCTTTCAGCCGGCACCAGCCAGAAAACAAGTAGGCAAACATTTGACAGAACAGACAGAGAAACCTCACTGACAGACACCCGCATGGACGCTGTCTACATGCATGTGTGAACCAGCAGGGAGCTCTTACTGAAAAGTTCCCTCTTTAGCTGGGCATCTCCGGGGAATGGTGACTATTTTCTGCTTCCGCTCTGCGATTGGAGTCCAACCATGTGCCTAGGTTACAAAGAAGAGAAAAGCATTTCAGTCATTAAAAACTGAACAGAAAACCTGACCCTGCCAGGGAGAGTAACCCACACATTCACCTGGGATCTTGCTGTCAGGGCACTACAGAATGGAAGTGCTGAGGAGAATAATGCACTCCCCAGAGTCTGTCCTGGTCCAACCGTGAAAAGACCTTTTAGTCTTACCCCACCAGAGCCAGACCATAGGAAAGGACCAGTTCATGCGGTCTCATGTTGCCAGAGGTATCCAGGATTTACAGCCAATCAGATCTGCAGTGCAATCCACAGCTAAAGGCATTCTGGGTCCAGGCCTATGTAAGCGGGGGAATGGTCCCGCTATCGTGGGGACCTTTCCTGGCTCATACACTACCCCTGTGGAATTGGCTGGCGAAAGGATCTGAGTCCTCGCTCCCAGTCCCTTCACCCAGAGGCCCGCCTGACTCCAGGACACCCCTTCTACTCTCGTGTGGCAGAGTCCTCGTAACCCAGACAAGGCTGGGCCCAGGATTCCTGGGGCTCGACCCCCAATCTGGTTGTTGTACTTAGGACAGGGCTCGGGTGTCTCCACTCCGGGGTACTCTCTCTGCTCTGGACGCTTCCCTGACCCATTGATCATCGCATATAGTTCAAAGCAAACACAAGTTATTGTTGCCGGCACAGAGGCCCGAGGACAGCAACAGCGGGGTTTGTTGCCCAGTGTGCTTCGCGTCAATAAACATACCGGGGTGGAGAAACAATCAAAGTTTATTTGAGATCTCAAAGTGGTGCAAGGAGGCAGGCAAGTCTCAAATCAAGCACACTAGTAAAAACAGTTTCTCTCTTCTTATACATTTTACAACTAAGCCCCCCCTCTCTCCCCCTCTACCACCCCCCCCAATCTCTCCCTCTACTCCCCTTCCCCTCTCTACCGAAGGCATGTTTATACATTTAAGCCGTTAAATCATTCTAGGGCTATAAATCTAGCTTGTTTGTAACATTCCTCTAAACAATTATTTGGTCCTGTTTACCCTTAGTTTCTTACTCCTTCTCCAGCTAGAAACATGCAAACCTTATCATTATTGCTTGGTACCTGGTATGAGCAAGGTCGTAATTGGTAACTGGCTATTTACACATTCCAATATCTGTCCTTGGCTTTTGAGGCCGATTAGAGTTAAACATGGAAGGACAGAGTTTAAATATGGAAGAACTCTGGCTCAGGCAGGCCTAGTAACCCCAACATTATTAAACAGCAAGTCATTAAAAATAAGGAGAAACTGGGGAAGGTGAAAGGAAAAGCCGTCACCCCGCTCTCTGGCACGGGGACCCCAAACAGCTGTGGCTGGAATGTCAGGGCAGTTCACAGTCTGTCCCTCACACGTCCCAGGCCCCTGGCCAGGCCCTGGCTGTGCTGCAGGGATGCCGTGGGTCGGACACTCGCTCTGGCGGTGGCCACACGCCCTCAGGGTTTAGGTGGCAGGTCCCGTCCCCCCCCGCGGGGGTTACAATACCCCTCCCAGTGTGGCCTGCAAGGCCTCTTGACTGGTGGGGTCTCCCTGTGCTGGGCCCGCTGCCCAGGGACCCCCTCACTCGGCCCACCTCCTCCACGCACCTGGCTCCAGAGGGCTCCAGCTCGAGCCCCACTCTGCCCCCACACGGCTGCTGCTGCTCTGCCCCCTGCGTGGCTCCCTGGGCTGCTCCTCTCCCCTCAGCTCAGCCCTGCTCAGGCAGCTCCAGCTCACATGGAGGACGGGACCCCCGGCCTCCTGACTGCCCCAACACACACAGTCACACTCACCTCCACTGCCCCCACAAATTTCCACCCACCCCCACCCACACACTCACCTCCACTGCCCCCACAAACTTCCACCCACCCCCACCCACACACTCACCTCCACTGCCCCCACAAACTTCCACCCACCCACACACTCACCTCCACTGCCCCCTCAAACTTCCACCCACCCCTACCCCCACATTCACCTCCACTGCCCCCACAAACTTCCACCCACACACACCCAGACAC